>NW_022280031.1:1846870-1858079 GCF_004355925.1 Anarrhichthys ocellatus
GGGGGGGGGGGGTGAGCGGTTGACTGGTTGAAACTAAACGAGGGGGAAGAAGAAGAAGAAGAAGAAGAAGAAGGGGTTTTCCTCAGTGGAGGAGGAAGCGGCAGGCAGGAGGAGGAATCTCTTCTGGTAGCAGCTCACTTTACCGCCTTTCGAGGGTCACCGCACGCCCCGACAACGTGTAGTTTGAACCGGGGAAAACCGTCGTTTCCGCTGCTGGTGAATTCAGCTGCACGGGTTTGAGAGTAGCAGAACATCCTCCCCGGTTGCTGCCTTCACACCGCTGTAATGTTTCACATGGCTTCTCCTACAAGCGCTACTGCATTTGTGCAGCAGACACTTCGGCCACTCGAACACAGTTTGGACCCGTTGGAGGCTGCAGGGGTTAACTTCACTGTGCTGCTGTTACTTTATAGATATCACTCCGCACAGCGCAGCAAGGCGGAGGTGTTGTAAACGGACGTAGTAGTGTTTAAACTTTTGAATGAAAATCAAAACAATAGGTTTGTTATAGACTGCTAACTTTTATTTTCATTGTCAATGGATTGTTTGATTAATTAATGTATCAACTGCTTAATCGTTTGGTCTATGAAACATCAGAAAATAGTGAACATTTGCTTATTTTGTCCAACATATTTAAAAATTACACTGGTATAAACCGAGAAAGAAAGAAAATCCACACACACACACACACACACACACACACACACACACACACACACACAGGAGAGGCTAGAACCAGCATATGTTTTACATTATTGATTGATAAAAGACTTAAACTGATTATTTTAATCGACCAACAGTCCAAGTCCCAAATAAATTCAATTTTGCACTGATATCAAAACTGAAAATCCTCACATTCGAGATGCTTCAAGGATTGCAACTAACAAAACATTTGATTATAAATAAATCTGCTGATACTTTGCATTTTTCTCAATTAACCATATATAAAATGATAGAAAAATGGCCGTCACATTTTCCAGTCCAAGTTGTCTCAAATGTTTTGTCCGACCAACAGTCCCAAACCATTAATGTTCAGTTTATGATTGTATAAAACAGAGAAGAGCAAGAACTCCTCAGACAATACAGGTCTAAGATAATTAACTATCAAAATGTTGGTTGACAACCAATCGGTTCTGCTCTATAACACACACTAGTCCACATTGAACCTCTATGAGATCCTTTAGTACCATGATGACACCAGCGCTGTACCATTTACGAGCTCCGTCTCTCGCTGTCACCGCCGTATGTTCACGCTGTAGACTGGAAGCATTACCACTTTGTTAGTGTCACTTTGTGCCAGATGCGCACTTTGTTAAGGATGGTCGGTATCTCTGCCTTGGCTGCGTTGTGGCCTTTTAAATGTTTGATGTGTGGAGACGTCCTGAGCACTTTCTCCTGCTGTTCCTCTCAACATCCGCCCCGGCTGTCAGCTCATGTTTTGGGCGGTGCAATCTGCCTTCATGCACACACACTTGCTGCACATATCTGTGCAGGCAAACATGCATCTAGACTGTAATGTTTGATCACCTAAACCTTGTGTTGGATGCACAAGGCTCAGGGCTGAATAGACTGTGAATAGCTTTGACATGTGACGCTCACAATTGAGATCCCTGCAAAGAAGACGAGGCTTTTTACACATTTAATAAAATGGAAAGATAACGGAGAGCAAGCTGTGGTTGTGGCCTGGCTCTCTACACATGATCAGCAGCAGTGAGAGCTGTGTCTCATTGTGAGGTGGAGCTGCGGGGCACAGTGCACAGAGGCAAAGTGTAGTGTAGGTTTACGTCACAATAGGCCTTTCTCATTTCACAGTTTGTACATCCTCGATTCCTTTCCTCGCCTTCCTCTCCTCGCGTCCCTTTCGGCCCACGGAAGACACGAGTGGAGGAGGGGAGGAAGAGGAGAGAGGAGGCATTTAACAAATTAGACATCCTCACCTCTGAGCCGTCATTTTAAAGGGACGTCAATTGAGTATGACGTGTGGCACAGCTGCTTCAGATGTCCGGCTGTATTTTATGATCTCTGTCAGATGAGCATAACCGCATTCATGACAACTCATATATTTACTTATAATTCACTTCATACCATGGCGTAATGTGACAAGAACGTACAGATGTTATGCATTTTTATTTAACACACACACACACACACACACATTATGCTATACAAATAAAGAGAGTGACATATGATGAATTGATAAACACACAAACGCATGCCTGTCTATCTATATGACAACATGAAATACAAATTTGTGGTGAGTGCGAGAGAATGTTCTTATTGGCGTTTGCATTTGTAAACATGACGTCATGATTACAGCAGTTGGATTGGGTGAAGCCTACATTCAAAACATAAGAAATATTAAGGTGAAATGACTTTTTGCCGTATGAGGTGCTTCACAAACGGTAAAGGGCGGACAGTTTGATCATCTTGAATAACAAGTTACGAATACTAAAAAAGAACCAGAGTCCCGCCCATGGTTTGAGATTATTCCAGCTGTGTGTCACGGCTCTTTATTAGTCACAGGTGGCGAAAAAATCAAAGGATACATCGGCCTTTCCTAGCTCATAGCTCCTCCGGCAAAACCCTCCTTGCACCTCGAGATGCATTTTAGAAAATTGGGACATCCGTCAAGATGGAGCACTGGGATTGATCCGCGTCACGAACCTGAGGATGGAGTGTTGAGGAAACGGGGAGATACAAAATCAAGAAATGAGAAAGGCCCTTTTTGTGTAAGGAAATTAAAAAACCCCAAAACCAAGCAACGACTGTTTTGACAAGGAGGCAATTGACCTATTTCAGAAGGTAAGAACCTGACAATCAAGAAGAGTTTGGGTCACAAGTCTGCACACTAATTCCTCTGCCGCTGCTATTTCTTATGTGTCATGACACCTCCCTGATCTGCTCATGCAGCCAGCTATCCTCTAGTTTACTTTTTAAATGTTATGAATGACACGTTCGTCTACTTTTCATGCAATGCAAAATATATAACGGAAGAACAACAACAAATATTGCAAGGCCTTCTTCCCATTATTATCTGGAAATAATGCACACTCGAGCGCACATTAGCGATGTCCTCCTCCACCTCACAGCCAGCAGTTCCTCTGGTGTTTCAGACAATAAATCATCAGGCTGTATATCGTGTAATAGCAGAATTAGATTCCTCCGAGTGTCTGAGTGAGCCTCCTGTGATCTCCGAGGAGCCCCACTGATCTCCTTCGGTTCTTCCTCTCCACTGATGAGCTGCCTCCGTGATATATTCTCTGTAGTTTTGTACACTAACTGATCTTTAATTATTCCGACACGGTGATTTGGCGGTTGCTCATAAAATATTGAAACAGAACAGCGGCCCAGGAGGCACACTGAAAGACACCGGCTTCACTTTATCCTTAAATACGACCCTGGAGTGGAGCCGGGCGCCGCCTGTGACCGACATCAAAGCGAGTCGACGCAGACGCACAAACCCCCACATGAGCTGTTTTAATGACATTTTTGCTTCAATAAAATTTTTGCTTTCCTGTTTTTTCTTCTCCCCCAGTCCTCACTGGAAGTTTCTTGCTTGGATTGGGAATCTGTTCCTCGACCTCCTACTGCTTAAGATGTCTTCTGTGAGCCTTGCCTGAAACCAGTGCGCTTGATTACTATCGAAAAGCGATTACACTAGATCAGCGCTCTGATTACAGCTACCAACCAGGCGCTGTCTGCTAATCTGTGGTCTTAATACGGAGACGGGCAAATCTCAGGGCAGCCATCAAGGCCACTTAAAGGCCTTTAAAGTCCACCGCTCCGTCTCTTCTCCACTTTGTAATCAAGTTTCTTCAAAACGCACAACTGTTGAATTTGTCGGCGGTTGTTGGTTTGAATGTGCAGGTTTGGCTCGTTTGCACCGACGCGGTTGCGAGTTGTAAAATGTGCGGCAGCGTTATACAACGGTCCTCTTATTCGGTGTTAGAGCGAAGCAAAAGGATGCAAAATTCAAACCAGTGGGGATGTGAATTACGCTAGTGTTCTTCAGATTGTGTTGTTTGGCTGTTAAGTGATCAGGGGACATTATGGCAGATCCCCTGCTGATGCACGCTGGGATATCTGAACCCCCCCCGTGTGACCACTCACTGAGAGGATTAAACCACAAATATCATTTTGTAGAGAAGAGCTCAAGTATCATGTCTGTCGTCCCAATCGATCAAACTGTCTGTTTGTTTTTGTGGCTCTTCATTTTCAGACTCTCACTGTCCTTCTGCAACTATTTTCATTATTGATTAATCCTCCGAGTTATTGTTCATACAAAAATGGCAAATGTTACATAGTTCCAGCTTATCGTTTCTGTTTTATGTCGATGCAAACGGAATATCTTTGGATTTTGGGATGTTTCTCGGGCAAAACGTGACGTGACCTTGAGGTTCTGGAGTATTGTGATATGTGTTTTTTCACAATTTTCTGTCAATGATTAATCAATAGTGAAAATAACTGTTAGTTGATCCAATCAAGTCTCTTAACCCACACCGTTAGCAGTAAAACAACCCTCGTTACACGTGACCTTTCACACCATAACTCACTCCAGCTCCTCCAACCCACAGGCCGAGTGAATGAATGAATTTTATTCTGGCACATAGACTCATACAATCCTTAAAAATAACTCATGATATTATTTAAAAAATGCAATGTAGACAAGCCTAAAACAAGGCTGTTTTCTTTCTGGAGCCACCTGATGTTCACTCGGGCAGCACAGTGTGTTATTGCAGGTAAAGCAAAAGTAAAACACGTCTTCATAGGCTTTCATGCATACTAAATGTCCTTTTTGAGTCACCGTGTTTTTACATCCTTTTTCTGTCCCTGTGCTGTATTCGTAGCTCTCTGCGTGTTTCTGTGTCGAAGTCAAAACACCTCATGCAGACGGTGTCTCTAGAAGCTGGCCGACCAATCGGAGTCGGTGCAGTGTTGTGAACAGGAAGTGAGCTCATACAGTTTGCGGCCTGTCCTCTGTGTTCAGGAAGGCGTTTGACGGAGAGGGGCGGGGGGGGGGGCATTGTGAAGGTTTTTTCCTCACATTGTTGTGGAAAAGCACACCAGCGAGCCTCTCTGGTCTAGCATTGAAGTTTGCGCATTGGTTACTCATAACGCACATGAAAACCTTGGATTTTCCAGAGTCTTATCAAAGCTATCTTTATAAATATATAGAAAGCGTGAAATGATTTCTCTTCTTGTGAAAAGCAGTGCTTTCCAACAGTTCCCCATACAGTCTGTAGCCTGGAAAAAAAAGATTCACTGTCCATAAAGATTCCTGCTGTCCGGATGAGCAAAAGGCCTCCTAGATAAGACGAACACAGCTGTTGAACTTCAAAGGCAATTCAGCCACCATTGAAAGTGTTGATGAAATAGTGTGTGTGTGTGTGTGTGTGTGTGTGTGTTTTTTGATGTCTGTTTTCATGAATCCTCGCTCTGCTGTTTGAGATGGGGCCTTTAACGTCTGGTTTCTCCCTGTCTTCCATCTCTGTCTGCGCTCGAACACCATTGGTGTAGAATTGACTGCTCACTCTGGTGCTTGGTTGTGTCTGGTAGTACCGAGGCTGCAGCTGAGGGTTGTGTGTTTGTGGTTTGTGCGCTTGGTGTTGTTTCTTTTCTTTAGGCCGTGTGTGCCATTTATAACCCCCCCCCCCAAAAAAAAACAAAAACAATTTGAACCCCTTTTTTTGATGGCTCCCTGTGCTTGAAAACCCTCGACACACACACCACACACTGTTAACCGCTAATGTTTTTCCCATTAAGGTTTTAAGATTTTATAAACTAGTGAGAAGCGATGCTCCTTCAGCTCTGATTTCTTAAGTGCGGGATTCCTTTTGAAGTGTGAACAGCTGGATCTGTTTAAATAGTGATGAGTGAGCACAAGTTTGTCTGAAAGCTTACTTTTAGGAATCCTCCAAATCAGTTTAAAGTGTCTTATAGTCTAGACACGATGCTGGGGTCTGAACCGATCAGCACCAGTTGCAACTTTTCATTCAAAGAAGGAGCCGGTAGCTCACATCTGGCACAGATGTGCGGCCTTTTGTTGCATCAGCTCTGAAACAATGACATGGTCAGTTTGCTAGCTGTGGGTCAAAGTCCCTGCTGGGTTTCAGTCCAGATATCTAATAATCTCCACTCAGAGCTTGTGTGTTTCTGTCCTGTTTGTTTGTCGGCAGGATGTCTTAAAATCACGTTGACAGCTTTCAAAGAAATAAAGTACAAAGGAACATTGTTTTGATGTGGCTTTACATTTTCAATCGTTTGGTCTTTTGTTAAATTGTGAAATTAGACTTTATGGATTATTTTTTTACTATTTTATCATGAACTACTGCATTGTAGTGTGTATTGACGCAAATCCAAATTTGGATGAAAAAACATTAAAATCACCACCTGGTAGAAAAAACAATCGGCAACAATCTGGATCCCAATATCGACTGAGCACCAATGTTTCTTATTGTTTTACTTTCCTGTTGTTTCTAATGCTCAGAGATAATTCAATATGCTAATCTATCACATTGATTTTCAATGGAATCATATTGTGAAGATATCATTAAACATAATTACTTGGTCTAAATTGATAATAACAAGCACAGACTAACTCAAATCTCTCAGATAATCTCATGATTTTGCACAAAGGTGCTCGATTGAATGAGAACAAACCTTTTAATTAGACAAGTATTTGATTCACACAAGAGTATACATAGTATACATATTGAGTGATTTCAAATGGACTTTTTATTTGTTGAATTATCAAAAATAATGCTATACCGAGATATCTAACTTGAAAAATGAAATGACCAAATCATGAGAGAGGATTTTGTCTATATCACCCAGGCCTAGTTGTTTCCATTATTTACTTCAAATACGCACAAAACTACACACCAAATACTGGAGATCATTTTGAAATGTCTTATAAAAAGGCAGCCGTCTTCCCACTGGGTTTGTTCGAATCTAAACTCGAGTTGCGATGGTCCCGTCTCCCTCTAATCCTGCCAGTCTGGCTTTACACTTATTTACTTTGCTTCCAATCTGCGGTACGTTTGAATTATTCTTGGAAAACCGTGTGAGGGTTAGTGGAGCGATGTGAGAATTCCTGAAGGGAGAGACTACTTCCACTGCCCTACTTGGAAGATGATAAGATGGGCCTGCATGTTACTTTGTGCTCAGTGACGCATTTTCTTGCAAACAGTGCAGTACTATAAGTAATAATGTCCTCATCATGACGTGTGCTTGTACAGCGCTTTTCTAGTCTTCCGACCTATCAAAGTGCTTTAACACTACATGTCATCATTCACCTGTTCACACACTGATGACAGGAGCTACCATGCGAGGTGCCACCTGCCCATCAGAGCTATCTAAGCCTTCATACCCCTTAGACATTTGGGGTTCAGTGTCTTGCCCAAGGACACATCGACACGGCAGTGTGAGTGTTATAACTGCATTAAAGCAGAAATTCACAAACCTGTAGAAATAGATTTTTCATCCAACATAAGTTATCAATGTATCAAAAGGATCACTGGTTTTGTCAGCCCTGGCTCATCTGAAACTAACATTTACAGACAGCTCTGTAGTATAATGAGAAATCGGCTTGTACAGCTCTGGCCAATGCCCGCAGTTACTGGGACGGTGCAGAATCACTGCGCACCCATCTTGGTTTAGTAGTGGATTAGAAGTGACACTTACTGCAGGCTGGCTGAGTCTGAGCCTTGTTTACTCTGGCTTGGTCTCAGCCAGAGACTCAAACCATCATTAGGCAGCGAAATGACTCAACAGCGAGACAGAGCTCTGCACTGGGAGAGCGAGAGAAAAGACTTTTAAAGAGAGGAGGGGGAAAAAGAAACAGAGGATTTTCCTGAGATAGAGTGAACCGGATGACTTTAGCAGTCGAGTGGTGAAACAGGGCGTGTTTTGGTCAAACCCTTTTTTATAAATAAACAGATTTGCCTTAAATAAACATGGATAGCTCATGTCAGTGTGGAGCAGATGGACGAATAACCCCACCCAGGACCGGGACAGGACGGCGGGCCCTAAACATGCGCTGCTGAGAGACTGGTTGAGGGCTTTTGAAAAACCATCCATGCAAAAAAAAAACAGTTCAGACATTCGTCCAATTCAAAATTGATTTGCAGTGAAGGGCTCAGTGTTGTGTCTTGTCAGGAAAAGGTTGGGAACCCTGACCGGAGGATTTGCATCTCTCTTTTTTTTTTTTTGTCTCATGGTGGGCAGGTGAAATAGAAGATGTCCATTTGTTGAAAAAACATCTCAAGGGAATAAAAGGAACCCTCACACAGTAGCGGAGACAACAAGAAAATGGAGACTTCAGACTTGCACAACAACAAAGCAGAGTGGGAAGAATTAAATCATTTTTTTTGGCCATGACAGGCCATGAATCTGTACTGCAAAGTGCTGGTGAATTATATTCCTTCAAAGTTAGTCTAATGGACTGTAAGACAGGCGTGCAGATGAGAAGACTTAAGCTACTTATACACAGGAAGCCTGCAGTATTTCTTGTTCCAATTATCTTTGAATAGAGTTTTACCAAAGTTCAGGAGTTCACACGTAGGTCTCTTCTCCTGTATGTGGAAAAAGTCTGTGTCTTGTCTTAATGTGTCCGCGTTGAATAGATTATGCAATAACGCGTGCCAGATGGTGGTATGTGGCTCGTGAGACAAGGTAATGAGAGGTACCCTGTGAACCTTTTGACCCGTAATGGTGCTGCGAAGCAATGTTTTATGAGCGGGTCCTCGTTTTGTTTGGACCACGAACACTCGTCTGCACATGGGCGACATGACGCACATTCCTGCCTCGGCTTTTATGCTATTGCAGCGCTTGATGTAGCGCAGTAATGTGCCTGCAAAGGCAATGATGTAGAAGACTACGAGCTGGCATGCACGGATTGTAACCAATGCACGAAAAATGTTTGTGCATGTTTTGTTATTCAGGAAAATGCATTCGGAGCTGTAATGAGTTGTCGATTGAGCTCTAGTTTAAGTTAATTGAGCGGCTTGGCAGAAATCTGAAAGTATTTAGAGAATCGACTGATTCGTTGTTGAAATCACCAACCATTCTCTGACTCCAGTTTCTCAAATGTCTCCATCTCCTGTTTGATGTAGTCTTGAATGATAAAAAAAAAATCCTGAGGGAATCCTTTAATCTCTTTCATTGGGTCCCATGCTCTCCATCAAACCAACATGCAAAGGGAAGTCTGTGCGTGCTTTGCCTGGGAATGTCACTGCGTTGCTCTCATCAGAGCCGTGGAAGGAGATCGATGGTAATCTCACAAGGTCTTGCTGCAGCGCCGTGCAGAAAAAAGAAAATCCCACCTCATGTTTCCACATGAAGCAAACATGGAAATAAAACAATTACAGATTAAGGTGCAAGTGGGAAGGAGGCAAAGATTGTCACAACACTTCTCTCGAGATGGTAGTAGGGATGGCTGCTATCCGTTTGGTCGTCTTACTCTCTTGTTTCCTCCTCTTTGTGATGCGGTTTAATCCATTGAGTTAGATTCTGACCTCCGTGTCTGTTTGAGTTAAATCTCCTTTTGGCACATTGCATGATAAACTACAAGCACTGCTTAAAAATACATTTGAATTGATTTGAAAGGCTTCTACAAGAAACCTCTGTCTACACTTGCAAAGATAAACAAGAAGCTTACGTGGTGCACAGTACAACCCCCTTTCCCACTGGACAAGAAACCCACCAACATCTGGCTGTTTTTTCTTCAGTGGGAAAGGTTACAACCGGCATTCATTCCCGGGGGAGGTGACACTGCAGCAGTCACAGGTATTAATCAGCTCCAGCTCCCATCTGCAGTGTTTGATATGCGACACCTGGCTAGAAACGCTGATATTGGCCCCTTTTCCAGTGCAACGCTAAGATAAGATTTATTAGTCCCACAGCGACTGTGTGACGTGCATTGAAGTGAATGTATAATGAATAAAGTCATCAGGTATTTGGACAATTATTACTATTTATTAACGTACATACGACTCCAGTCAGACAGCAGTGACTTTACCTCGAGGATGGTCGTAAAACACACTTTATTTGAACTCGACAGAAACAAAATGTAACTCGTGAAAACGGTCTTTGTTCGTCTTTTCACTCTTCCAACAATCACCAACTCTAGTTTGAGCTTTTGAAAGTAACCACCGTAACATTGTTGCTGTTTACTAAACCTGTGAAACACCAGGAAAACAAACAGTGCAACTGCGTGGTACTCGCAATGGTAAAGGAGTCCAACACCTATTTTTAGTGTGTTTTCCTGTGTTTAAATAAACTTGGTGGAAAAAGGATATAGAGTGCTCTAGATTCTTCAGATGGCTCTCTGTCTGCTTGGTAAGCTGAGGCTTCAGCCTCCCTCTGACCTGCTGCTGACACTGTGGGCTTGTGCAGGGGTGGAAAATGTTTCTGTCTGTGTCCGTTGACATAGTTTAGTGTCTCTGCTCTGAAGATGTTCCGATTGAAGATCTAGTCGTAAAAATGACTATTCAGTTAAGTCATGATTATTTATATCTACACTAAACAAAGAAAACCGTGCCGATCTTAACCTTTTTTTGTAAAGTGTTGTGGCTGTGAGAGACTTTATCTTAGAATGTACAATCACAATAGGAATGTGTCCTCCCACATGCAAAATGGTGGCTTTGAAAAAACAAAAAAGAAATAGAAAAAGGCCACATTGGGCCTTGGTTGTTGCAGCTTTGGTCACATGTTGTCAAACGTTACCGTGCTTTGTCAGTACAATATGTGTGTTTGTTTGTTACATCGCTCTGCGGTTCACGTTACCGTAGTTTCCTGAACGTGTCGGAGAACTACGGTGGCCTTCAGGTAACATAAAAACGTGACATGGCGGACTCCACAAAGAGGACCCGCTCCATATGAACATATTAAGAGTTCATTTAAAGCAAATCAAAACAATTCTTAGTTTCAGGTGATTATACACTGATTAAAACCATAGTTATGAATATTTTATTCCCTTTCCCCTAAATCCTACACACTGTGCCTTTAAGTGAAGGTGTCCTTCAGGTGCTGTATTGGATGTCCGCCTAAGTAATGATTGGTGACACCTGCATGTGTCCTAAACAGGGCTGTCTAACATTCAGATGCATTATGAAACAACCAAAACAAGATGGAGAAGCAGGAGAAGATAGACTTTAAGATAGACTTTTATAATATATATATATACATATATATATATATATATATATAT
>NW_022280031.1:1863079-1877640 GCF_004355925.1 Anarrhichthys ocellatus
TATATATTATTTATATATATATATAGATATAGAAATATGCTGCCACAAGCAAAGTGGAAAAATGTAGTGACGTCAAGCAAGAAGCAGATTGTGTTTGTTCTGGTGTCATAGTAGATTCTTTAAATAATTAAGTAGTGAGTTATTATTGGCCAAATAAGGAGAATGTAAGAACACAGTCTGCTGCTACTTGGAGGGTTAGAGTTAGTATACTGCCCGTAAAATGTGAGAACATGACTTTTTTTTCATTTCTGTAGTCAGGCTTCTTCTGTGGACTTTCTAGACCCCCGTGTCTCACGCCTTTCCATTCAGGGGAGTTCTGAGGTCTTTTGTCCACTCGGCTAAATGCTGGATTGAAGGCGGTACAATGGCAGGACTATTGGCCCTGGCCGGTGCTGACCCGGCTGTGTCAGGCAGCACGACGTACAACCATGAATTAGGTTAACAGGAATTACAATGTGGACTTTGCAGGACTGGAGGGCCAGCAGGGTTGTGTAGCAGGGATTAATATGTCGGTCACTCACATGTTGGTCAGTAGGCCCTGCAGGATCAGTCCTGGAAGAGAAATTTTAGATTTACTGCAAGATTGCTTTCTTAGTTATTCACAAGCATCAAGTAAACAGCTTATGTGGCTATAAGCTGATGTAGTTTGACCTTATTCACGTGTATCACGGTGGAATATTGAATTACTTTTGGGCACAAACGCTAAAGCCACCGTAGTGGTTACCTAAGTGTTGGCCGGTTGTAGCATCCTGTAGCACCCCCAACACCTTGCTTTAGTCGACACGCAGTCTGCCGTCTACCTCTGCCCTGGTTCATTACGACAGGGGAGACAATGACCCAGAATCTAGTTGACCTAAGTGCTTTAAATCAAGGCTCCACCGGAGGAAATAAATTCTCTCCCTATACCGGCACGCCCAGCACCAACTAGGACAAGTAATCCAGACAGAATAAAAACGTCCTCTTAGACGACGCAGAGGGAGAGAGGGATGGAAGACGTGATAGACTTAGAGAGAGAGAGAGAGAGAGAGAGAGTATTGACTGGATAGATGGAAAAGTGGTGCACTGCTGCAACACCAACACACCTTTTGACATAAGACACGTTTTCTCCTGGGACACTGATCAGAGCAGTTCCATGAAAAGTAGATATCAAAATTGTTAGAAAACATGTTTTTGCATCCATTCTTCTGCATTATATCTGCTGTTTATGAATCTGAGCACGGGTTGCCTCCTGGGTTTGTCTACCAGTCAACTGGAATGATCCTAATATTCAGGGCGGGGTAACAAACCTTTGTATTATAGAGTATCTAGAACTGTAAAAAGTACTTAAGGTGGCATTGAACTTCTGTCTGCTTTACTTATTCTTTGATCAGATATCTTATTTTTTAAAATTTTAAGCTGTATAGCTTAAAAAGTCTTGAATTCCTGGTGGATTTTGTTACCGTTGGACAGAGCCAGGTTAGCTTTCTCGACTTAACACATCTTCGTTTAGGATCTGAGTCCTTGAGTCCTTGAGTCTGTGTGTTAGTGTGTGTGCGCGCGTGTGTGTGCGTGTGTGCGCGCGTGTGCGCGCGTGTGTGTGTGTGTGTGTGTGTGTGTGTGTGTGTGTGTGAGAGGAGTTCCATGGCTCACTGAAGCCTGCCCTGTTTTCTGTTTATCTGTTTACAGCAGCAGCTGCTCCTCTTCTTTACACTCCTCTGCTATCCTCTGCCTTTGAATAAGAAGGTTTATTCTCTTTTTTTTGGGGTTTGATAGGAAGCTGCTGCTGCTGCTGCCGGGGGGAGCCGAGACACACGTTCAGAACATAACTCAACGTAATGGGAGAGGAAATTGAAAAGTGCAATATACTGGATTGGGAGCATTTTTGAATGCCTCTTAACAGCTCTCAACATGGCGACGGTGAGCCGGCGGCTCCCGGTGCTAACATCGCTTACAGTGTAAACAACGGAGAAAGTGTCTGACAGAGCTAACAGTGTTTACCTGAGGGGGAACCTGAGGGCGGGGGCTACTCTTCTGCAACCACGCTTTCGGTCGGGGCGGCTTTATCAGCTGTATGAGCGCAGTGCAGAGCGGTGGCCGTGAGCTAGCCAGTGGGTCACGCTCACGTGCACTAAAAGCATGCACAGCTGGCACGACTACGTCAACAAAGCAAGGAGAAGCTCTGCTAAGAACACACAGAGGGAGAGACACCTCATTCCCTGCTTAGGTTAGACATTAATCCATCATGTCTTTACATAGACAATAGTTGTTTGCTGCTATATTCATTTTCAGATTGTTGAATACAGCTCCTTTAAATATCGATCAGTAATCTAATTTCACTAAGTGCTGATTGAGTGGGATGCACAATAATGGAGTTGTCATTTTCATGAAAACGTCCTTTTTGTTCCCGCTTGAGGACGTGCAGGAGAAATGCATGAAAAGCGAGTCGGTGATTAGTTAAAGCAAAGCAACACACGGCCTGATTAACAGATTAACATATAGAATACATAATTAGTGTATAGGATCAAGACATTATGTAACAGAGGACAGGAATTTAAGCACATTATTCGAAAGAATTTAGGTGAAACAACTGATGCACAGCGTTAGAAAGACTAGAAATATCAGCGTTTAACTGACTGAGGGGAACTGCAGCACTAACTCAAGCTCTATGCAGGGTGGGTGTACAGTGAGTAATGTAAGGTGTGTGTGTGTGTGTGTGTGTGTGTGTCCGTCTCTCCAAACACAGACCTGCGTTCTGTCAGTTTGACTTCAGTGACTTTGGGCTGACACGGCCAGGGGTCGTGTTTCGGCTAATGGCTGCGGTTGTCAGAGAGGTCAGATGTCAAATCTCCGTGCGGCAGTCAAAACCCACTGCTTCCTGTTTTAATGGCCATGTGCTGTGTCATTAGCCTTTTGTGCAGTGTTTACTCAACACCGACTCGGGGCCCAAATTAATTGCTCGTTAACCAAGGACCTCGGGGTACAACTTCAGTTTTGAAGCTTCGGTTTGCAGTGAAATGCGTTCAAGAGCTGCTCCTTCTGTCTGAGCATTGAAAAGGAATTCAGCTTCATTACGACTGCGTCTGTTTATTCATAGTTTTCGCCATCGCTCCTGTCTGTGGCGATAACATTGAATTTACCGAGTTAACCGTTTAGATCTGGGATCAATAGTCCAGCAGGGCAAGATATATGAGTAGAGGATAATTCAAGCTTTAAACAAACCATTAGGTTTAGGGAAACTCACTCAGAAGAGAAAACCAAGAACACAGCAACTCTGCAGTTTCCCTGAGCGAGAGAGCGATTATTGTAATCCTTGAAAATAACCTAGTTTGTACGACGTATCATCAAACCGCCACAGTGGAAGGCGAGAGGCGGTACTCTTTTTAAAATGAGGATAACAGAAGGTCCTCATGGTGTTGCACTCAGTCGTATTGAAAGAATGAAAATTGTCTGTTTTGGAAACTTTAATTCTACCAATTATGATGCAGGGCGGATGAAAAGCGGGTTTCAGACGCCGTTAGTGACATTTCTGGTGTTCTCCTTTTTAGATTTTTACCTCCAAATATCAGTGGTTTGCAACTTCTCTTAGCTCTTCATCATCATTTCTCATCTTGCAGATGTGTTCATTTGAATTAAACAGGGTGATATATAATATATATATGCTATTGTACATATTATTACAATATCTTTTTCATACAATAAGTAGTTCTTGAACTGTCCAACCTATATTTAGAATGGCAGAAGCCGGATGTTATCTATCTGTATCTGTTAACACATTTGAATTAATTCTCAATCGCAGCACGTCATGTTAGGGTTTGTCCCTGGGGGGGGATTACTGGTTTTAGATGATCTGACTAAGCTTGTTGGATTGTTTACAAACTGTCTGATCATCTGAACATGTCTCTTGCCCTGTCACTGTCTTTCTAGATCTTAATAATTGATGAAATCATGGCATAAAGCTGAATTATTGTGAAAAGGTAGCATTTGTCATTTTTGATACATAGCTTGAATGGGAGCACACAATAAATAATCATGTGGTTTGGCATGTAAAAAGTCAGGGGCTTGGAAACGGACAGAGTCCTGATCAGTACAACACATTGAACATTAAGATAATTCATGTGTGCTACACGCTTTAAGCACCGATTAGCATGTGAAAAATGCTCCACATTGTCGAACCTCGTCTGGTGTGCAAAGAGGGAGCTATGCATTGATTTCTCGTCCGGTCTAATATGTCAGCCGAGGCCGTCACTTTCACCAACAGCGAGTTGAAAAAGGACTGCACAGTCTGATGTTATGGATTTGTTTTTGGTTTTTGACCGTAAAACTTTGGAAAGGCTCAATTATGAACTCGGAACAGTCATTGAGCTAAAGCCTTTTATGGTTCAGTTAATTCCTGAAATGAGACGATGTCGTCGGTCATTTAAAACATGAAATTGGATCGATTGGATTTATTGCAAATGTCTCAGAAAAATAATCCCGTTGTGCTCTTCCAGAAGTCTCACAAATCTAAATCTTACATTTCACACTGGGGCCTCGAAGAAATCCTATAATGAATTTCCAATTTAAGAAAACAACCTTAAATTAATATAGTAAATTGTCTCCTCTGCTATAAAACCCCCTGAAATGAAGTCGGTCCGTTTGATTGAAGATCTTGGAGTGAAAGAAGGTTTCAGGAGAAGTGTTTGTATCTGAGCTGTGATGGTCGGTGTCGCTTGTACAACAGCTGTAAGTCCGTCGACTATCTGGCGGTGACGAGACGGGGCAGAGGGTGAGGGCCACAGCTTCACGTCCTTTTGCTGAGGCCACAGTTTTACAAGCAAGCAGGCATGCGAACACCGTGTACACTTTCTCATGACATAGAGGGGTTTGCACAGCCTGCATGAATACACACATGTAGATAAAATGCAGATACACACACACACACACACACACACACACAAACACTGGCCCATTGTGTGCGACACTGCCGCCGCTGTGTCTCCAAGCGGAGCGTCCTGACACAGCACACGCCTCCTCACTGCTAAATGTCACGCACTGTTACTGACATTATTGGTGATGCAAAGTGCAGCGAGTGTGTGTGTGTTTGTTTGTGTGTCATGCGACCGAAACCATTAAGCAATAAATCAGTCCGTCAATCCAGAGGAAATGCATCAGTTTGGCAACTAATTAAGAAATACGTTAGTTTTAGTTTCCATAACATGCAAAGCGACTATTTTCAGCTTTCCTCTGTTCTATTTAGCTGTGAACTAACAAACAAAGCACGACAAAGCGAGACATTTGAGTATGTCGTCCTGATTAATTGATCAATTAATAAAATAATTGCCAAAATGCCCATCACAGAGCCCAAGGAGGTGTCTCTTAATTGCTTCTTCTATCCGACCATTAATCCAAAAAAATCTATCATATAAGACAAAGGGAAAGTAAGAAACGCATCAGATATTTCTGGGCACCTTTGCTTGAAAAAATGACTCAAAATTGTGATCGATGTTAATTTCCCGTCGTTGGACGAATCATTTCAGCCCTCTTCTGTTTTGCTGTAGACGTCCTCTTGTCCCAGACGTGTTTGTCTCCGGCTGCCTGGTTGTGTGTCTTTTGTCTTTGCATCTGCTCGTGTCAGACAGAGACCGATAACGGCATTATAGCTCGTATCCTCATAACAGCAGGTGATGAACTGTGAGGAGGAGACTGTGCAAGTACAGCAGGATTCACCAGCACAAACACATGCACTACGTTGTGGTCCAGTGCTCGGCCGTCTCCTCCTTCCTCCTCTTCCTCCTCTTCTTCCTCTTCTCGCTGATTGACGGGGTCGGCCTCAGTGGGTGGAGTCTTCTTATTTTGGCAACTCGCTCCTATAACTGCCCGTTACAGCTGAGAGGGCGACTGTGAAACGTCGCACCTCTTTGTCCTCGTCTTTTGTCCTCGTCTTTTGTCCTCGTCAGAAGTAAAACAGGTGAAGTAATTGGTTGTCAGATATGTTCAGCACCTGAAGAAGAACACCATTGTGGTTATCTGTAATGGGCTATGGGGGCATTTTTAAAGACATTAGACATTCATGATGGGCTGAAAGTGAGGGAATGGAAAAAGACATGGTTTCCATTTGAAGTATTAATAAAATCCTGCCAGCTACTGAATGGAGATGTGCCAGTGTTGGAACAAAACCATTCTGTTTTTGTCACTTTTTGTAGTCAGATGACATCATTTTAAGCAGAATTCCCATTTAAATTCTTACGTCCATATTCTCCTTAAATAAGAAGGACTAATGTTAAAACCGTCTCCTTTAATTAAACTGTCTTGAAGGTGATGAGAGGAGGTGGAGGTGATGAGGGGGAAGATTTCAAAGCCTTTTGGTGTTCGACCACCGGTCCTCATTCTGAGCTATAAGTCAATTAGTTTTAACGTATTCTCTCTACAATTCTCTTGGCACTCAAAGTAAAACATTAAACACAAGTGACCGACTTTAGCTTAAAAATTCAAATGGATTCAGATGCAGATTTGAAGAAACGCATGCCTCCATGCACGGGGAATTAACTTTCTGTTGACTCGTTAAACTCTTCATGAACCAAACTCACAATGCCTGCCCTGTGCACTGGGTGGTGGAGGGGCTCTCTTACTGTTGGAGGATGTGCAGCCTTGTAGTTACAGATAAAACAGACCGGTAGCTCCAGCATGGGTCGTCGGTTGAGTGACCATTTTTGACACCGTTGACACTCTTTTCTTAGTACTGATACTTTGCAGTTTTTTTTTTTTTTAGTGACTGAGCTGCTGAGTCATTTGTTCTCAAAGATTTCGGTCCTGGTTGATTTGGCGACACCTGTGGTTCCTGGTGGTAACAGCAGGTTTGCTTTGATACCACAACCAACTCTACAGAAGAGCAACCCAAGTTGTTTTTAGGAAAGAAGTCGGTCAAATGATCTGATTCCATGGTTCATAGAGTCTGAGTAGTTTTCCACATTTGTCCATGCTGCTGACAAACATGTACATATGCAGCATGATGAGGCGGGAAGAGAAGAAGAGAAAGTATCCTAAACATGAAATATTCTAGCTGGATAGTTGATACTAATACGAGGTTTAGATGAAATCCTGCCTGTGGTGTATTATGAGCTGTACTGTGCTGCCATTAGCTATACTGTACGTCCATTGCCAAATCACCTTCATAAGGATGATGGAGGGGCCAGGATGACCTCAATCCAGCTGGTTTGTGGAGATATTAGTGAATTAAAGCTGATGTCAGCACTGCTGGACACGCACACACACACTTTTGTGATGCTATAATTTTTGTGCCTTCACTGGAGGCATTCATTATCTGATTCATTTCCTTTTTTTTAAGCCCCTTTTCATATACCTCTAATTTTAAAACGTCTCTCTTTTTTATCAAGCGAGGGCTCTTAAAACGTCCATAATTTAGAGTTCTGGTTTCTGTCCTTGAGAGGACGTTTGGCTCTCATAAGTGTGGAAACTCATGAACGCACACAGCTGCGTTATAGCCGTCGGTGATGAAAAGGAGATAATGGACCTGAATGCTCAGTGACAGAGGCTTTGTACTGGACCGTCAGGCGGCCACGACAGGCGAAATGTTCAGACCGCCTCGTTCTCTGTCGGTGAGATACACTACTCAAAGCTCCAAGCTTGTGATAATGCATTGTTAAGATGTTTAACTTGAACAATGGGGGTGGTTTTTCTAGCATATTGTGTGTCTTTTTATTGCTTACATGTTCTGCTCTGACGGATCAGCTGCAGTTATAGTTTGAGTCTGAAAGATAAATGGAAAGTCTGCCCCAGAGAGACGTCTGTTGTCTTTTTTTTGGCAAAGAAAGAGCATTGTCTAAAGTCCAGACCACTCATATTTACTTCAGGAGTGTGAGTGGTGTGGTTTGCATTTTTGTGATCTTGTAATCACAACAAAGTGGGAGCTTTTGTGATGCGTAGGCAGCTGGCCATTTATGAAAACAACAACTCCAATAAAAACACGGACAAAACTGGCAGAACTGCTAGTAATTGGCACATTGGCATAAATGTTGTTTAGCTACAGCTGCTAGGTGTGCATCGCCCGACCTTCTTGTTCTGAAAATCGTTAAACGTTCGGCTGTGCCTCCCTTTTTTTTTTCTTTTTTTTTTTTCTCACACAAAAAAATGGTAAAAACACAAAGTGTGAGTGCAGTGCCAC
The DNA here is from genome assembly GCF_004355925.1 of Anarrhichthys ocellatus. Classification (NCBI taxonomy): domain Eukaryota; kingdom Metazoa; phylum Chordata; class Actinopteri; order Perciformes; family Anarhichadidae; genus Anarrhichthys; species Anarrhichthys ocellatus. Next base: position 1,871,220 of record NW_022280031.1, read on the forward strand.
ATTCTTATCTGCAGCCTGGGAGCCGATTGAGGTCAATCTGTGATTTGCTGCCTTGGCCCCGGGGACCGGCTGTGATATCACCAGAGGCCTTACCGTTGCCCACGGCTCCCCGAGTTTTACATATCTTCAAACAGTTTGTCTTTGCCTCGTGTCAAGTACACGGAGTGTTTGCATCGTCTGCTTTTCACGCGCTGCTGAAGTTCTTAATGTGCGAGTCGATCTCCCGTCGGGGGCAACAAACGATTTGTTCTCTTCCGTCTTCTGCTGTTTGATAAATGCCTGAAGGCTGCGCTACTGTCATCTTCTCACTCACCTGCTGTTAATGTTACAGAAACAAGACCACAGATCAGCGTGAGCGACTCTTAAGGTTTATGATCTGTGAGAGAGAGCCGACAGTCTGTGTGTGGAATGGAAACTTCTCTGTAAATGTCCCCCACAGAATAATGCACGAGAAAAGGTCGAGCTGGCACGATGTGAGATGAGCAGTGAAACCGCTGCACGCTTGTTCAGGCACCCAGTCGTCCTGATCACTCGTGTGGGTTTTTGGTGGCGTTCGGGTGCTTGAGAGGGGGTAGGAAAATACTTAAGTCTAAAAATCTGTGCTGTTCTCGGATAAATTCATGCTTGTTTGGCAGCATCGTCTCCACCCAGAGATTGGTATTTTATATGAGTATCGGTAAAAATCAAGTAGTTGATCAGAGTGTTGAAATAAGAAGGACTTCATAGATTAGACTCGTACTGCTGTATACATGACAACTTTATCACTATCAAGGGCGTTGGTTTGGTTTAAGAAGTTGGGAAACACATCTGGATCAAATGAAATCGAGTGTAGTTCAGTGAAATCATTCATGAAGACCCGCTGACATCTTCAGCTGCAACTAACTATTGTTTCATTATATACTGTATGTTAGTTGTTCAATAAAACATCAGAAAACTAAAAATGTCCTGGAGCACAAGGGGATGTTGTCAAACAGACCCACAGTTTGCTATATTGTAAGACAAAATAAAGCTGTTAATTCTCAAGTTTGAGAACCTCAAATCATCAAACATGTTTCATTTGTGCTTGAAAGCATCACTTAAACAATGAATTGACTAGCAAAATACTTAACGTTTCATTTTTCATGAGGGATTATTGGACGAATCATTATATCGCTCTATCTGCATACCAATGAGCGGCTCATTTAGCGTCCTCCAACATGCTCCATGGTAGCACAGCCTGTAAAACAAGACGACAAACGAGCCATAAAGTCCACTATGTGCTGCTCGTTAGGTTTATCACGGTTGACACTCGGTAACATACACCGTGTGCAAAGGCGAGCTTATCAACTCAGAGACTCTCTCATCAGGATACCAGCTGGACAGGCGGAGGACACTGATATTTCGGTGTGTAAATCAAACCGATACTGACGTGATAATTCCCTTTGCTCATTGTGTGCTGTATGATACCTTTACATGAAGCCAGTGCAGTGAGAGCTCTGTGAAAGTAACAGCCTTTCACAACAAGGACATTCAAAGTGCTTTACATACAGCCAACAATTAGTGCTGTCAGTCGCCGATTAATGCAGAAGTTGTTAGTCTGTCTGGGTCTGTTTTCATCACTCGCTGCTTTTTCTGTCTCTAGCTGTGTGTGTGTGTGTGTGTGTGTGTTTATGAGTAATATCATTACCGCTGCTCTGATTCCCCTGATTTGATCAACAGTAGCTCCTGGGTTTCATATTCCCGGCACTAATGTCATTGACCATCAAAGACGGCTAAAGAAAACACTGGACGTTCCTTGTTTGTCACACATCCTGTCTAAAGTTAATTCACTTTGCACTCGCATCTCAGAGAGAGAGACAGACAGAGAGAGACAGGGACAGGGGGGGTACGCTGTGTCCGGAAGCTTCACTGTGCATCAGAGGAAACTTTTAACTTGTAAAACTCTGCATGTTGTGAATTAAAGCGCAGTTGTTCTTAGACCAGTTGCTCGTTGGATCAGCTTCACTGTCTGCGGCTCCTTTTGTGATGTACTTAAACACTTCATCCCAGTGGAAATATTACGTCATATTTGGATTAATGCTGTTATGAATAAATTAACTTCACTCTTATTTATTAACTGACTTTTTCCTCGAGGTCTGCTGTGCAACATATATTTGTATTTCGGTGAAGATACACTCTGATGTATCTTAGTATACAAAAGAAGGCACGACTTATAAAAGACACCTTGGAGTGCATCATTGCAACATCGACACCTACACAGACACAGATGTAGAGCGCTCTTTGTTTGAGGCGTCCTTTCACGACGATCAAAAGGGTGTTTTTTCCACGACCGTCTTTGTTTTTTGTGTTGTAACTTGGCAGCCAGCGCGCTGTGTGAATGTGTGTGTGTGTGTCCGATCGTGTGGAGCATTTATTATTTCATCAGCTCCTTCTCTGAACTCGGCTCCTATAAACCGGAGAAGGGCGGCTCATTTCTTTTGGCTGCAGTTCAGCTGAGGGAACCTTAATTTCACATATAAAACAAGGCAATGAAAACTTCACAGCTAAGCAAATGTTTTATTTATATATATATATATATATATATATATACACAGTGAAGTATAATATGAGCAAAACAATTAGGATTGCAGTTTGTTTGAAACTCCGAAGATTAAAAAGCTGCTCATGACCTTTTCTTTTTATTTTCCTCATCCTCTTCACCCAGCATGGTGCGCCTCCTGCTTGAGCACTGGCTCACGCTGAAGAGGAGTCTGCTTCATGTCTTTACTTGAGCAGATGTGCCTCCATCAGGAACATCGTGTCAGCAGCAGATGACGGAACAAACTACCTCAGTATTTATGGCTGTAGCAGTGCTTTCACAATATATTTACATTCAAGCCATTGTAGAAGAATTCTTATTTACAGCCTTTGTGTGAATAAGTAATAAACTTATTTTTATTTGAATTTTAGGTTTTTATAAATTAGATATTATCTTCTCTTTCTGCAATTCTTTTTTCCAAAGTGTGTTGATACACTCTGATTTACACTTACTTACACTCATTGTGATGAAAACAATCCTTTATTTAGATTATTGAATCATGTTGACAAATGCCTAGATTCCAAATAACTCCATCCATGAGGTGATCTGATGAACACAATGATCTCCAACACAAAGAAATATAACAGATAACAGAAATGTATGTTGTGAATGTTGACCTCAAATGTAGAGCAAGTTATGTTGATGATAGACATTTTTTAAATGGACAAAATGATGAATATCTGTATATTGACCAGATTTTAGAAAGATCTTAAATGGTCCGGCTAAGAAGTGAAATTCACCCACATTGCAGACTACCACCAACACTAAACCGACTTCTTTCCAGCTTCTACTGCCGCACATTTGCTTTTCACACCAGAAAATCTTTTATCTTTTATTTTAATAGACAAATCAATCTAGAGACTGAAGACTCGACACTGCTGCATCCACCGCATGTCTTCTTTGAAAGAATTGCTGACAGCTTTCAGTTTTAAATTCCTCCACAGTGATTTGTGCTCATCCTCTTGTGGTTGACCTTTGGATCGGGACCCAGTCTTAACGAATAATTTGCCGTAAACCAGTTTGCTGTGTAAAAGTCATTTCTACTTTTCACACAAGCTCTCATAGTCTCGATCTCCACTTGTGAAATTCTGTGAGAGAGGAAAGTCAGGAGAGTAACTTTGTGCCGTTTAATGCATGTAAAGGTCTCAAACAGTGGCCAAGGTTTAGTTCCGACTTTCATTTGGGTTTGGATGTCTTTTGTCACACTGTAGGATGCTGTAGGAAGTGATTATACTGTGTGTTTCCTGTCCATGTTTTCAGCAGTTGGGTACCAGTTGTGCAGAGGAAATGTAGCATAAGGTCGGTGGCAGGCTGATGTAGTAGCACATTGCATTGTGGGGCATTTTATCAGACGATGCTGCTGGTTTCATGAGTGAACGGCTGCAGACATGAGGAAATATTTATCAGCATCGGTGAAATAGTAAGTTTGATACATAACACCTGTATATTTTGTTTTTAAAGTTACGTAAATCATATAAAGTGTCATTTATGTGTGTATTTGTGTGGGCTGGACTTTTATCAGGAGAGGGTTTATAACGGCCGTACATTGTTAAGAGTTTTGTTTCAAGGAAGTGGTCTGAATAGAGTCCCTGAAGATGTTCTACCTGCATTTATTCTGTGTTTACTCTATTTAACTACAATACGGTTTATTTTAAATGTGCATGTTTCTGCTTTTGACCCGTTATGTTGTTAGTTTTTCCAAATCTATACGATCATTTGTAAAGATATGTATACATACAGTGTGCTGCTTTCTTGGCAGATAAAAATATACAGTCAGCTGTTTTTTTTGTTGTTTCACTGGCAGCATAACGTTCAGTGGTCAGAGAGGAAAACCAGAGCGAGTTCATGTGTTCATGTTATGTGTAGCAAGGCTACATTAGCGTGAATCCCCGCTTTAGCTCACTGCCCGAGTAGTTTTTCTTTTGTCTTCTTCTTGTTATCAGTATCTCATCAGACTGCCGTCTACTTGTAACTTCCAGGAAGTGGTTGACCTTGATGGCGGCTGGTACAGATGTCTACAACGGCTCACGAAGCAAATGGAAAATTGAGACTGCAACCCATGCTAATCATTTCATTCATATTTCATATCTGTCGTTTAGATATAAATGGAAGAATTGGCCTCCTTTTTTCATAGAGGTACATGTGTCCCCTTTCCTGAACCCTTAAAGGCATCATCTGCATGGAGTGTGTGTCATGCCAGTGAATGGAAGGAAATGAAGCGATTATGAGAATGACATTGCTTTCATTTTTGTTTCACCTCGATGTGAATCAAAGAGTGTTCAGTAGAACATAAATCTGATTTCATTTACAATTGACAGAGAGTGGAAACATGTGACAAGCAAACCGTTATTCAGTGCTTGGTTGCGTGGTACTCGCGTCTCTATAACTAGGAGATGCAAAATGCATCTCTGTGCACTTTGCGGTGGTGCATCAGACCAATACTCACTTTTGATTGTCGGTGTATCTTTCAAAGGATTTACTGGAAGTGTAACGCCGCATCAAACTACGTCCACATTTTATTTTCTTATGTATTTATTGCAGTACCAGGTAGTAAATGTTTCTCTCTGAGATATTTATGAACAGTGTGTCTCTCTCTCTCTCTCTCTCTCACTCCTCACTCAGGATGTTTACTGGTGCTTAGGGACGACGATGATGATGATGATGATTGGAGGAGACCACGGCCGAAGGTGCAGCCCTCGCTAGAATCACACTTTCTCCCCCAAACTTCACCCCTCCACCCATAACATCCCCTGCTGCCGTCCCTCCGACCCGGCGCCATGGCCAACCATCTGGAGCTGATCCAGGAGCTGCAGCAGCTGGACAAAGTGCCCAGTCTGGAGAGGCTGCGGACTGCCCAGAAGCGGCGCACCCAGCAGCTGAAGAGATGGGCGGTGTACGAGAAGGAGATGCAAAACAAGAAGCGGAAGGCTGACAAGAAGGGTCGCAATGCCAACAACCTCCAGCAAGAGTCCAAGAGGCACGTGTCGTTCGCCGCCAGCGTGGCGCTCCTGGAGGCCTCGGCCAGGAACGATCCAGATGAAGGTAGGGACAGCGAAGACGATTTATGATGTGCAAATTGGAAAATAGAGATTCATGGGGAAATGTGCTCAGTGTAGTGAAAATAATAAATTACACAGGTGCTCTTAAAATGTGACCAATGGACACACACAATCTGAACCGCTGTAGATTTATTCTCTTTGTAACGAGGCAACACGCTGAAAATATGTGCCGGGCTTCTGTTTATAAGCTCAAGAGTCAAACCCGCGACAAAGCTCAGTGACGCCACATTTGAATAATTACTCTAATTTCAGCCTCACCTCACTACTTCAGCTGGATATCAGAATGCCAAGGTCAGGAAAACGATTAGCTGGGCCTGCCCACTTAAACTGCCAGTGGAAGTCACTGCGTTGGAGCTGAATTTGTTCTGCTAGGAGACTGTTTTCTAATTGTAAAATAATAGAGTTGTCACACTGAGATGAAACTCACGCCAGTCTTTTTAATTAAAATTTCTACGGATGGTGCCTCCCTATTTGGAGATAATAATTGTTTTCCTCCAGTACAAATGCTGTGGCAGTGCTAACACTGAGCCAGTGATGCAGGAATGATAACAGGCTCCTTGTCATTTCGATACGACATCTAATTTAACTTTGCTTTAACTTTAAATTTGATTGAAGTCTCTTTTTTTTTTTTTTTTTTTATCATAACCAATACAGCCTATGGCTGTGCTACTGTACATTTGTTGCTTGTGCAAGCTGTTGTTACAGATATGGAAAAAGACACAAGGCTGATGTACAATAATTCTCACAGAGCAGGCGTATGCATATACACACGTGTGTGTGTGTGTGTGTGTGTGTGTGTGTGTGT
>NW_022280031.1:1878040-1880226 GCF_004355925.1 Anarrhichthys ocellatus
ATAGCGGACGTCTTGGGATTTGTGTTGTCTTGATGTCCTGTTGGATTTTATCATGTGTAACCTAAAAAAAGATCTGATGAAACCAGCAGGCGATAAACGGATATCACCTTTTTTGAGGAGAAGCTCTTTCTATGTTGCTAATTCTGCTGCTGCCGCATTAGACACAGAGGTGTGTGTGTGTGTGTGTGTGTGTGTGTGTGGAAACGCATTAAAAGGGATTTTTGTCGTACGCTGCTGAGCCGAGTTTTGTTCCCAGAAAGTCTGCTCAGCCAATTAGACTTTGAACCAGGATGTTGTGGCTGTCGGTGTTCATGTGATTCTTTAGTTTGAGAAACCACACGAGGCGGCGAGGAACATATCTACTTATTTACCGTCAGTTTCAGGAAATATGTATAACAATACTTCCAAGAACTATCAGAAATATATAATATGTATTTAAAGTCAGACTTTTTTGTGTGCTGTTTTTCCAGTTTTGAGAGGACCGACGCATGAAGCAACAGGCTGCACTTTCTTTCTTTCTTTGTTTTTTTCTGTTTTTACATAAAAGCTATTTGAGCGAAACAAAAACCTTTGAACAATTATTGAAGGCCATTTTGCTCTTTGGCGACTTCCAAAATTGAAATCGTTTTCATGATTTAAGCGAGTACCTCGACTGGTGTTTGTCTGGTCTGTAGCCTCGGCCAAACGATATTCGAGATTACATTTTAGTGTGGGGGCAGGGTTTTGCCTACTGAAACATTAGGCTGAATACATAATGAATAGATAGATATAACACTAGACTGTTGCTGTAGATGTGCATTAATTATACATTGTGAAGTGAACTTGCTTTGCATTTATAGCAGATACAGTATTTTACATTTTCAGCCACGCAAGCGGAATGCTTGTAGGGATTTTGTCCAGACGTACTGTATATCTCAACATACACTTTTTGCATTTCCATGACATTTTGTACAGACATTCATGTTCCCCAGAGGATGAATCCTAACGACTTTGGTGATCCTCTTGTCTTTTCATCTAGCACCACAATGAGGCTGTATTTCTGACTGAAATACTTCAACAACTATTGAATGAATTGTCATGAACATTGACATTCATTTCCCCCTCAGAATGAATTGTAATAAATGACTTTTCCCTCTAGCACCATCATTTCAATTTCTCCAGAACTCACGATGTTGTGCTAATTACAGAATCTTAGTCTGCTAACATGCTCAAAGAAGATGGTTAACATGCTAAACTTTATACCTGCTACATGTTAGCATTATCATTAGGATGACTTTAGACTCTGTCTAGTTTTTACGTAGCTGTATTTTAAGATATCGTAAATCATTATATTTCAATATGTACAAAATATAATTTCAGTCTATTATGACTCACACAGCTCTAAAGATGGCGTCAGTCATTGACCCTGTATCTGTGAAGCCCAGCGCTGTAAATAAATGAGTTGTTTTTTAGCACGACTGTGTTCACATTTGATGTGATTTTTCTCACACATCCGAGTAAACACACCAGTCAGTGTGCAGCATTGGACACATTGAGAGCAGATTTCTTTGCTTTGAGCATCGGCGATAACTGGCTTGCAGAAGCCTCGTCAGTTCTCTGTACCGCTGACAGTGCCCGGGCAAAGAAGTATTTGCCGACAGTGCTGCTTAATGAGGGTGACCATGAAAGAGGCGGAGAGATAAAAAGCAAGGGACAGGTTGTAGTGTTGCCCACACAGCTCCAGTGGCAGCTGGCTTGCTCAGGAGCCCGATAATCTCCGCTCTCATTCCCTCTGGTCCAATGCTCGATCAAGCATCGTGACTGCATGCTGCTTAATGCACACTGCTCCCAGGCTCTGGGCTTCCGCTACAAAAAGACTATGTGACAGTGTCATTTGTTCTCTTGTGCAGTCATTTCAAAGAAGGTTATGCAAAAAGCAGAAAGGGAAATTGAATGTGGATCATGATGGAAATGAGTTTTAGCATCTTGGAAATGCAGAACATCAGCGCTGACATTCACATTGAGATTGATTTTCATAAATTACACAAATTATTTAGACCCCTAATTTGCAAGAACAGCGACTGGCAAAGCCACTGTGAGCAGTGGAAGCTCACAGATGTGTTTTTAGAAATAAAAGGAGCCATCCATCAACTCTTTTTCGAGAGAGAGAGAGAGAGAGAGAGAGAGAGAGAGAGAGAGAGAGAGAG
>NW_022280031.1:1880236-1888748 GCF_004355925.1 Anarrhichthys ocellatus
AGAGAGAGAGAGAGAGAGAGAGAGAGAGAGAGAGAGAGAGAGAGAGACTTTGACCTGAGGCTGAGGCAGACATAATAAGATGAGACATCGGATTGGCTGGACTGACTCCTGCTTAATCCCAGATTGGTTGGATCGAGTGAGATGTTTCTTGTGATTCTTCTGCTGCTCTCTCTACTGTGTGGTTGCAGTGAGAGCATCTGTGTGTTGACCGGAGGCCATGTGTGCGAGCAAACACTGAGAAATGTGTGTGTGTGTGTGTTCATCGGCGTGCATGTTTTATGTATGGAGTATTTACTGTTTTGTACTTTGTATGCTCTACTGTATCCTGAACCGTCAACAGTGTTATTAAAACTGGGATTTGTGGACGTGTATATCTATATGCTTGTGTTGAAGTGGGTGTATTCGTTTGCGTGTGTATTATTAAAGGTGTGTTGTGTTTCCTCTCTGAACTACAACGTCTCTGTCATTATAACTTCTTCCCTGGAAGCTGTGGCCGAGAAGAGATGCAGATATAACAAAGGACCAGAGGACACAATGTGTGTACTCGGGCTGAAGATGTGTTGTGGTTGTGAGAGGGAGAAAGAAAAAAACATACCGTCTTTGTTTTGGATATTAGATCAAGTTTTCAGTGTGTGTGTCTGTATGTGTGCTGGTCTGCTGCTAGCTGGAGACGCCCTGAAGGGGCTTTTGATCTGAGGAGAAAACAACGGAGGAAACAGTAGAGAGGAGAGAGGATTGGATGGAAAGTGTTGCATCCTGATTCTGTGTCCATTTCTCTGCCCTCCGGCTGCCGCCGTCCTGAACCCTCTGCCCCCTCACTGTGATGAGGGTTGATGGCTGTGAATTATTGTGGAGCACCTCCGTGTCCCTCTGTGCAGCTCTCTGACTATTGAGACTGATAGATTTTCTTCTCTCCAGAGAGTAGCTATCCTGCAGAGGAGCAGCCATCAGGGTCAGAAAGGACAGTCATTACACACACACACACACACACACACACACACACACACACACACACATACATTAGCAACTTAGTATCCAGCTGCTCAGTATAACTGATTAAGGCAACACCGTCAGGTGAAGTTAATGTGAACATTTGGTGACCCTAATCTGACTGTAAGTGGGTGAAAGTAACATGGATGAAAACAATGGTTCAGAAATCCTAACTGCTTTTCAAATTGTCCTTGAGCAAGACACCGAAGCTGCTCCGGATCGATCGTCTGAGAAGCGGTTCTGATTGAGGATACTGGTGCCTCAACAGCTTCACACCGCTTATTATTTAATGATCCTATTCAGGGCAATCTATTTGTAAACTTGTGTGCTACTCTTCTCATTTTGAGTTTAAAAAAATAGCAAAACTGCAGCACGCTGTCAAAACTTAATTTTGGTATTTGATGTTTTGGTGCAACATCCTTCATCAGGCATTTAATTTAACAAGTTACAGCAGGAATATCTTATCATAAATGATTAACAACCAATCCAAGGGATGACGCAAATCAAGCATCCACAGACAGAAGATAATAAACAGACACCTGTGAAGAGGCTGAATCATTCATTTTTGATACCCCTCTTGTCTTACTTTTCCCTTTTGACATTCTTTTGCTGCTGTTAGCTGACATTTCTTATAAGCATACCATTTGTGTTTATTGTGAGTTCAACGTAAATGATCTAAAATGTATAGTCAAAAGTGTAAAATAAAAAATATGTATTTGTTTAACTTCAGTCACCTGAAACAGTGAGTGTTCCACAGACCTGCGACTCTCGTCTTCACTGAAAGGATTTTTGGTTGAGATCTTAAGTATTTTACTAGAAGTCTGTTGTGAGATGTGATGATGTGTTTTAGCTCCCCCTGAACTCAGTCTGTGTTTTACAGCTCAGTGTGTTTTACAGCCCTGGACTCAATTTGTTCACCACCTCACGTGGCAACACCCAGCTCGCTAATTACCAGTTATTCCACACTTAAAATCATGACTTATAACTCCATGTCTGACAAGCCACACTTTAAATTTTCCATTTTTAGCCTTGTGGCTTACTTTTGGTTCACCACCTTTTTTTCTTCTTCCATGTCATCACCATATAAATACAGAAGAGGAATAACTCTAGAAAAATATCTCCAGCAGCGAGTTTCGCCTCATTGGAAGGAGAATTCGCAAATGGTTTTATCTTCTTGCTTTTTTTTTTTTTCTTTTTTTTTTTTTAACCCCCTCTTTCTAGTTATTTGTGTGCAAATTAGGTCTCGGAGGAGCTTTAGTCTTCTTCTGCTGTCTTATTGGAGTGGTAAGGCCTTCTCCTTAGAGGCCTTATGTAGATGGGCTTAGCTGCTCCCAGGCATATGGCAGCTACAGAGTGGCATTAAAAAGACACACAAGAGCAGAGTGAACAGACGACGAGTGCTGCAAACTAAATTACATCACATCGGATGCAACTGGTTGTCAGAATAACACACTGACCTTAAGGATGATGTCTGCTGTCTCTCTCTCCCTCTCCCTCTATCTTTTGTTCACACTACTCAGTCGATTGTGACCCCGGCTTTTTATCTATAGGAAGAAACGGATGACGATTCCGTTTGTTGGTTAACATTTGCTCTTGATTTCAAATGCTAGAGGGGAGATTTAACCAACTCTCCTCATGGAGTTTGATCAGAAATGATGAGATTGAAAGGCACACAGTCATTAGGACCTTTGTGTCAGTGACCTCTGACCTCTTTTCTTAATGTTTGAAGGTGGTTGGACTTCAGGAACATACTGTCACACCTACTATACAGTCTTTAATGGAAGTACTTACATTTTGTTGTAAAAGTAGCAAAACCACTGTGTAGAAAGTACAAATCATGCATTCATATGTTTCCTTAAGTAAAAGTACTAAAGTATTAGCATCAAAATATACTTAATGTACCAAAAGTAGAAGTACTCATCATGCAGAATGGGTGGTTTCAGAATAATGTACATTACATTATTGGATTATAATTGCGATTTGTGTTTTGCGCTAATTAGCGAATGTAAACATGCTAACACGCTAAACTAAGCTGTTGAACATGGCAAACATTACACCTGCCTGACCTCAACATGTTAGCACTGTCATTGTGAGAATGTTAGCATTTAGCTCAAAGCAGCACGGTACAGCCTCACAGAGCTGCAATCAGGCTGTAGACTCGTTGTCTTGTTATATAATGTTTCATTAGAGCTGGGTGTGGAAACTAAAAAACTTAGCTGTAACATTTAATGGACAAAAAATGATGTATTGTAGTCAATTAAATGTCTCTACTCTTGTCTGTTCTGGCTCCACTATACATGTTGACACCCCATAACGTCTCATTTCTTTTCAAAAAGCTTCTGATATGGAGGGATGAATTTACAATTGTTTGGTTGAAAGCACTCAATAAAAGTCTCTTTGGACAAAAAACAAATGACTAATAAAATGTAACAAGAAAATACACCCCATTCACAAACCAGCACCTTAAACAAACGAGCGTCTGCTGTCATTAACGAGAGCGATGAGCTGAGCAAAGGTCATAATATTAAAATCAAACGGTGCAGTTCGTCAATAATGTAGGTTGCTCTGCATCAATATCAGTGTTACTGCCTTCTGTGTTGGATTGCAACGAGAATTGGTAAACTTCAAACAGTTTTCACAGTTTTCGGTTAGCAGCTAATAAAAGCCGGCTGAAGCTTGTTATGAGCCAATTCTTTTAAATGTCATCAGATTCTGTAACACATTTGATCTGATATAAAGTTATGTGATGAGTGATCAGAGCCTCCTTGCATGCAGAACCTACTGTGAACTATGTCTCCTTGTCCTTTTCTTCTTTCCCTTCGTTCTTCTTTGCTATGTACTGATTATTGATAACGAGGCTTTAAATATGTTCTGAGAGTTGTTTGATGAGTTTTGTGACCGAGCCTTGACCTATTTTTAAACTATCTAGACACGCAGAGATGTGATGTCTGAAGTCTTTTTAAAAGCCACTGATTTATCAAGGATTTTAAGCAAGAGATGCTGTTGCACAGCAATAACTAGCGATCCGTAACAGGAGGTTGTTTATTCACATGCTCAGCTAAGCTGATATGACCTCTGACCTTTGACAACCATAGTGTAAGCTGTCCCGTCTCTCTCTTGCATCATGTGTCGTAACTCAAATCACAACAAGGGTGAGCAGTGTGTTAGGACACAGAGGGGGTGTGTGTATAGATCTCTAAAAATTAAGAAGTATGGCCCCGTTTTATTAAAGTGTCTCTGTGAGCCAAATGCACAAGACGACACATGCTCAGCGTTCAGAAGAAAAATGCTACGAGGGGAGAAAACACAACCACAGAAATGCACAGACGGCACAACCTCAAACACGCTGCAGGTCGCACAGAACACAACGGAAATGAGTTGCAATACAAGATCATTTTCCGGGGACACAAAATTTGGCGGTCGTTTAGTTTCCCCATGAAACTCCTGTTAACTAACTAATTCCATTGAAAATGTATTCTTTCAAATTTGTATTTGTTTTTTGGTCTTTTTGTATGTTTTCTTAAGTTGCATCGTGTTGAGCCATCAGGGCCACCGTAGTCTATCATCTCTCTTTTTATGATGCACTTTTTTGATGTTAAACATTTTAGAACTTTTTGTGTATTTCTGTCGTTGCGTGAATGTAAAATTTAACAGGAGCTGAAACAATTAGTTGATTATTCAGTTAGTCGATGGAAAAAATGATTAACAGCAATTCTGATAATTGATTCATCATTTAAGTCATTACTTGAGCAAAAATACCAAAGATTTATTGGCTCCAGCTTCCTGAATGAATGTTTTCTGATTTATTTGTTATTATTTTTGACGACGGTAAACTGCATATCATATGTCATATTGGCTTCCTGTTTTCTAATATTTTATAACCTGAATAATTACTTGATTAATTTGCAAACATACAATGCAGATTAATCCATAATGGAAACAATATTTAGTTGCAGCTCGAGATGATACCACCCTCTGGATACATGCATATGATCACTGACCAAAGGCTGTGAGTAATAAAGTTTGATATTATAACACAGTTGCTTTCAAACAGTTTGCTGTGCTTTGAGCTCAGACGGGCTCTGAGATCTGAGACTCAAATCTCAATTAAATTTATCAAGCAAAAATTCTGCATTTACTGCGTTTAATCTGCTGACCTTGTATAAGGCCACATGGCTCTTTCTGGATGTTTTATTCATAAGACTGAGGATGAGTGCAACCATTTTTTACCACCTCTGCGTCTTTCCTGGTGACAAAATTAAGCTGCTTCACTTACGGCTAAATCAAGGTTCCTTCACCACCGCCTCTTCACATTTTTCCTCTTGTACGATCACCATTGATTTGACATTTCCAAGCAGTTGATTACTTAAGTGGGATTCGGTACTTCATGCCCCGAGCGGGGCCGCGACAACGACGAGGTTCAGAGCCACAAATAAAAGGTGTCCTTGTGTGAGCAGTATCTATCGAATGCTTCTGTGATTAGGATGGCTACTGTTACACTCCTGACATCAGTGGATGGTAGAAAATGTGTTTTTCTCATGATTGCTGCTGTTAGTATTGATATTATTGTGTCTTTTTTATCTTGTCTTTGTGATTAGGGCAGTTTTCAGGCACCCTTCAGGTCAACAAAACTCCTTTTCTCTACTCTCGGCCTATGGGTGTATCTGCCCTGCCTGGCACACAAAGGCGCTGCAGTCTCCTCTCCACTACCACGCAGGTTCACGTGCCTCAGCCCAGGCAGCCGGGACTGACTCACCCGGGTCATGTCGCATCATTTGGGATTTAAAAAAAAAAAGTAAAAATACCAAAGTGGAACTATGAACAATGTGTGGAGTGTAACTGTTTGTGATACTGTGTTGCTGTCGTCAGTGGACGGAGCAGAGTGCGTTGGGCCGTGGAGTTATCAGGATTGTGGCTTACTTTGCTTCATAATTGAACATGTTTCTTGGCCGTGTTACTGTCACACAACAACAAAGGGTCATTTAGTGAACGCCAGTGCTTCACTGACTATCTCTGCTTCATTGTGTTCTCTAGTTTCAGTAAAGCCCTCATTTTCTTCTCTTCATGTCTTTTTTTTTTTTTCTTTTTTTTCCCAGATTGCTCACTTAAAGCCGGATTATTGTTTTTGTTATTATTCACTGTGGTCTTTAGCGAACTGTGCTGCACTAAGCGGTAGTCTGCCAACGAGCTCGCTGAAGCCTCCTCCCTCTCCTCCCCTTCTTCACATCAGTTAAATATCCTAGGAGAGCCCCGACTCTCAAGTTAACTCTTATTTCCATGGTAACTGAAGCTGGTCCAGGCAGCCGAGGCCCAGAGGTGCTCGGCTGCAAAGGCAGAAATTACGCATCATCATTGCTGCTGCTGCACGGGATAGTTTGTGGGAGATGGTGGATGTCGCTGCTGGACGAACTCGCCCTCAAGTAAATCTGTCGCAGGTGGAAGTGAATAGTGTGATCCAAATCATAGTCAACGGATATTAGGAAAGATGTGTGTAATCTTAATATTAAGCTCTTCCTTTCCCATTTTTCTCTTTTACACTTAAGAGAAAAACGGGAAAGAAAGAGCTTAATATTAAGATTTCAGATAATGCTTGACTAAACACGGTAGATACACTAAACATTGACCAGTTAACGGATGTAGAGGTTTCTTTATTTCAGCCAAGGTGAAGAGTTATACATTGGATGGAGTTTGGATAATTTTCTATTTTTTGGAAATAACTGCCTTTTGTGAAATAGTGCTAAAACCAATAGGTGCCTATGAGCTGAATTATTAAGGCTATCAATGGTAATAACAGGTGTTACAGAGACGGTCCTCTCGAGACGAGTGGCAGCAAGTGACGAATCACTGTAACCATGACAATGTAGTCATTTCAACCTAAACTACAATGTTTCCCTAAACAGAGACACCAAACCTTAACTGAAACAGATTAACTTGTTTATGATGTCGTCCTGTTAATGTGGGCGTCGGATCATAAAATTTCTGTCACTTATTTTGGAAGACTTGTTGCTGTTTTGTGGATGTGGTGAAAGGTAACGCCCAAATGGCTGGTTGTTGTTGAATGAATGTTTTTAATGAAGATGACTGAAAGAAGCTGAAAAAAATAGACATTTATTTGACATTATATATGAGGCGTAAACTGGCGACAATGGACCTGCGCAGCAGATAACTCCATCAACAGCACTGCATGAACTGGGGAACGATGTGAATGCTTTTCTAAAACTTTTCTTTTTGTTGCTAAATTACATTTTTACAATGAATGGAATGTAACTGACATAGTTATAAGCATCAATTGGCTCACTTAAATATGCAGACAGGGAAAAACCGCTCCACTACGTTTTCATCAGCGGCCGTGTTTGAAGCCCATCTGCTGGTACTTTGGCAGAAGTTGTTAAAGTGGCGGTGGGACTTTATCCACTGCTGCCAATCCCCCGATTGCCTCGTCAGCACCTCGCTGCTCCCCCACTCTTTCTAAACCACCTCACATCTTCCAGTGCCTCTCCAACTATACCCACCCACCTCCCCGACTCATCGGGAATGAAAAGCCCCCCACCGTAGAGTAAAGCCCACGATAGGATTATGGATTAACCAACGAGGATTAGACCTCACCGAACCAGGGCAGCGTGTTTCATTAACAACAGTAAGATTGATGATGTTAAACCTGAGAGCCACAGCGAGTGACCTTTTTATTTGCATGTGAGGAACACCTGTGGACTGAGAGGATGAATTTAATGAGGAGTGAGAGAACATTTTACAATGTTTTGACTAACCTGAAGAAACTGCCCTGGAGCTAAAGCGATTTGACAAATATGGTCTTGAATGAACAAGTACATTGTCTGATTGAGACATTGGAGGAAGTGCAAACATGTATTACTTTTGTTACTTACTAGATATATGTGATAAGGGATTTAAACTCCGGGGTCAGAAAGCAGATTAAATGCTAGATTCAGATTTGATGAAATACCAATAATAATCTCGACCCAACTATCTGCCATCTTTGTCAGATAATACTGGAGATATAAAATCCAAATGGGGGCAGTGGAGTGCAGCTGAGCGGGGATGAACAAATGGCAACTGCTGCAGCTGCCTGAGGGGTCAGTCAAATGTATAACTCTACCTTTACAAGCCTCAGGCACCCTCAATGGAACCATTTTCTAAATTGCTACCCAAGACACTTTAGAAGAAGTAAAATGAGCTCTTGGGAATTGATTGATTTTTGTTTTTTTTAAGAGAAACGTTTCTGAATTTACTTCAGTCCGAGGGTTTTCTGGCCAGCATCTAGTGGTCATTAAAGGAACTGCATCTGAAAAATGGCTTTAAAAGAGTATTTATGTAGCATTGCACTTTTATAACAGGACTCGCAATGACAGCAGTATATACCAGCAGTGTATGTGTATGTGTATATATATATGTGTATATATATATGTGTATATATATATGTGTATATATATATGTGTATATATATATGTGTATATATATATGTGTATATATATATGTGTATATATATATGTGTATATATATATGT
>NW_022280031.1:1889148-1901755 GCF_004355925.1 Anarrhichthys ocellatus
ATGTATATATATGTATGTATATATATATATATATATATTTATTTTTTTTAATTTTTTTTTTAATTTTATTTTTTTATTCCATGCATTCTACTCAGTTGTCAAAACCTTTAGCCATTACCCACAATGCAATTTTACCACAGACTGTTCAGGTAGATATTTGGGTGTGTTATGCTAGTTGCGGCTAACATAGCCTCAAGGTGCTAACCTGAAGCGGAGGAGAGGAGCGGGCTACAGAGGTCTCGTGAGCTCACTGCTCTTTAGCTCCACACAAAGTGTTATTCCTTTTCAAACTTGTAGTCTTCAGCCCCAACAGACGAGTCAGTTAATCAGATGTCGCACGACTCCCTGTCTCCACAAAATACCTTTTTTGGTCTTTTTTTTTTTTTTTTTTAATGCATATTTCACAGTAGCACTCTGCAAGACCAGAACCACATGTGACTCAGGTCTTCATGTTTTATTTCTCATTAAAATTCACCTCCCTCTGTCTCACTTACTCCCTGGCAGGCTGTCTAACGTTTTGTTCCCCCCTCTCTTTCACTGTAATCGGTGTAAGCCTGCTATCTTAATGCCTTTTTCTATGCATACTGGAAATAATTGGATGGAGCACTGTTGCTTAACCCAGAGTATTACTGAGACAAACAATACTGATGCTTGTCTCCGAACATTATGCGTCACTCTTTTTCTCTTTTTCACAAACATGTACTTGAACACGACTCTTGAATTGTATTTAGATTAACACATTGAACAGAAACTATTTCAATAATCCTGTGTGATATCAAATGAAACCTTTGACAAGCAGTTGAAACTCAATTATAAGAGCTAATGGGGTATTTTAGGGCAGCTTGGTTTCAGGTTTGGAAGATTGCGACCGAGTGGAAGATAATAAATTGAAATGTTTGGTAAAATGGGTATTTTTTTAATGTGTTTTGCTTTTCTCCATCTGTTTCTCTACCTGATGTGACTCTGCACTGATATGACTAATTATGAAGCCTGGATTAGTTCCTGGCCTCAGCGCCTCATATCAGGGCTGCTATTTAACCTGCTAGCAGGTTTATGCAAAACGCTGTCCAGGGGAACATCCTCCGTTGTGATGCCAGACATCCAATGTGCAACATCACCTATTATGGCAAGTTCTCTTTCATCTATCTCCATCTGATGGAGACTTCTTCTTGACCCGCTCCGTTGCAGTCATCAGTCGCCTTGCTGTGGCGGGATGCTTTTTTTTTTTTTTTAAAGCCATGTCCATATAGATTTCTTCTGTATTTCAGAGACAGTATGACCCTCAGGTGACACGGCATTAACAGCACTAGTTATGTTCTCCAAACCCTTGGCTTTAACAGGTCCCTTAATTCCACTGCTGACTGTGTTACAAAGTATACATTTTCCTTTATGGATCTCCGAAAGCAGGACTAAAATCACAGAACATGTAGAGATCTTCCTTTTATTATTCGGTGAATGAACCCTTCGGGACATATGCGGCAGGATGCGTAGCCTTCTATGGTATTATTGAGGCGCTAATTGTGCTTATTCTCACACTAATATGAGCACAGATGGCTTTCGTTATGTTTACACTCGTCATTTACACAGTTGTCTGAAGTTAGGAGCGTTTACTGAATCTGACGTGGCACACGTAAAAGACCACCGCACTAACAAAATAAGAGAAAGTCAAGATAAGAATACAAAATTGTTCTTGCACGATGCCCAATATCTTTGAGTTATTACTATCAGGAAGATGGGGAATGAGCTTATTTTGTAGTTTAATAAAAAAGGCTATTTGTGAATGCTTGTGATCTTTGGCTTAATTAGTGTGAATGTACATTAACAGCTCTGCCTCAAAGCTTGAAAGGAACCCAGACAGGGCTGGCAGTGTGATATGGAAATAAACTGTGAAAAATCTCCATTATTTGAGACGAGATTTATGAACTTGGAGTTAATCTGACGTTGGGAGCCTTGTTTCTTCATATTTCTTCAAAGTGGCGGCTAATGTTTGAGAACCACAAGACGACATCTGGGATTTGTCAGTGTGTCCACAATGTCACCTGAAGGATTTGTCTGTTCATTACATTATTAAAAGTGCTTTAAATCGCTCTTTCTTTTTAGAACGACTTCCCCATCATCCCTCCAAATGGAGAGCTGAGCTCATCGGAGCATGTTGTGTTTATTCTATTTCAGCATTAATTTGCTCACGGTGACCCGGGGAAAACCTGCTGCATCCCAATACACAGCGCGTTGTGTCTTTAAATTGCTCTTTGGCACTGTGCCGTCTAACTACATCTCTTAAAGCAGTGTAACATACAATTAAAGTCCCTTAATAGCTCATCATGTGGAGGATAATTATAACACACAGTGGAATGCTAAATATATCAATGATCTTCTCTCCTAACGTCCTACTAAAACAATGTCATTTAGCGTCTACTTATGGCGGTGCCAAGTGGCCTATTTTCTGCTCAGCCGACAGGAAAGCAAGGAAGGCTTCCTCTCCTTGCAACGTAATTATGTCACTTTCTGTGAACCGCTGCACTGTTTGATATGTTTTGGGCCATTTGACTGTTCTCAGATTACAGTGTCTAATTTGTGGGAACTGATGCGCACTGATGAATATGTGTGCTAAATCATCCGTTTCCCATTTGTAGTGAAATCGGGAAAAAGTAATGACACGGGGTCGTGGCATGATGACAGAAATGAATACGAGCAATTCTTTGATCAATCACCTCAGTATTGCGAGCTGAGTGAGAAAGAACAAAGAGCAGAGTGGCCTCTAGATCGTTCATGTGTCTAAATACTGAAAAAGAGCCCAATTTAATCAGTGTAATCACGCTGTAACTCATCAACCTAATGTAACTACTGTACATACAATTCATCAAATTAAAGCTATAACTTATAACTCCTTGTCATTATTTTCAGATGTTATTCAGAACTGTACATTCAGTATAATCATGTGATCGTGGTTAGCATCTTAGAATATTTTTCTGCTAGTATTGCATTTTGGTGAAAAGCTTCTTTTCTCCTCACTTCGAGGCAAAAAATATATAACGTAACGAAAAATGGTTGCAAATTTTTTATACAGGTTAAGGGTTACTTCAAAAATAATAATTATAGTTACAGTGCAGGTTAATATCCACAGTTGTTGCCCCTTTAAGTCCAACTAGAATGACCTCTGATAAACTGACTATCATACCAAAAATAATTGTTTGTTTTTATTTATTTTGTAAATGCACACTTTTGTGCACACTTTCAGTACTGACTGACTGTGTGCACAAAAACATGCAAACACAGCATTTGTTAGCACAATTGGCAACTAATTGAAATCAGTGCTAATGTTAGCAAGCTAGGCTAAATAGCTTCCAATCTCCAATTGGAACACAAACTTAACAACACGATGCGCCCAAACGTTGAGTGTTTTGAAAAGCCAGACAGCTTAAATGGCTAAACGCTGATAAAGCTGGTTGGTATCACACCCCAATTATTGGCTGACTGAAACAGTGGATCTTTGTTTTGTCAATTTATGCCAAAAATGCATCCAAAAATAGCCTTATCCTCTTTTGAAAAATGAAAGATCTTCATTAAAGTGAGGCAAATTCAAATTTCGGTTCAACTTTTAATCCAATAAACTCACTGGGAGCAGCTTGAGGTGTACCACCCTTATCTCTGTAGTTACTTGGACCCATTTTGAAATGTTTTAAAGTAACCTGTGTTGCCTGCAGTGCATTAGAATCTGACTTCTCACCAGCATATCACTGTTTCAGATGGATTATAAACCACAGTGACATTCTAGGTATATATTACATCAACCATTCTCTCATTGGTATCAGCTAACCTGTGAGATTTAAGGGATTCTGTGGCGGCTCTTTCTGCTGCACAACAAATATTTGTCTCTTCAATACAGCAAAGAGAGATGCTCTGGAAATAACATCAATTCTCCTCTTCTGCGTCTGATCTCACACAGCCCCTCTTATATTACAATCTTTACTTGATCCTCACTTCACCGGCCGTTCCCCCTTACCAGTGATCACTGGCTGTGAGATATGAGCCTCCAGGAGGATCAGTATGAGTCAGCATCCTGAGCTAAACCCTGACAATAAGAACACCCATGCTTCTGCATTAACTGTGCTGTACAATGATGAGACACCTGCAGATGTTACGCACCGTTATAAATGCGTCAACATGCGTGCTTGCGATAGGCCGCCATGTGAGGCTCCCACATCAATTATCTGCCAGGGATTTCCTGGACAGGAATAAGTAGGCTCATGAAAATGCATCCTGAAATGAACTCTGAGAGATGCTCATCTGTGTAGCTGCAGACGGAAGGTTATAGTACTTGTACAAGCGACTCAATTTCATGTTGTGAGCTGATATGATTTATGAGAAATGTTTTTAAGCGGGCGTGATGGCTGACGGCACACACCGGGCTTTTAAAAGGACAATTATTTCAAATTCAACCTCTGAAGTTCTCAGATTATGATTCTTTGTTGTCAATAAACATAAGTACAACATTACAGACAGATGAACAAATATTGAGTGTTAAACAAATAAGATTGTTTGATATGGTCCCATGACCACAGATGATGTACCGTGCAGCTCTCACCTTGGTTTGTACGCATCAGATCCACGTTAGATGCAGTGGGGATTATTGGTCCAAGGACACCAGGATCCTGATCACAAGGCAATCATTGTGTAACATCAGGATATTGATTTTTTATTGTTGTGACTCATCCCTTTTGCAATGAATGTTCAGTAAGTGTCGAGTAAAGCTACTCCAGGTTAACTCCAGTTTTCATTGCCCTTTTTGTTAAGAAAAATCCAATCGAGGAGCCTAAAATTCTGTTACTTGCAGGTCAAAATAACATTCATAAGGTAAATGATAATACAATCTGCATCTTACAATTGCAATGACATAGAGTTTTGTTTTGAATATGCATCAGCTCTGTTTCGAGCCTCCGACTCGTCTCTTCTCCATAGCATCATTTCCCAGAAAAAAAGATGAAATAATTTAAAAAAGGGTTGTTACATTATCCAGGAGAGTCGTCTGTTTCTATGATCAGTTACATTGAAGATATCACTGAAAACATGATGAAATCGAAACTCTGAGTGAGGAAAAATACTCGTGGAACAAGTGGCTCCTCTCACTTTGAAACTCTATTGAAAAAAAGGGCGGAGTTTGCGAGTAAATTAAATCAGAAACGGTGACTATAAAAACCTTAAAGTGACCTTTAAGATCGTTTCTGGTTTCACCTGGAAATCAGCATCAAAACTGCAAAATACCTGCTTTAGCTTCTTTGAGATGTGCAGTGCAGTAAAGAGGATTTACATTCTTATTAAGAGCCAACGTAGAAAACTATAAAAATGTACAATATAATAGTATTCATGATATTCATGAACCTGGCTGTTTGTGAAAGCTTCTTATCAATGATCAGAGTTCAGGAAACTTATGACCTAAATACCTCCTGTCTAGTCAAAGTTCATTCACTTGGGATTTGATTCCATCTCTGACACACACACACACACACACACACACACACTCACAGTATTGTGGAGGCCCAGTAAGATAACAGGAAGGAAGGGTGGGTCTCTCTTCGTGCGCCGTTGTTTGTTGATGTATCTTTTATCTTTTGGGAAGCATCTCGTCCGGATCCATCTCCTCCCTCGATGGGAATTCGTGGGAGCTGCCCAGGAAGACGTGCTTGAGATTTCTGCAGCGTTGTTACTGGCTCTTTGTGGCGGTATAGATAATCCCCATGGTGACCCCGTCAATGTAATGGATTGCGTTTTAAAGATGTCTGTTTTTGTGTGCGTTTGCATTGGGTGGTGCTACAGGCGGACAGGAATCACATTCATGGGTTGTGTCGCAAGCTCCAACTCTATTTTACTTGCTCCCCTCTTTTTCTCTGCACCTCTCTGCACCAGTGTATCTGTCTGTGTGACGTACCACAACATTTTATCCCTGGCACTTCCCTGTCAGGGTTTGTATGATATATTCTCTAAGATCCCTTTTCCTTTTATCATAAAAACTCATATGCCACGGGGTGAGATAAAAGCAAAGAAATCGCACATTTTCAAGTGCCGTTGGTCATTAAGTCGGAGTCTATGTGCTGCTAATGAGACATGCAGGATGAAAAATAACAATCGATGCGTGAAAAAAGGACTTTTACTTTGAAGTAACTACATCACCGCTGAAAATTCATTCATTTGTCAATATGAAAATTAGAAAGTCTAGGGATGGCAATGTCTGTCATTGTGACTGACGTATCTCAACAACTAATGGATTGATTGGCGTGAAATGTTGTGCATCTTATTAAATCTTGGGCGTTTATTGTCCCAGAGGATGAATGTCATGCCACGATTATCCTGCTCAAAGTAATTGAGATTCACAATATTATCCAGAAAATATGCTTAAAACACTTGAAATGGCACTAAAACATTTTGTTAAGAAGCAAATATGTATTGAATCCCAGGACACATCTTGTTTTAGTGAACATTCTTCTTAGTGACAAACAAACAATCTTGAACAAGGTGACCATAAATCACAAGATCATTGTGTGAGTCTGTTCTTTCTTACATGATAATTCCTGTATTTTTAAATCAATCTATATTTTTCACTTCTCTACCATGACACGTGCTAGACAGCTCTCTCCAATCAATTCATTGAGTGTTTATCGCGCTCCGCTGTAAAATCCTTTATCGTCCCGTCACTAATCTCCTGACTTTTCCTCTTATGACACCAGCAGGTGAAGATATGCATTGTATTGCAGAATAATCACTCTTTAGCAGGAGAAATCCAAACAAAAAGAGACAGAATTCCACTTTTAGTGTCACCGTTCATACACGGATACATTCTGCTCTTTGAAATACAACAAAATCTAACCGTAACAATTGATTTTATATTCTCACTGACCCTGAAAAAGGAAGTGAGTGCATTGATAGATACTGTATCATCTAAAGTCCGTCCATTCTACCAAGAAAACGTAGTTTTAGTGTTTGTGATAATGTCGGCTCGCTCTTAGTTCCATATTAAAATAATCAGGAATAATAAAGAATATGTGACTTCTTTCAGCAGAGAGAAATTGATCCTGAATTTGCCTCGGCGTTGATGCATTTGTATGCGTCGCAGTGTGCATCGCTGTGTGACATGATAGAGGAGGCTGTGATCGCTGCACAGACTCACACACACACATCTCTTCATGTAGCTACTGCAGTATATTGCATGCGCGGTAGAGCATTTGAATTTCATAACCACTTTATTGAACATTGTTTACACAAATGGGTTCAAACAGACCAAAGATTGAAAACAAAAAATTCCACCCAGACATGACAAGAAATATCAAACGACACGACACAACATGAAATATGCATTAAAGGCAATAAAACAACGGAAATATTCATGAATGTTAAGCGAGTCAACTCTCTGCCTTTCTCCTCGAGCTGTGTAAACGTCTCTCTGTCGCTCTCTTTTGCTCACATCTCTCTCATCTCCAGACACATCACAACTCAAATCTATTTCATCTCAACTAATGCACAGAAAAAGCAATTCAGCACCAATGCATATATATTTTTGGTGCATGCCTGCGTAAAAGCCAATGAAATAACAAGCTGCTTTGGTGGTGGTGAGTGCGTCTGTGCTGCCTGCATGTTGATCTGCTAATCTCTCTCTAGTTTCTACCATATATTTAGTATTTATTTATTAATTGTATAATTTCCAGCCTGAAGAGCAGGCAGAGCTATCTGACTTCTTCCTCCCACAGACGCCGTCAGACACGGCCGTCACCTTCCGATTACCAAAAAGTCTTTAAGCATCGCTGTGTGTGTTGAATCTAAACACACAAACACAAAAGGGCCCAGAATGTGAAAGAGAAATAACGTCAAAACATGCATGTCTTAATGTACGCACACACATATACTTCTGCAGAGCTTTGTGTACAGTTTCTACCACCAGTCAGTATTTAATGGAGATTAATAGCTGTGAGTTCCTGCGGGTGAAGTGAGCAGTGGCAGGGCAGCGTTTATCTAGTGCTGATGTTCACCAAGACTCTGTCATTCATCCGGATGTTTTTTACTTTCACACCACTGATTTGTTTGTCATGAAACTGGATTTTTTTTTATGTCAGTCATGCCGAAATAATGAGTTTTGTTCAAGCTGAATGCAACAGAAATGAGATCTCTGTTATCTGATCAGAGCTGTTGGAAAAATTGAATTTTCGCTTTTTTCACAGTAAGGTTTTCCAGACTATTTGTGATTATTTGTACATTTTGGTGGTTAGTTTTGTATTAGCGAGATATCTGATCGATTGGACTTTGAAGTTTAACTCCATCCAGATCCTCACAACCTCTCTGGCACTTAAAAGTAATAACTGTAGTAGTACTGCAGCCACTTGCTTCCCTTTGTCTCCGTTGGACTAGTCGCAATCAGAAGTTTTTAAACCGTTTTTTCCCATCTCCAGTTTATCTTGAATTACTTTATAAAGTCTCTATTGTAGTGGACTTTATTTAGCACATTCAGTACGTTCTTTTCAGCGCAGATGTCGATCAAACATGGGACTTCTGTAGAAGGCTCAGATGATGTTCTCACTTCCATCGAACCGCACTCGGATGTGCTTGGAAATGATCAGAGACCGTCTCTTGAAAGCTAGTTATCCGACATGCTAACAATCGCATATGACGTCTACACACGGTTTAATTCTTTTCTTTCTCTGTTGCTCTGGGATCTGTAGAGAGGCTAAACTTAACCCTCCAAACTCTTCTTTCATCTTTCAACTCTTCATTCTTCTTTCGTCATTGCAACCCCATTAACTTAGTTTCAGCAAGTTAAAAAATCCAAAGCTTGACAGAAAAGGTACATCGAGACAGGCTTTGAATCAAAACTGACATTAACTGATGTATTGGACGTATAATCTTTGACAATGACCACCTTCTACTCATCTTAAACAATAGGACTAACTATATAGCGGGGGTTCAGTAGATGCCCACTAAACACGTCAGGTGTTTAGTGGGCATCTACTGAACCCCCGCTATCTGAACTCTGACATCTCTGTATGCGGGCAAGAAAAAGGTGAAAGTTTTCCTGAAAAAAATCTTTTCCTGACATATTGTCAGACTGTGACTCATTGATGTAGTAATTAATTTGCTACTGTAAACTAAGAATCCAGAAGCAAAAGGAAAGTGTCAATAAGTGATGGTTGTGTCAGGAAGTGATGAGGTCGTGTTGCATCCTTAATTCATTTACATCTGGTTTTATCACAGGTTTTTTTTTTTCTTAGCTGAAAAATGCTGCCTATAAAACTGACCTGGCTTTGTCACTGCAGCCGATATCAGCACCTAAACCTCTTTATTATTGTATTGTATTATCTATTTTAGATAATATTGTGGTGTTTTGGAGTCTTTCGTTGGCTCTGATTTATTTCCATTCGAACAGACAAATGCTGTTTAGTTTGGTCAGTTTATGCATTTAGTTATGTACAGATTTCTTTAGAAGTGATTATGCCGTGATAAATCAGACAGCACCTTCAGAAAGTAGAAGACTCAAGGTTGTAATTGTAAGTACTAAGCTAAGGGTCTGAATACTTATGTCAATGTGATAGTTTAAAAGCTGCCCGTGTAACAGCAAACACTGGTAAAAACGTTTCAATGGAGCTTGCTTTTGTTGAGTTCCTCATAGTTCAGTAATTCACGCATGCTGATTCATGCTTATCATCTACTTATAATACAAATTAATTCATAAACCACTGCTACTTATTGAGAGTCACAAAATGACTTTCCTTTGGCCTCCTCTGGGCATTAGGAAATAAAAGTAATGCAATCAGTTATTTTCAGGAAACCTTGTGCTTGATGCATCATAAATAGTGTTATTTAAATGCGCCTTTCAAGCCAATTTAAATCCAAATATAATCTCCCCGGCAGCTCAGCATGACATTTAGAAATTCCCTTGGAAGATTTTGAATACACAACAAACACCTCCGTATGTAATTACAAGAGAATCACAGATGAGGCGGCTTGTGTTGGCCGTGAGCGTGATGCCGGTGCTGTAGTTCCTCTGAGATGTGTTTACAATCAAGCCTCCACACTGCGCATGGACAACAAAGCACTCCAAATGCACGGCGGAGAGCAGAGATGGTGTGTGACATTTATTGGATGTCACACACTCTATAACCTTGGGTCCAATGCTCTCAGCACTCACTGTAATATTTCACTCCCCCCCCCTCCCTCCCTCGCTCACCCCAGGCAGCCACAGCAGCTCTTTTTGTCCGGTGTCCTTGGTTGTAAGATGTTTCTGCTGCTGAGTTCCTGCGTACATGGTTGTGATAATACAAAAGAAATGTGTTCTGGCATAGATCATAGTTAGATGTTGCAACAGAGATGCTTGTCGGAAGCCTAATTGAGGTCTTAATAGCTGCAGGATTCAGGAAGTGGGATAATGGAGTTAGACTGGTGATGGCTGCACTTCCATCAATCTACTTTACTGTTGAAAAAGCACTCCCTCTGCCACGTTTTGTGGATTGCACAATGTGTTTCCTTAACGACCAGCTGCCATTATCGTCAAACAGCACTAACATTTAACTCCTGCAACACGCAGCCAGCGGGCATTAATCCTGACCGGTACTCATATACATCTTGTTGTCATCGCCTCCCAGCCTCGTTTTTATTAGCTGTCATTAGTTCATACAATGGGCACTCCTCTAGGAGCTCGAACTGTTTCTAACTTCAGAACGATTTCTTCCAAAAATATGTCAGGTGAAGTAAAGTATCTGTCAAAGTACCTGCTCATCTGCCATTTACTTTCTCACACAGAAGGTGCTTGCATTCTGACAATGGTGTATTATTTAGTGTGTGTGTGTGTGTGTGCTGCATGTAGAGAAAGCAAAAAGCTATGTGAACAGATAATACAGTGTAAGGATTGTGTAGCACTATATCTGATTGTGCATGGGCCAGCACAGTTTGTGTTGTAAATGAGGGCTCACTTTAACTTTGATTTACTCACTAAAGTCTCTCAACAGCGTCGCCTTACTGTCCATCTGACAAAATCAGCCGTGGCAGACCACTAAATGAATCAATTCAGCAGGCCGTGTAATGGCTCGTGTTTCATTTGTGCTTTACGGCCGCAACCGCGACCTGAAGAGTTTTTTCTTATTTGTGACATTTAGTGGGTTTGGCTCTTAGTGCGGCCAAAACACTCAATACTTTCTTTGAATGCATCCTGTGTAGACGCAGACGCAGGACCGAAGCTGCTGCTCCGCTAACGTTCAGCTTTCACCACGCAGCAAGGCTGCAACTAACGGTTATTATACGGTTTCATTACTCGTTAATCTGTTGATTATTTTCTTCATTAATTGGCTAATCATTTGGTTTATATAATAATGAAAACGACCTATCACAATACTCCAGAAACCCAAAGAGACATCTTTAAACTATTCTTTTGTTCAGCCAAGACACAAAGATATTCAGTTTATATTTAAATAAAACAGAGAAAAGCAGAAATTCCTCACAAATGATCAGCTTGAATTGTGTAATGTTAAAAATGAATTTTACATTAATGTCTGTGCTGTACTGTCTTTCTGTGTGCAGCCTTTTGACTTTGTGTGTTTGTACTTAAACATGTGGTGTATCTACTTCATGTTTATGTGACTGTCTGAGGGACAGATGTGATAATTATCATCCCAAATCTCTCTCATCTCTCTTTCAGTGTCGCAACCTGATTTATCCACTCGCTCTGTTGTTGTTGTTTTTTTTGTCTCTGTGAGACAAAGGCAGATGGCAGCGCTGCCAAAAAACAGGGGATAATATTGGCGTGGAGAGCAGCCCTTTGTGCCACCGCCACTTCCTGCTCAGGCCAGCAGGTTTAGCGGTCTTTGCAGTCGGGCAGCTGTCCAGTGTGCAGACTGTGATCGCTGATATTTTTTGAATTAGGGTCTGGGCAGAGAGTTTATCTGTTGGGACTGTGAGGCAGACAAACGGTGTAATCCCCAAGGGTCATTACATCATCCTCCATCACCCTCCCCTCGCCGTCGCCCAACATTCGTCCAAATTTCCAAGGTCAGCTGGGTAACATCCGGGCAGGGCTGATAATTTGAGAGATTGAAGTTCCTGCAGGGATGCATCAGAGTGACGCGGTGAGATTAATGGATTGATTGGTGATGTCATTGGGTAACAAAAGGTTAACGGTGCACCTGCTGGCTGCTGGAGCAATCGAGAATGATGTTTTATTTCTCCGTACATCGTATACTTTCTGAAATATTGATTTTAACTGAATGGCCGCACCACCATGCAACACGGGTGTCTCTTGAATATTTTTCTATTCTTAGCTGCTAAATAGTGTTTAACTGCAGGTGAAGCATGCATGTTAGTGAGCCCTCTAAATCGGGTTCAATTTAGTGAAAGGAAATGCAGTTATTGAAGCCAACTGAAGGAAATCCTGTATTCAAAATATAAATCCCGTCATTTTATACTTCCACCGTCACTTATGTGTTTCTCCACGTCTTTTCCACCAGTACGCTACCTGCTGAAGAACAATGTGAGTCCGGACCTCTGCAATGAAGACGGCCTCACCGCTCTGCATCAGGTAAGAGTGTCCGGCTCTCTCTCTCTCTCTCTCTCTCTCTCTCTCTCTCTCTCTCTCTCT
>NW_022280031.1:1901855-1905001 GCF_004355925.1 Anarrhichthys ocellatus
TCTCTCTCTCTCTCTCTCTCTCTCTCTCTCTCTCTCTCTCTCTACCTCTCTACCTGTTTGTCTCTTCTTACTGTTTGACTATTTCTCTGAAACTGTGGCACTGATGGAATCTCATCTCAAACCCAAAAATGAGAAATTGTGTTCAGTGGTTAGGTAGTTTGATAGTCGTCTGGTAACATGATAGTCGTCCACTAATCAACGGTTTGGCGGTTCGATCCTTGGCCTCTTCTGTCCTCACGCCAAAGTGTCCTTGAGCAAGACAATCAACCCTAATGTGCTCCTCATGATTAGACCAACTTTCTCCATAAATGATTCTGCTTGGTAGCATGTCACAGCCCTCTCTCCTCCCACTGTCAGCCTCTGCCTCTACACTGTCAAATACAGGGTGAAAATGCCCAAAAGATAATCTTTAAAAATAGAACAGATGATTGTTATATGATGAATCAGACATGCATTTGAAAGACACGTTCTATATCATAGCAAGAATTAAAGCAAACCCTTTCTCAGTGAAGCTGTCAGAGGGTCTTACTTTAACTTATACTTTGATTCAGGCTTCATATACTGTACTTCTAATCTAGATATATATTAACAAACCACAGCCACTTATTGGGAGTCGTAAAGTGACTGGAGCCTATGCTGGCTTCCCGTGGGTGAGAGGAAGTAAACGTAATGCAGCCTGTTATGTACCTTGTGCACGATGCATCCTCTTAAATAATCCCTTGTTTTGCCCGTGTGGAGCAACATTGGTGACTGCTCTTTTTAAAACTTGTATTAATCGAATCCAACTTTTTCCATTAGCATCTCAGTCTTGTTGAAATATAATTCAATCATTTCCTGGTGTGATTAGTTTGTAGTCGTATCAATTAAAGTGCCTTGTGCAGAATGGTGCTCAGGTTTTTTTGACACTGAAAAAATGATTTTTAATAGTGAGGAAATGAGTTCGGTATTGGGGAAATTAGTCCATTTTGATGCAGGAAATGGATATAGGAGATTAGGCTTATTTTCAGTTGCTAATTAGAGCTATTACTAGCATGATAATCGAAGCTTCCCCCTCATCCAAATCAATGCTCCCAGTCACTTTCAATCAAAACTGCTCAGTTGTCTGTGTAAATAATACGTCATTACATGTCTCATTTAATCACAAATCAGTCTTTTTATTTGAAAGAGTTTTCCTTCATTCCTCTGACTTGAAGCCATTTCCTGTCACCACAGTATACAAGAGACCGCCGGCTTTTTCACGGTACAAACAGTTGTTTAGACTCCAGATAGTGTGAAACAACAAAGTGCAAAACCATCAAATCAAATCCTGCTTTCACAAAGGGAGTCCTTGACTTTTGCTTTACCTCAGACTAATATTCAGCCTTCAGCACAACGCACTCTAGGGCCTGACTGCTTCGCAATGAATTCTGGATAATAGAGACATTATTCAACTGCATCAAACTGCACAGTTTGCAAACTTACTCCAGCTGAACGCGTTTTTCTACGCGTTTTTCTACACAAACATTTTACTGTTAAAATTCAGCAAAGAGTGTTCCAGTAATACAAAGTCTCAGTGCAGTGCCGAGCTGCAGCAGGGCTGAGATACTGTGTCTTCTTAATGTGGCAGCACCGGCAGTACTTCTGCTCACTCGTCAGTCAGGCTCAGGATAGTTTCCTTGGACAAATGAACGGCTGTAGTATATCTCAAACAGGTAACTCTCTGAAAAACCCTTTTCTCTTCTCAATACTTGTTCCACTAAAATGTTAGTAGACCTCAAATTATGAGCTGTCAGCAGACGTATTGTTAACATGGAGACATGGCTCTTAGTTCTGAGTCATCATGATGGAATCTAAGAGCAAAAAAGAAGAGCGGCCTAAACACTACAGACCAGTCTAAAAATATCTGTGTGAAACCAGCCCTGCACTCATCAGATCCTTGAGTAGAACTTAAGAACACATTCTTCTGGTCACATCAGCCAGACCTAGCCAAACTTCATGCCAGATTACAGCAAATATGCGTTAGCATGCTCGACTTATTTCTGTTCAAGTTCTCTACGAAGGTAGCTGCAATGCCGACTCTCTCGCTTTAACTGAAGAGCAACCAGCAGTCGGCTATTCCAGCTCCAGCGTTCTCATTTGCCCTCGCATTATTCTCGTATGAATAGAATAGAAGAATAGAATAGAAATATACTGTACTTTATTCATCCCCAAGGGGAAATTTGTCTGTGGCAGCAGCAAACAAGGTTACACAAAATAAAAATATTAAGTATGGAAAATGCACAATATATACAATATAATAAAATACAATAAAATAACAGAGCAGGACCTATTCAATTTAAGAAAATAAAGTAATAAAAATGCACAGTATATACACTAAATAGAATCATATTAAATTAACTAAGTAGGAAAAAATAAACTAAACAGTAGTGCACACTATCACCAACAGCAGCAACAACAGTTAGCAGTGTTATAGTCTTGTGTTTGATTTGGCCAGAGGTGATTTATTGTAGAGTCTAATAGCAGAGGGCAGGAATGTTCTCCTGTATCGGTCCTTGTGACAGCGGAGCTGAATCAGTCTGTTGGAGAAAGTGCTCCGCTGTCCCTGCAGTAGGTGGTGGAGAGGGTGGTCCGGGTTATCCAATATGGACAATAGTATGGGATTTTAAGAGAAGATGAGTCGGCTGGGTTTTTTTTGAGCAGGTGTTTGAGATGCTGGAATGAATCAGTTGTGCTGCTGCTTTTAGTTGCTACAAACTTTACTTCGAACAGTGTTTTGGGAACGAACTCTTCACTTTTCTAAGCGCGTGCATTACGGATATCATGAGGATATTTTACTTGTTCCATTTACGATGAACTTCCACAGGAGGTCAGTGAAGCAGTTCAACCCAGGTCAAAGTGAAAATCATTCAATTTCATTTAAAAAAATATTCCTAAAGCATGAATTCAAATTAATTGATAAAATCGATTTGTCGCCTCTGGCCCCTCTCCTCCTTTCTCCTCTCCTCTCCTCCCCTCCCCTCCCCTCTTTTCTCCTCTCCTCCCCTCCCCTCCCCTCTTTTCTCCTCCCCTCTCCTCTCCTCTCCTCCCCTCCCCTCCTTTCTCCTCTCCTCCCCTCCCCTCCCATCCTTTCTCCTCTCCTCCCCTCCCCTCCCCTCTTTTCTCCTCTC
>NW_022280031.1:1905401-1958530 GCF_004355925.1 Anarrhichthys ocellatus
GAGAAAATTGAAGTCCATCAGTCACCACTGGTGTGGCTGGTGTTTTTAAACGCTGTGGGCCGTTCGCCGCCAAGAGGTCGGATTGACCTTTCAGCTTTGAATGTGTGTGTGCGTGTAGCCGCTGATCTATTTGGACGGTCCAGCCTGCACAATGTCTTCAAGATGAGACCTTTTCACTCTTGCTGCAATTTGACAAATACAGCCATTCACACTCAGGCAAGACACTATACAGACAGAAATGCACATGTGGAAATACATCCATGCGCACACACACACACACACACACACACAGACACACACACACGCGTCATTCGGCAGAGGGTGAGATAAATGAAGGGAAGTGGTGGTGTTTCTCTAAATGAGATGTCATACCGATCTAGAGTTGGTCTCACCTCACTGATGGGAGACATTAATCCATAGATGGCTTTCGGAGGAACAGTATGTGCCAGATTACACACACACACACTAACGCACCTAATGTATATACACACTTCAATATTTACTATGTCAGCCCTTGAGACAAACTGAATGCTTCATATGCTTCAGTTCTGATAGAGAACATATGATTTTCCACAGTTTGCTGGCTGGATCACAATGGGATGATGTGAATTTAATTTGTATCGAAGAATAGCACTGCCAGAAAAGCTCCATTACCTCCACTGCAAATAGATTGCATATGCCTTGGTGGCTTCACAATAAAAGTCCCCGCTGGTTTGCTAGTGGTGAGCTTTTATTTTCAGTTTGATTTATTTATTTAAATCATTTAAGTTAAATGATCTCGAGACACTTTTATATACAGCAGGTCTAGAGTAGACTATACCGTATAATTTACAGAGACCCAACATTCCCTCATGAGGAAGCACTGGGTGGCAAAGAAAGAAAGAAACCCTTTAAAGGGTAGAAACCTGAAGCAGAACGAGGCTCTGGGTGGGCGTCCATCTGTCTCGACTTGATTGTTTTAGAGAGAGAGAGACACACAGAGAGAGAGAGAGAGAGAGAGAGAGGGAGGGAGGGACAGACAGAGGGACAGACAGCAACAATAATAGCACAAAAGCTATAATAGGAGTGGAACTTATCTCCAAAGCACAGATATCCAGGTACAAGCTGCAAAAGATGTGCTTCCAAAACCAGCACTTTTTTTCTCTTAACAACCAGCACAGAAACACCTGTTGAGCCGATCAAACATGACTTTGCTTTGAGGGAGATGGTCACGTGACAGCCTTGGCTGGCTTTGCTACGGAGCACGATCACAACAGAGTGAGTCAGCAGGGCTATCCTGTGCTGTGAGGCCCGATGTGGGCTGATTCATAACTCTGGGAGATTTAAACAGGCTGCGCCGTATATAGTAGGAGAGTTTAAGCTTCCTCGATCCTCTTTCTTTTTCCTCACCTGTGTCGGTAGTAACACTCGTAACCAGCGCCGCCTCATTCGTTTTATTCAACACTGTTATTTTTCGGTCTGAACAACCTTCGAGGTGGAGGGGAGACGGCATCCTGGCCAGCCGATGCTTTCAAACACGCCCGACTCATGTTGTCCCATCTCTGGTTGAGTCACCGCTGTTATCAGAGCTCTCTGAGGTCTTGTGTTTTGCTTCAGGCACGATGACCCAGAACATCAAGACTGCCGGAGTCGCACTTAAAAAAACAAAACATTTTACTTCAGTGATTCAGCCACTCAAATATTTATGGGGAGATGATGGAGACGGGCAGAGAGTGAGGCGGGCTTTTAACTTGTGCTCTAATGATGCAAGATTTGAGATGTGAAGTTATCAGACTGCATTCCTGTGTGGTCCCAGACTTTTCATCAGACATTCAGCTCTTCGTCACTTCAGACTTTGAGGACCATAAACTCAGTCTACCAGCCTTTCAGCACCATGTTCTTGTACGCAGCACCCTGGATTCAGTAATAACCCTTTATTTAGTCTCCTGGACTTCATTGTTGTCGTTGTGTTTTCAGTTATTTTTCAGACGTTGATTTAAGTGTCCCATAAGACCATAGATAAAGGAGAGTAACCGAAAAAGTCAGGTAATGACATGCAACAGTGGTTTAAGCTAAAACTGAGCCCAGAAATCATCCACTGTACTCTGACTGATGTCCCACCTGCTTGTCACAGCCCGGATTCATTTAATTGAGCCCTTTCTGTCTAATTCTCAACACTAGACCCCCTTCCCTCCTCATGATTTGCATGAGTCCTGTTATGCCTGGTAAATTTTAAAGCCTTTTTATCCTTTAACCTCCTGCAGTCTCAGCCACCCGGTCGTGCTCATTTAACCTCAGTTTTTCAGTTTCAGGACCGGCCCTCGCGGTGCTACAAAATTATCAATCACAGCGTTACTCCCTCGTCATTTTGCTCCTCGACCCAGACCACAGTCCTGTCAGCCCACTGAAGGATCTCAGCAAGACTGTTGCTGTTGTTTTCCAGCCACATAATCCGAGCCTTTGTCAGAGCCACACTCCCATCCTTGTGTGAATAGTTTTCATGAAAGGCACATTTAGTCTTTGTTGGCAAGAGAAGACGGGTGGGATCTACGTGGGAAGGCTGGGAGCTTAGTTTAGAGGCTAGTTAGCTTGTCAGTGCGCGTATGTGTGAATATGTTTGATTTCTTTTGTTTGTTTTTGAGTGAAAAGCTAAGAGATTAGTTTAGTCAGCTAGCAGGTGGGCTGAAGTATGTGGGTTTATTCAGAAGGAGGTTAGGAGATTAGCCTAGTTGTTTGGCTGCTGTGTAGGTTGCAGTCTCTTGATGACATCTGTCAAGCTGCTGCTGCAGGATGGAGATGTAGACGCTAATCCAACAGTGTAGTGGATGTCTTTGACATGCTTTTATGTCGCTTAAGAGTCTTGTTCGTGTCAGTTTTATGAGGCTGCTCAATGCTAATTCACCCTTAATTACATCTCCAGGCTTGCCAATTACCAGACTCAGACAGAAAATGAAATCCATAACTTGCTCTCTGAATGACCATTTTGGTGTAACAAGAGGAAGAATTTAATGCCTTCAGACACACACACACACACTGATACACACTTGGTCAAATAGGAAATTTGTGACTCGTCTTCGCTCGTCTTTTCCTTTAAATGTGTTGTGCTCGGTGCTCTTTTGACATCAGTGACACTGGAAGTAGTTGACACAAATAAACCAGTACAACTTCTGCTTTTGGGAACTTTAGAGGAAGATCTCACTGACGGTTTCTCTCTCAGTCTGTCTCTCGCCTTCCTCAGCTGAGCATCACTGACAGTAACCGACAGCTCAAAGATTCAGAAACGAGAAACCTCGAAGTGAACCTCCTCCCGTGTTCTGTGACTGGGACCAGGATCTTCATACTGGAGTCTTCATGTCTTTCTTCTTTTCTTTTTTTCATGCTGACTGATGGCTTTTAACATCATGTAGCTGTAGTACTATACCGTCTGACTCAGTAGTGTCAGTTAGTATCTAAAGCAAACTAACGTCAGCCACCAAAAGGAAGTGGTCATACCAGACCAAATAAGGCTGTCACAGGAAAGAACCCTGTCGAGCAAGGCGTTCTTGCTTATATTTTTTTGTCCTATCTTCTTTCAAAGGTTACGTTTTTTTTTCACATCAATTAAAGAAATATGCCGATTTAAAGAGTAATTATTCGTTTAGGTTTTCATCAAGCTCTTTAGCTTGATCTCATTCACGCTTCACCAGTTTTTCTCTCTGAAGCTATAAATCTTCCTGCAAATGTCTGATTTGGTTGCTTGTTTTTCCACCCAGTGCAGCAGCTGTCAGCACCAGACCTATTGTGAAATTTGAGACATGGGCAGTGATTTAGAGGTGTGTAACCAGGCCACGTAATGCCCAGATGCAATTTTCTGTTGTTTTCTACTTGTGACACAAATCCTGACACTGAAATGATCCTCAAGTCAGACTTTCTTTCTTTAGGACACATCGTCTTCATAAACAGCAGCTCTGTAGCTGGATATAGATTGTCTTTCAGTGGTCAGTTAGATTTTAATAATGTAAAAGAATGCGTAACAATTCTCATGTGGAAAAGAGTGTAAAAAGGCCTTAAACGTGCTATCATTACAATATTCTTTCCACCGTGACGAAAGCGCCGTCACAGGATGTTTGTCAACCAGTAGAGTTTCCAGTCAGTCAGCCTTTATGTTGTCTACGCATCTTTTTCACCTCTTATTTGCCTTCCTGCTATCTGTCCTCTGCATCCGTGAAGTAATTTCATTTCCTCTCTTGTGTTGTATAATAATTTATGTACCCCCCCCCGCACACACACACACACACACACACTCCTGTCAGAGCCGCCTTATCTGCGTAGCCTTGGCAGTCGGTGCTACAAAACTCCTGTGAATACACACAACTCATTTTCCCCTCACGTCAAGGTTGTCTTTTTTTTTTTATTGTTGTTTAAGCACTCAGATTAAGATTTGTTTTTTCAGGTGGCAGGCAGAGACAGAGATGGAGCACAGGTGACTGAGAAGACAGATTGAGGTTTTGTTTTTAAGCCAGCAGGGATGTACGTGGTACCAAAGGTGATGCTCTCGGCCACTAAATCATCCCGCAGTCACATCTGCTCGCCTTGTCACACAATAACAGCTTCTGTGCTCAGTTCTTCCTGTCTGGATTACACTAACCACTCCACACTCATTACTACAAGGACATTTACTGTCAGAAAAGTCACATCTAATATGTGCTGGCATATTTAACTGCTGTGTTATGTGCAGAAAACAAGGTAAATCCTTTTCTGCACATGCTGTTAGCCTGTTGATGTCAATAGGATGCTGATTGAAAGAATCTGCTGCTGTTGTTTGCATTTTCAAAACTGACTTTTGTATATCTTCTAATCTGCTTCCCCTTCTCTTTCTTGACATCTCCACCGTGTTTATTTATATTCACGTTTGTACCTTTCTAGCTGTGCTGTGACTTGCTCTCGCTCCTTCTCTCAGATACTAGAAACCTCTAGAGATTGCACTTCAGCTCATCCTCTATGTAAATCCATAAAAAAAGAAAAACTGTCTCCTCTGCGCACCTCAGCTTCTCAAGGTTTCCATGGTGAGCTTGTGCAGTGTGGTGAAATACTTAAAGACGTAGTGTAAGAGGGAAGGAATGTACTTTTAATCAAACAAAGTCGGGGTGGCAATCACCAGAGGGCCCACAATACGACATCATGATACCAAGCCCACAATATCATCTTATTGCGATTTCTTAACATATTCTTAGCATTACGCCACCCCGAACACTATATAAACACTAGATCACACAGCATCAGCGTTTGTGCTGCTCAATAACACCACATCCTGCATGTTCGCTAGCTAGCAGTGGTGTACTGGCCATCTGGCCTACAGAGAAGTACAATATTTCGACTTGCGTCGCCTTCTTTGTGAACGTAAGGAGTCTATTTTTTCTACAAAAACTTCTATCAATCCCCAAAGGGAAAATTAAAGATAAGGTATCCACATTGGCTGCCGACTGAACCAGGTCTCGTTAGATCTTCAGTCTAATACTGAGCTTCTTCAGGCATGTCAAAAAGTCTCTGTCCTTCTATAATTACAGAAACGTTCCAGAGGCTCTAATTTTTGCATTAAAGGAATCATTTGGCGGCTGACTTAAGTGGTTTATAAAATGGAAGGATTTATTTGGTTCTTTTCTTTTGGTTTTCTCCATTTTAGTTTGTTTGTCACCAACCGTTTGTTCCCCATTTCCTCACTTTGTTTAAATCTTTCAGTGGGCTGAATCATAACGGGATTAACAGCAGTCAGCTGATTTAGCATTTCATCGCGACAGATGACTCATTTTCATTTCAAAGCACAGAGTCGAGAACTGACGACACTCCAGTGGCTTCTCACGAAAGTGAATGTGCTCTCAAAACATGCAGCTGTTTCTGGAAACAAAGAAGGATGTTTATGACATTTTTTCTTTGATATGCTGTACATACACTAGAGTGAGGGAGGGTCCCAACATGACATTTGATAAATCAGATTCAAACCCACAACTTCACCAGCACACATAATAGCATTGGCTCTTGCTGATGTGCCCCGTTCACACTGACAACAAGACTTTTGCTCTGAATCCGGCAGTTTGCTGATTATTTCTGACCCTCCCGCTGTGACAAAGTAATCCCATTTTTTGACTACATGTCTGCTCCTTGCACTCTCTCTCTCTCTCTCTCTCTCTCTTTCTCTCTCTCTCTCTCCCTGTTGTTTTTCTCACTTGTCTTCTCATGCGTCTTTGTCTTTGTTCAGCGGCGCAGCACTGACACACTCGCACCAATTAGCTCTGATGGAGGAAACTGCTGTTGCTGACAGCAGCTAGATTGGAGGATGGTTTACACGGAAAAATTCTGCTTCCACCCCACCCTATAATCACACCCAGGTTCAACGAAGAAAATACTCTCTGTCCCTGTCTTTGTCTCTGTGGATGGGTGTGTGTTATGGGTGCATTTGCAGCTTCTGTCACAGATCCAGGGAACAACCCACACCATAGCTGAGATGTCAGAATGGCTGTGTTCAAATTGGCTTAATGTGTTCCCAGTTTTGCACTCTGCAATATGCGATAACGGACTTTTGCAGGGATTGGGTTTGACTCCGTGATTGACTTGTCGTTTGTTTGTGCTCTTTGCGTCAACGAGTCTCTTTTCATCCATGTCCTGCGATGATTAAGGTGCAGCTGCATCAATGCAACACAGCTTACTCACTGTATGAATCATATGCTGCATCAGACTGAAAATGATCAAATGTAGAGCTAATGCACTTCAATTTCCTCCAAACAAGAGGAAACTGTGGATGTCTGGCGCCAGAGTTTTCATATTACTTGATGATTTTGTTAAAAACAACAGATATGTGCTGCAAAGCGTGAACTCGTACCTGTTCCACTATTATCATTTTCTGTCTTGCCTTTGTATCTCTTGTTCACTTAATATCAATCTTTATCAATTCCTCACTCCTTTTCCCCACCTTCTTCACATATCTAACTCAATCCGAGGTGTTATACCGGCAAGTATTACAGCCCCAACAGTATCATTTCATTCATTACTTCTTTCCCCCCTTTCTTTTTCACTACAGTGTTGTATAGATAACTACGAGGAGATGGTGAAGATCCTGCTGGGCCGAGGAGCCAGCGTCAACGCTCAGGACAACGAGCTGTGGACGCCGCTGCACGCCGCCGCCACCTGTGGCCACGCAGGACTGGTCAAGATACTCATTGCACAGTAAGACATGCAGATATGCTACACCAGGGTTTCCTGCAGCGCTCTATAGTGGAAGTGAAGTAAATAGTACTTGGTGTTAAATGAGGACTCCGGTTTGAACCATCATCTAGAAAGTACATCTGAGTTTTTGCTGTGAAGTTGAGAAAAGTAAAATCAAACAATCCCATCAGCCACAACCAGGTGCTGATGGGTAAGAAAAACAAAACTCCCCCAAGCAGAAGTTAGTTTGCTTTAAACTCTTGGATGCACCCGTTACCCCGAAGAGTCTGAAGTAGAAGTTAGATTAAAGTTTGTATTGACCGGCTTGACGAATCGTCAGTGTCTGCTCATCAGACAGAATTGTGGGCAGCGCTAACTGCCGTTGCTAAGTGCTTTCCCGAGGAAAACTGTACACACACACACACACACACACACACACACCAGAGTCTGAAATGAATGCAAACATTGTCCCCAGTGAGCCACTGTAGGCAGCTTGTAGGAAACTATGAATTAGTTTATTTAATTAAGTTCTGGGCAAGAGAAATTAGGTGTTTCTCTTCCTAAAACAACAGAAGCTGCAACCTGGAGGAGCAGAAAGTAGCACCTAGAGAGTAGATGCAATGCCCAGAAGATCACATAGTAATAGCAGTAGCAAGAAAAAAAACATTTCGCTGTAATAAATAAAATGATTTAAAAAACAAAGATTGGAAAATGGAAGCCATGGTGGGGAAATGACGCTGTCCTCAAGCATTACCAGGTGTTTGAAAGAAGCACAGGACCTATTGGAGAAGGCAGATACTGTTAATCATTATTATTTAACCACACTTCTGAAATCAGTTTATGTAGTGATATGGCAAATGTATGAAAATCGCTTATAATGTATTCAAATTAACGTTCAGTACAATTAATTGGACTTTTTTTTATCTGATACATTACAGTTTTAATTACAATTTGCTCTGAGACATTAATTTAGACAGCAGACTTTGGTAAAACATTATATCATCATATCTGCACATTCAATAAAGGGTAATATTTAATTGCCTCCCGGCCCGAGGACATGCAATGATTAACAGTCGTTATTAGCAGTCTTTGTTATGTAAATGTATTTTCATAATTCAATGATGCTGATCCAGATTTTCTGGGGGCTAAAAAAACGTCCTCATGTGTTGTTGATTTCGTTCTTCTGACACATTCCCATCTGAACATATGGAATACATTCTGTATAGAGTTACATACACAGTGTAACATTAGGCTTTGATTAGGTCCTCTGATATAACAGCATGTACACCACTCAAAGAGACATTCACAGATGCTGACAGTATGTGAACACACTCACATTGTTTCTGCCGGTATGCAATAACTAGAAACACACACACACACACACACACACAACATATTCAGCCACACTGCTGCCATCTGTTTACATGCAGGACTTGTCGATCGCTCGGACTCATTATCCACAGGGAAATTAGTGATTAAAAAACGCTGAATAATGCTGGCCGACTTGTTCATTTAATTAGCTTCATCAATTAGTGCTCGAACTGAGATTTATTCCACCAAGACTTTGAGTTATTATTATTAGTTTTTTTTCAGCAGGTCTTGGGTTTCCCAACTGATCAGAGTATAAAATAGAGGCCTTAGAAGCATTGCCGATGCAAACAAACCAATTATCTGAAAAATTATATTTAGCTGTAATCTAGTTTTTTTTTTCATCAAAAATGATGTACACTTACATGTATATTTGGATCACAGATAATGCACTTGAATGTCATTTGTTGTAAACAAAGCTGTTAAATGCAGATTTAGAACTTTTATTAGCTTATACAATTCAACATTCCAGTCATTTATCTGCTCGTCTCCAACAGCGGTGCGGATTTGCTGGCGGTCAACTCTGATGGGAACATGCCGTACGACCTGTGTGAAGACGACCCGACGCTGGACATCATTGAGACGGCTATGGCCAACCGAGGTAGAGCATAAGTCTCTGTCCTTACTTGTAACAGAAAGTATAAAGCCGCCTTAACCTTAACAGCGGGATAAGAGTGTCTGTAGCTTCTGGCAGCGTTCAAAGTATGTCAGCCACGGGAACAGATTGTTGAGGAATATGGCAGCAGGTTTGTGACCTCAGAAAGCACTTAGTGTCCCGCAGAGATTCAGGATTGACTCTTCGGGGTGCTCTGAGATATTCACAGTTCTCTCACTCGCGACGGGATGCAGATTGGGATACTGTATATTCATGCTGTATCGCTGTAAACAAACACACTCTGCACAGTGTGTCTGTGTGAGAGAGAGCTCAAGGAGACGTCGCATCAGTGAGGGAAGAGGAGGAAAGTCGCGCTGCATTTTGAGAAGTGTTTGCATTTCAGTCGGTGTCTGTGTGATAAGAATGAAGACCGACACAGAGAGAGTCGGGTGACAGACGGCTTTATTTACACTGGAGTTGAATCACGCTCAACCGTCTTAACATAAGCTCTTGTCAATGTTTTTGTTTTTGTTTTCTGGTAAACAGTTACATCTACAGGCAGACGTGTGAACACACATTTTGGAGAACAAAGCCGCTAAATCTGTGGCTGCGGGGGCTTCGGGTGTAGAGAAATAAAGAAGTGCGGTTGGTTCAATCTGGGTCTTATTCTCACAATTGTGTTTATTCTGACTTCAGTTGTACATTAATCGTTTGTTTCTGAGTCCGACCAAAAATGAACACAGAAACTAGTCCTCAAGATTGGCTGTAGTAGCTAACTGGGTAGACAGTCTCTGTAATTCAGTTCAATCTCTGATTTAGCGTTTCTTTCATCAGTCTTTCTAATGTGTTCCTGGGGTTCACTCCCCATATTCTCAGACAAATCTCCATCCAATGAGCACGTACTATTAGAAATGTCGACCTTTGTGTATAGAGATCTACTTTCAGGGCAACTTGCTGCTAACCAACCTAGCGTCTTAGTCATCTAGTTTGTTTACATGCGTCCGCCTGGCTGTGGGTTGCTGTCGATGTGTAAATGTAGCAAAGAAGAGAAGGTTAAAACAAATACTGGAATTTTCCTCGGTCAAGGTGCCCCTCGGCATAAAAGTAAATCCCAAATGCTTCAGTGGAGCTGCTGAGTGGTAAACAGGAGGAAACGGTGTGGACGCAGGGTGCTGCTGGAGGGCATCATGGGTGCTCAGTCATATTTCCTCAGACAATTAAAGGTCTGAAAAAGCCTTTTTATGATAAGTGCTGCATAGTAAACGAGTGTGGGGTTAATTCATTTTTTAACAGTGCAAATAGACAATAGACAATTCTGGAAAAGAGAGAGGCTGGGGGCTTGCAAAGGGAAAACAGAGACTGCTGAAAATGAGGTTCTCAGTTTACAATGGGATCTCTGGAGCCGCAGAATGCAGATAGCGGTACAGTAGGTGAGAAGAATGATTATTAAGCTGATCAAAGGAAGCGCGCCGCTGCTAATTGCTCCCGTAACATTATCAGCACTGACTTGCTGGATTAGAATTATCTCTCCAGAGAAGCTGCAGGGATGGCCACACCAGCACTCTCTCTCTCTCTCTCTCTCACTCACACACACACACACATACACGCACACACACACACACACACACCGCATCAACTGATCTGACTTTCTCTTGATCCTCCCCTGTTGAGCACAGTTCATCTGTGATGAGCCGCAGTGATAACGGGCAAACGTCTAGCAGGAATTGAACCTGGTGAACTAAAGTGGGGATGCAGAACAGTGAAACCACACAGCTGATGTCATTCAAATTCAAACCTAAGACTCGACTAGACTGATGATAAAAATGGCCGCAGCATTGAAGATGTCACCCACAAGGTTCTGCAATTTTTGAGGAATTGATTTTGTTTTAAAATCACTTGATTATCAATTCATTGTTTGAGTAATTTGTTGAGCAGAAATACTAAACATTCGTCGCTTCCAACTGTGTGAGGGTTTGCTGCTTTTCTCTGTTTTATATTATAGTTAATTGAATATTGTTTAAATTTGGACTGGTCGGACAAAACAAGACATTTGCAGACATTACATCAGGCTCAAAGTGGATAAAATGATCAGTCGCTGGCCTAATTCAATTTGGATTTATTTCTCCCCGCCATTTTTGCCTTCTCTGTAGCAAAACATTCCTCATTTAGGACTTAAAATCTTAGCAGGTAATGCACATTATAAATTTGGACATTTTGATTGTAATCAATCTTTTTACATTGGTGA
Source organism: Anarrhichthys ocellatus (assembly GCF_004355925.1). Classification (NCBI taxonomy): domain Eukaryota; kingdom Metazoa; phylum Chordata; class Actinopteri; order Perciformes; family Anarhichadidae; genus Anarrhichthys; species Anarrhichthys ocellatus. Next base: position 1,916,768 of record NW_022280031.1, read on the forward strand.
CTCGTCCATAGATACAGAGGGGAGTTGTGACGTTAAGTGTAGTGTCTCTAGTCGTGTTTTTAGCCACAACTATGCAAGTATTGTTGTCATTGCAGGACACAGTGATCCTTGAACACAGGTTCCACAGACCAATGTTCTTGGCCCTGGGATCAGTCTTCAGTCTTTTCTTATTTATGTGATGATATAATGACTGTTAACTACATTCGTCATAGTATGACAATGAGGAATGTTTGTTTTGTTCTACATTCTTTTAGATCCTTTGGGGCATTGTTAAGCTGAAGGGCATCACTGTCGCTAAATCGAAACATGAGAGAAACCAAAGAGACGGATGCTTGCTGACAGAAAACACAGAAGAAAATAGTAGCTGGAGGGATGCATTTCATTGAAGTCGACGAAGGGGACTGTCGTCCTGATTCCCGCTCCTTTAAACACCCTCGGGCTGTGATTCTGCTTATGATTTCAGAGAGAAATACCAATTTTCCTCCTCACCATTTTTCAGAATCACTGGCCATCCCCGTATGTCTGTTTTGGACGTGGCTGAAAACACGGGTGTGTCACTGAAACAGGAAGTTGACTTTAAAATGGCGGGCTGGAGGCTGGGATGATGGCTGAGTGGATAGATTTGCCTTCAGCTTTACTCGCCCAGGTTCAATTTATAACTCTGTGTCACAGGAAAGGTCGTAGGGCTGATAATACTGACAATAACACATGCACAGTCAGGGGATGCCTATCTACTTCCACGTTTTATTTCAAATTATAGTGTCCAGTTTCTGTTGACAAAAACAAAGATTTATCTTTAAATGACGAATCTCTGTGAATATTCAAACATACTTTTATTTCCAGCTGCTGTCACTTGAGGGACTAAAATAATTGTCTCTTTTAAAAAAATATCTTATTTGCATCCACAGCGCTTCATTTGTTGTATTTTTAGTAATTCACATATTCAGTCACACACTGTGAGAATATAAGAGTCACAGTTCTGACTGATGGGCTGTTTTCATTATACATTTCTTTAAATGTGCTGGACAGTCGGGCACATTACTGCTCAGCTTTGGGGGAAGAAGTCAAGTGTGGCTGTCACAGTATTGAGTCGTACCTGGCAGTGAGGCAGTGAGGCAATGAATTAAAGGAGGAATGTAGAGTGGCTGTGACAGACAGAATCACCTGAGCTTCAACTGGGCCAAACACCATGAAACTCTTTGGCAGAAGGTGGAAGGAAAGGCAGCATGAAAGAGGAATGCTGTTTGCCACTGAGACGAAACAGTCAATTTATTTCTATCAGGTACTTAAGGTTCAAAGACTGAACTGAAGGCAGCTCCGTATTGATCTTACAAAGTTAAATACATTGAAATAATTATCTGCAAATGTATTTACGTTAACCAGTAACATTATTTTAACTTTTTCTTTAATTCATGATGTTATAAATTACTCATGTCTTAGTTTGGCTCATTGGTTTAGTGACTGCAACAAGTCAAACAAACATGAGTCTGTATCTGCTGCTTTCCCATTAAAACTTATTTCTACATCCCTTAAAACTTTCAATTTTCTATACTTGCTGAGAAGTCTTTTATGGTGGACCCCATGACCCGTTGCTTGTAGAGAACCTCCAGTGTAATTTAAAAAATGATTTTTCTGTCAAACTTGAAAATTAATTTCTCTTCATAACGTTGACTTTTTGAAGTCGGTTTCAGTACAAGCATTATGATTATGTGTCCCTGGTCCGTTATACCCGAGTTGCCTCTCTGTTCCTCCATGAGCCTCAGATCAGCGATGAACTGGCCCCGTCAGCATGCTGCAGGAAAAAAACAGCCCGCCTTGTGATTAACGCTGTGGTTCTGCTTGTGTATTTGATTGACAGGCATCACCCAGGAGATGATCAACGAGACACGAGCGTCAACAGAGATGAGGATGATGGGGGACGTTCAGGACCTGCTGAGACAGGGAGAGGAGGTTAACCAACAGGACTCTCAGGGGGCCACACTGGTAAGACTTTGTACTCAGTTCGTTTTGACATTTCTCTACCAATCTCAATTTAAAACAAGCTGACTAAATGTTTTTTTTTAAAGTTCAAGTTTATCATCATTTTGAAGATATAAGAAAATATTGCTGAATCAAAATGTCTCCTCTCTTAGGACCAGGGTATAAAGAAAATGTCAAAACATCAAACTAAATATTAACAGTAGAATAAAAGTGTGTTGAGTTTTCTGCAGGCCTCGGGCCTCTCTTCTACCTAGAGACACAGAGGTGAAATCAAACAAGCTGCACTGGAAGCAGAGCAACTGAGGAAGACAGCAGCTGTGCAATGAGAAAATAATTATAATACATGTAGTGTATTTATGAAAAAGTATTAAATTATAAAATAGCTTTGTGATTCTGTCTAGGCCAGCAGAGAAGGCCTTGCAGGCCCTGACGGCCCACCACTGGTATACACATGTACAAAGTAGCAGTTAATATGATACAATATTTATTCAATTTCTATATTTTATTTGTAAGGGACAATAATTATACATACATGTCACCATGTGTTGTATTTTAGCTCAAAGCAACCAACAATATGATGATGTGGCGATAAGACGAGACATAATCCTGAAGTTGTTTGAGACATATAATTGTGTAGATATTATTGATCATTAACTCGCAGCAGTAAACATTATGAGACTAAACGCTACAGAGCTATGAATAAGATAACTGCATCTCTTCCTTTAAGAACTCTTTTCAAATGATCAGACATGGCAGGTCTGCACTGAGAGGTAAAAGGAAAAGGTGTGTAAATATTCAGAGGAGCATCTTTATTATAGATTCACCTTCTAATGATTATGCGCTCTACAACACTGGCTCATGAGGCAATAAAACCTTTAAAGCTAATCAGTCATTTAGAGACGCAGCTGTACGATTTAAAAATACTCTGCAGATATGAAAGGGATCCGTTTGTGAGCCCTGAATACACCTGCAGTCACAATTTAAAAGCTACCTGACGGTAGATTAGAATAAACCTTTAATGATGAATATGTATGCGTTAAAGCAGGGGTAGACCACTTTGGAGAAACCAGCTAAGTAAGCGAGATTTTGAGCTGAAAATCGCTCCCTTTAGGCTCTTACTAAAGCCACTCCCCCAAAACACTTAAACGCACTACGACGAGTCCACGAGAGAGAGATTGTCATTAACCGTGGTGGACACTAACCGTGTCCACGACGCCCACGTCTCATTCACATGTGTGAAAACATGTAACATTATCATAATGAACTCAAACAACGGACATGGGTATTGTTTGTGCTCACAGCTACAACAGCCTAGCTTTGTGTTGGACTCCCGTCAATCCCACTAATTGCACCAGCAGAGTGCACGGAGGGTAGGTAGGTAGACGGGCAGGTAGGCCACCCAATCATTTCATACGGGCTCAATGAAACGATTGGACGGGCTCATAACAGTCCTACAACAGCAACAGATGCCATATTATCAGCATTTGAGTCATTGATTGCTGTCGGGATGTCAAGAGAATTGGAACAAAAAGTGTCAGTGAAGTAAATTGCCGAGCTTAGCTTTAAGGAAAAACAATAACATATGATGACAAGTGACCAAGAATCATAAAGTAAATGCTGAACACATCAAATTGGATGGGAAATAGACTTACAATTGGCACGATCTTGGCTGTCTGAAAAGGAACACAATCCACCATCACCATAAACGAGCAAAAAGCTTGCACTCGTTTATTCATAAGAAATGCACATCTGACTGAGGTAAAGTGAGACACATTTAGACAAAATATATTCATGATACCCATAGCTTCTGTAGGTTAGCATCGGTAAGGCAATAAAAGATGTTAATGCGTCCATCACGTTCTTTTGTTTTCAAAGCGTGCTTTCATTCTTGCACGTTATGTCGGCTGCATTAGAGAGGACCCAAGCGTGCATGGTTTTGGTATGAAGACACTTTCTTTGGCTTAAAATAGTGAGTCACAGATGCACAAACTAAACTAAAACTGAACTGGTGACTGAATTTATTTTTCTGTATTTCAGTGCACTGATACATGAAAAAGTCAAGTTGGGCACAAAAAATCACGAGTGTAATTTTTTCCTGAGAAGAGCGTACGATGTCAAATGCCTTAATGGAGTCTTTATTTTGTATCAGGGATTTTATCTACGTTGGGGGAACAACGTGACGGATCACTAGATGAAAATAGCCAGGGGACATTACATGGTAGTAGCCCAAAATAACCCTGTTAAGCTTTAAAGTCTAACTACAGATTGTCCCATTGAGCTGTGTGTCCCCTTGCTTTATGGGTTCTGTTAATCTTCATTCGAGCACGATGGGGCAAACTAGAGCATGCCTTATTAAAATCTCTGCCAAAAACAGAGAGGACGAGACCTGGAACTGGTAGGAAGTTATGTAAGATTAATCGCTTTGTTTTCAACCGAAATACATTTTGTGTCCTTTGTTTTGATGCACAGGAGCAATGACTTTCACCCCTCGTGGGTTGATCGAACAGGAGACGATTTATTTCATTCATGAAGTTACAGTCTCTGAGTGTAATTTAAGTGATGCAAACAGATGAGAGAGAAAGTACAACCTACAGTATGTTGGTGAGATTCACTGTGAATAATCAACCAAAAACACAAGGTACTAACCAAACGACCAATTTACATCAAAAACAGTAAGAATGAGAACTGAACAATAATAGATCTGAGATCTAAAGAAGTAAAACAAATATTCACAAACTTAAACTGTCATTCCACTTCTTGCATTAAGGTCATGTGAACAATTATTGGCAGCGTCTTTTTTCACAGGTGACAAAATAACGTGTACAAAATTATACAAATGAGTCAATTTTGAGGGAGGTTACAGACATAAACAGCCTCCCAATCACATCTGCCAGCTGTTTAAAATGTACAGTTTCACCTAACTGACATGTCTTTAGGCTATTGGAGAAAAACAGGATAAGACAGACAGAGATTATCACAACATATTTTTGTTTATACGTGATCCAAACTGCCATTCTTGATGGTGGAGTGAAAAGCTTGCGGTTTTAGAGAGGAGAAAGAAGCAATTTAAAACATGGACAATGGCGCACATTTTCAGTCTCTTGATGGACCTTAAAGTTCCTCATCCACTTAAAATGCCCGGTTATTGTAGCACCTCAGTTAAACATCCCCTTTAACATGTCAGGTACTCAAGGATCTGTGAGCCATTGATTGGTGTGCAATGAAGCCCGAATTATTTTTGGATATTTTGCTGTAGATACATTCACTGTGGGTTCTAAACGTTGGGAATTTTTTACAGGAAAGGCTGCTTTTAAAAGATACTTAGGCACATTCAGTTTGCTCATTATATACATGTAGCAGTGTGCTCCCTTTCCTGATTGTAGGGGACAGAGAAAGAAATTGCTTCAGTTTGTAAAAAAAAAAAAAAAAGAAAAGAAAATGCTGCGTAACTGGTATGTTGGATCTTATGTTGTGTGCATTCCTCTCTCTCTCTTCAGCAACACTCTAGTGCATATGAGCTCACGTTGTCACCAGTTGCTCAAACTCGTTTCTGGTCAGACCAAGATGGATTCCTTCTCACTAGTTTGAGAAGTGTCTACGGTTATTGGCACCATAGCGACCAAATTAACCTGCTTGAGAAATAATCAGAAACGGATGAGATGAAGCGAGGCTGGTGACGGCTTCGTTTTATACGCGTGTACGTTTCTCAGACAGACTCACGGGGATTTGAAGGCGAGACAAAAGAAAATGTCCATTGAATACCCCAAACAAAAACCTCTAAACATGCTGTACATCAAAATGTTTAAATACCCATCACATTCATTCATAGCATTTAAGAAACATAAAATGTTGAGCTTGTACAGTTTTCTTCTTTTGTTTCCCCTTAAAGGAGCTTTAAGGTTGTTAAAATCATAAATCATTTCGACAAGATCACATACATAAAGATTTTACATCAGCTTCTGCAGCTCCTCGTCAAATATACGATGTAGAGCTGAAACAATTACTTTGTTTCTCACTTAGTGCTTGGCAGCAGTTTTGATCAATCAATTCCTGACTCCCGCTTCTCAAATGTGAATATTTAATGGCTTTGACTGTCCTCTATGACAGAACATTCTCTGGGTTTTGGACTATCTTTGGAAACTTAATATGGCCACTAGAATTTAAAGTAATCAACTGAGTGTTTGAACAATGTTTGGCTGAATAACACAACTTTGTACTGACTGTCCTGCTGGTGACAACAGTCAGTATCCTGCAATTAAAAAATGTGTGCAGTGATCTTCTGTGCTCTGCCCGTGTTATAAGTGTTTCCTCATACAAGTGAGTTTCTGACCTGCAGAGTGGGTTATCTCAGGTCAGCAGGATCTGTTTTTTAATCTCTAACTGTTAACGCAGTTCAGTTTACAAACGGCAGAAGAGCTGTTCCAGCTGGACCAAGCAACCCATCAGCTTGAAATGATGGCAGAGCTTTTTTTTTTTTTTCAATGTTGGGGAAATAATATGACAAAACATTAGTGATTGAAGGTGCCCAGTGATGCATCCACTTCCTCAAACTTGGACGAAAGTGAATATCTGATGTCGATTTTTACAGGTATAGTGTAATGTCTTTTTTGAATTATTACCACAATATTCTTATTTTACCTAAATTGTGGCTTTAGTGTGAAATGCACGCTGGATTTATGCACAGAGCATATTTATAGCAAATCCTGTGCACTGGACAAATCTTAGTTTTTATTGTTTCCCTTGCAGCTCCACATCACAGCAGCAAGCGGCTACGTGCAGGCTGCAGAGCTGCTGCTGGAGGGCGGAGCTCGCATGGACCTGAGAGACTTCGATGGATGGCATCCTCTCCACGCTGCAGCATGCTGGGGTCAGGTGAGGTCAACATAACAGGAAACAGATAAGCTGGCACACATGATAATGATCCATTAACATAATTTGCTGCGATTGTTGTTGTTTCAGATGCATGTGGCGGAGCTGTTGGTGTCTCATGGAGCCAGTCTCAATGCCAAGACCTTCCTAGATGAGACCCCCATCGGTATATTTACACCTCAACACTCTTATCAATACACCTGGTGGGGGGGTAAAGAAAACAAATGTCTTCTCTCAGCATGGTCTCGTTTACAGAGTTTGTTCTGTTTAAATGCTGATTTAGATCTTGTTAAGGTGAATCTAAACCTTCTTTATTGCATTTTTGGCAGTCTTGATGGTTGTTAAATGTTAAAGTTTTACAACTTGGGTATATGAACTTAAGTATATGTTAACAGTCGGTGTTAGGAACTAGTAGCATCACTGAGGATAATAATTACCTAAACAAATTAATTTTACAGTCTCATAATCTCATAAAACATTTCCTGTCCTTCCTCCTCCTCATTTTTAAGATCTGTGTGAGGACGAGGAATTCAGAGCCATCCTGCTGGACCTGAAACACAAACATGACATTATCATGAAATCACAGCTCAAACACAAGACCTCACTGTGTAGGCGGACATCCAGTGCAGGCAGTCGTGGGTAAGTGCTGACACCTGCTGGTGTTACTGGTGCTACTACAGAGTATTTACCAAAGTTTATTTACTTTCCTTCCCAAAGAGAAAGGAAAGATCGGCAGATTGAGGCAAGTTACACAAAAAAATAAAATCTGTGCACTGCAGTGATAGCGCCCACTAAATCTAATTTATAAGACAGTTTAAATTTTACACAAATCCTCGTCAATGAGGGGAGCTGTCAGTCTTAGTTCTGCCTTCTGTACAGTTTAGTAAATGTGATTTTGATGTGCACACTCTGAACTCTGTTGTTTAAATGAGCACAGCCACCTCTTTTAATCTTCAAGTGTAAAATTTAAGTAAAATCTACATACGAGTAATGCTGTGTTCATGTTTGTTGGCATGTTTCTTTCCTACCTGCACAACTCTCACTGGAACCCCATGTGTTCACAGAAAAGTGGTGCGGCGAGCCAGCCTGTCGGACAGACACAACTTGTGCCGTAAAGAGTACGAGACTGAGGCCATCGTGTGGAGGGGCGGGAGAGAGGAGGAGGAGGAAAAAGAGAAAGAGTCTGATCAGGAGAATAACCAGGTGGTTAATGTGAGTCTTCAGGTTATTTATCATGTATTACAGTTTCTGTTTTCCTTGTAATCCTATGCACAGTTTTAAAAGAAGTGTTTGAGAATTCCTCCTCTCAAGGTTCCTACGCAGTGAGGAAAAGTATGTACTTTGATTGTGGTCATTTCCAGGTCTGAATAAGTATGGGGAAAAAGAAAAGTGTGGAAAAATCTTTGTGTTTCCAGACTATTGCTCCTATTCTGTTTTTTAAAATTCAGAATTTGTAAAAATAAATTGTCAGTGCAGCAAAAAAAAAAATTTTCACGGTGTGAGAGAGAGCACAGGCCAGAGCAAGCTTCATGTTGTTGAAAGCAAGGCAAGAAGTATGGCATGCGACTGAACGCACACTCCTACGCAGAGCAGCCTCTATGCCTCTACGTCACAGCCTGCCAGTGGAATATTGTCCAACGTCCTGCGTAGGACTGTGGACTGATGGACGATGGTAATATGCAAGTTTTTACAGAGGGCTGGCTTAACAATCACAAATATACAGCCTGGTTGGCTTAATATTCCAAATGGGAAAAGAAAGCAAATGCAAACTTTGTGTTGATTGACATCTCCAATATTGGAGAAGCGATGAGAAAATCGCAGCATTGAAACCTTTCTGACTGACGTGGATGGAGTCACAGTGCTCCAAGCATTCCACACAGCTTTACAATTTAAGAACGCCAACCTACACGCCAAGCGAGACACTTGCTTGAACATTTCCTAAGGAGAAGTAATGTAAGAGTGACTGGACTGGAGGATAAGATCAAAGGAAATCACCCAACTTTCTTAATGGAAAAACTAATCCTGAAATCATTTTTCGGTGACAACAACTTCTCCCTCCCCCTGTGGTAGCGGTTCATATGATCTACTACGAGGCCAAAGAGCAGATTCTCCAGATGCTTCTACCGCTGATTTACTATGCAGGAGAGCTGTATCCATGCAGAAAAAAGAAGCAGGGCTGAAGTATTCCTGCTCCTGTTTGCATATTTTTTTAGTTCCGTGGCAGTGCTGACAAATGAAGCCAATGTGGAAGTGCCAAAAAATGTAGTTCCTGAGAGTGAGTCAATCGCCATAGATTCCAGACTCCATAGGTGGGTGCTGTCTCAGGTTGCCAGCAGCTAGCTGTCTGCGCTGCTGCATCACCCTGGCCCTCTTCAGCTCCCCCCACAGTCCACCTCTTTGCCTATTGTTAGAGTTAGGCTGTGTCGTCACTGCCAAGATGGTGACAGCCAGAGCCACTAACTTTCAGCTTCATAACGGCTCCTCAGAAACCTATGAGTGACATCACAGAGACCATGTCTATATACGTTCTATTATATATCTAGTATAGCACGTCGAAGAAAGTCACAAAAATGTCAAGTGTAGTATGGCCAACAAAGTCACAAAAAAGTTATTAAAAAGTCATAGTATAGTTTGTCATCAAAATTGTACAGTGTTATACGTCATAAAAAGACATATCATCGTATTTCATGAGAAATGTCATTAAAAACATAATGAAAAAAGTCACAATACGCTCGTTGGAGATGAGCTGCACTTTGCCTGGAAAATGGACGAGAGCAGTCGGTCGCAGCAAACGGCATTGTAAAAAATCTGCGGTCAAGTCGGAAAGTTTTCAGCCACCTTCAAAGAATAAACAGGAAGTCAAAGAAACAGTTACTTCCTGTTAGATCTGTAGGCTACTTATAGTTTGCAGACCTCGTTCAGATGTATTCATGTGTTTGTAAATATACATTTATGTGGAAATGTATCTGCATTGTATGCTGTCCTTTGTTTTAATGCTTTATTACTATCAACCACACAAGATATGACTTTAGATTAAACCTTAATCGCAAAACACGAGATTAATAGCCAACAATCTAGTGTTAAGTATTAAGATAACAGAAAGATAGGATTTTCTTTTGTCAAATCTGCAAAATCATGCATTGTGCGGCGATCGCTGGTGATCGATTCTGCACAGGACTGTCTCGTCTCGTAAGAGCTTATTAAATGTCAAAAAGATTTAATGAAAAGAGCCACAGTATATTATTTCAAAAGGCCATGAAAATAGTCATAGTATAGTATGCCCCCTAAAATGTCACTAAAGATGTCATAGTGTAATATTCTATAAAAGGTCATATGGTGTGGTATAATATGTCTTACAAATGTTATAGTATAGTATGTCATTGTAAAATGTAAAGTGTAATATGTCATAAAAATCATAGTATAGCATGTCAAAAAAGATGGAAACTCTGTTTCCAGACTACTCTCTTTTCTAATTCAATGGTGCATTAACATAATAATAATAATCTGAAATGGTAGTTTATTGAGAGGGAAAAGTACATTTCAAGCTTTCGTCACAGAAGAGCCCCTCGTATACATTGAGCAACAATTTCTGAGGGGAACCTCTCTTTATAGTTGCAAATAAATGAACTCTATAGCTGTACTTAATCTAAAAGAGGAGCCTCATAGAGAGATTAAAGTCAGCTTTATTGATGTTCTGCAGGTCAAGCCGGTCTTAGCTGTGGAGCTGCCAGACACGCCCAAGATTCCCACCATCCTCAAAGATGGCAGCAGCAAACAGAACGGCCTCATCTCAACGACGACGTCCACGCCGCCGCAGCAGCCGCCCTCCAACGGCAACACGCCATCGTCTGATAAGGACGGAGCCACCACCACCAGCCCGCCCGCTCAGGAGGAAGCCTCTCCGAGAGAGCGCGCTCAAACCCTGTCTGAGCTCAAGAAACAAAGGGCTGCTGCCAAATTGTTGAATCACCCGTTGTTCAACGGTCACCTGGGTAACGGCTCCACAGACTCCTTCACTGATGCCAGAAACAACTCGGAGGATCCCCGCATGCCGCTGGTCTCCTCCAATGGCAACGCGGTTTACTACACGCCTGCCAGCGGCGACCCGCCGCTCCTCAAACTGAAACAGCCAATGGAAGAAGAGCAGCCCAACGTGCGAACCTGCTGCTGCGTGTCATAGCACCCTGGTCATGTGACTGTTGACGGAACAAAAGTGCTTTGCACAGAGAAGCGAGGAAAGTGCTGTAGGAGGAGAGGAAGGAAGGAAGGAAGGAAGGAAAGAGGGGGTGTTCCTGTCTCTTAACATCCTTTCCCTCCCCTCCTTTAAACTTCTCCCAGAGAAGATGGCTAGCCTGAAGAATGTACCGAGTACCTCCCTGTCTCGTCAATCCTGCTACGATAGGAGACATCTTCTGCAAACGCAGGCACGTGTCAAGCGTAGCAGAGAGGAGAAGAACCGAGCAGTGACACCTTTTTTCCTCCAGGTGTCGCTTGGATTCAAATTTAGTCTCCACAAGCCCAATGGATAGAACGAGAGTAAGAGGCTGTTACTCTGGCCCTGCTGTCCCCTGTGCACCTCTAAGAACCCAAGTGTGGACAGTTTGCTTCTTTCACCTGGAGGGTCAAAAACTAGGAAAGTAGAGAAGAGCTCAAGGTACACGGTGCATGTTCGTCCTCAGAGGTGAAGATGGAAAATCTATTTAGAAAAATACGGTTATCATGTAATTAAACATTTTCTTCAGGACAAACTAGCATTGTTGTCAAACCTCATTCTTCCACTTTTTTGTCATATTTCATGGTCAAATGTGCAAGAAAGCCACCACAGAAACATTGAAACGTAGCAAAAAGAGATCTGTGACGTCTCCTCTGAAGTACCTGTCATGTTAAAATGCTGCCTGCATAAGTAAAGGGAAGGAATGCCATAAACGAGTGTTAAAATATTCAGGAAGTGTGCCTCTACAGCGAGAGATAACATGAAAGAGTTAAGTCCTGCACTAGTGATTGAAACTTCACCTCACCGTCCTCTCATATCAAACCTGAACTGACAGGTCATGCTCTGTTTTATGCATTACTCAATTTGTGCTCTCACGTTTAGATAATTTAAAGCAAACATGGTTAAAAATGACTGTACATTTCTTTATTTATGAAATTAATGTAAAGTGTAAAGAAAAAAACGATGGTTCCTCAAGTTGAGTGTATTTATTTTTTGGATGTTGTGTGGAGAGCTTGAATGCAATAGAAGAATGAGCTGGGGAACCTTCTGACATGGAGAATCAAACGTTGAACTAATGAAGTGGAGTAAGGGTTATTGTCTGCTGTATGTTATTAAAATCACGCAAACAAGCCGTCCTAATGGGATGGATTTAATATCTGTGTCACTACAAATAACAGTGTTATTTGTTTATGTTTTTTTTTGTATTTGCTGGTGGCCATTGTGTGGCTTTATCTTCTCCCAGTCACTGTATTTGTTTTATTACAGAAATTGTAAGTATTATGTAATGAATTACTGTTTGGAATTGTATGCTTGCCTCACTCATTCTTTAAACATGAATCCACACGTGGGTTTGGTATGTAGCGAGCCCACACCATTATGTCAGGTGTCCTCTAGTGCATCATGGGTTCACTTTGGGGTAAGATTGGCTTTTTCCTTGATTTGTTCGTGTCTGATGTCCGACCCCCATGTGACGACCCACAATGCCACATTAATCCCCACAACATCAACTGTACAGTGGCAAATATTTACAGATGCATTTGTAAATATGTCTGAAATTGGTATCCCCCTATGTGTTCCCATGAACTGCATTTACATGTATGTGTTGTTACCGCTGAGGAACATATATGTAGATACATTTGCCCACATCGAGGAACATTGTTAGCCGATGTTTGGTGGTAGAGGGAGAAACTGAGTCTCTGTAGCCCCCTGCAGTAGTCCAACATGTTACAGTGGAGTGCACCCAGGCGTCGTCATCATATTTGTGACTAGCGTCTGTGGCCGTTTTTTTTTGTTTTTTTTTGTGCAATTTTTTCCCGCAACAGCCTCATTGAAAGCAGTCTGTTTTTTTCAACTCAATTTGAGGAAGTACAAATGAAGTCACAGAGTCAAAGAGATTGCTATATCCCCTATTTTTGGTTCCTTCTTCATTTAATGTATTAAAGGGTCAAAGGGCAGTGACATCATCTCGTTATGATTCAGCTGAAATTTACCGGAGCTGCTCCAGTTCACATTTATCCTATCGATTCAATTTAAATGTCAGATCTGCTTCCTTTATGATGAAATCTAAATCCCATTCAATTGTATTTTCTAACTACGACCGGGTCAGTGACTCAGTATTAGCCAGAGAGGGACAGTCACCTGTTTAAAAAGTACCCTGTGTTCTCGTGGTATAGATCAACGCTTGTGTTTGTCTGCAAGCCTCTATAACAATAAGATTATAAAGACAAAAAACTACTGATTTTATAATTACTGGAATATGTGGATGGTTGCATTAACATATTTTGAATAAATTGTATATTTTGAGAATTTTACCTGGTCTCTTCTGAATTAGTAAAGCTCTTTGTTGTTGTCGGGTACAATGGATTACTTACTACTTTAATAAGAATGTGCTTTGCAAGCCTGAACACAAGCAAAGATGCCCAACATCTCTCTTGGATAAAACAAGGCCTTTTAAGACATCACTAGAGGCATTTCAAAGACCAACTTTGAGGCGATTAATCAAGAAAATAACAGTAGATGAAGCGATAGTAAAAATAATAATTACTTTTAGCTCTGGTAGTATCATGCATTGCTGTCAGTGTTAAAAGTGGGGGCATCACTTACATGTTGAGAAAACAAACTACTCTTTCTGTCGCTCATCTTTTAAAAGAACCAGTATATTCCTGAAAACTGTATTCAGACAATGAATTGCTGAAGTTAGTAAATATAGTGTGCAGATCACGTTTGCATGCTGTGTGAAGGTCACAACTGATCTCAACCAGACGCGTATGCTTCCTCTGCCCTACTTCTACAGCTCTCTCCTCTGTTCTGAAAACAGGCAGAGGCTGGACCGTCCTTCACCACACAGCTGTCAGGGTCTTGGCCTGGCATCAACTGCTCTCTTCAATGAGGTTCTGTGTTGTCTTCTTTCCCCCCTCTCTCTGTCTGAACTTCCTCTCGTTCACTGGCTGTGGGATCAGAAGGGTCGATATTTCTACAGGCTGCACCCTGCTGTCATTTGTCAGACATATAACAGTTGGGTTAGAGCTGAAAGAAGTAAAGAAGACAGTTTAAGGGGGACACGCTTTGGGATTTTGACTTTCTCCACTCAGATTCTTCTCAGTGACTGTTCAGAAAAACAAAAGCCGCAGGCTACCAATGGTTGATTATTCATCCCGTTCACTGCTGTTGATTTTAGGGGAGTGACCTTTTGGCACTGATTTGGAAGTCTGTTTTTTTTATGGAGAAGCTTATCAGTATTTACATTACATTAGGCTGTTATAACACAACACCTACTGGCTAAGATGTCAGATAAGGGATTTGAAAATACAAAACTAATTTGTCAAACATCTACATCAAGTTACTGTCCTCTATGTTACTTGAGCAAATATTAGGAGAAATCCCCCATCAGTCTGAAGCCGCCTCCGTTTGTCTCAGGTAAATAGTTAGAGAGGAGGACACTGGTGCTGAAAACATGATCCAGGCTGCATTAACCTCATCTGCATGGTCTGGCTTTTGCTATTGTGCCTGCACTGAGTCCAGGCCAGCTGGCTCAGGTCCAAGTCCTTCAGTCCTCTTCACTGAAGGATGGAGTGGATCAGTGCCAGAATGAGCATACAGACGCATACTGGCCACTCTGCTCCACACACAAATGGAGGGACGAGGAGCACTGAGGAGCAGTCAGGAGTGTGAAAGCATAAAGTAGGAAAATGAACCGATGCCAGGAGTTGCGAAGACACTGACCACCATGATGTGAGTGACGGGTGGAAAGAAGGGATGTTTTCATTGATGAAAGAAAGACAGCATACAAATGAAGGGTGGATGGCAGGCCTGAAAGTGGGCCTGCGCTGGGAGGAGGCCACAGCTATTGACCACACTGCCAGCCTGTTAGAAGACAGATAGAAGAGCTGCACAATGAGCATGATGGACGGATGGAGGGATGGTTCAGCGGGTCAGAACGTCTGCCGGGTTCCCAGGATGTGTTGGACTTCACTGGGCTTCTCTGTCGATTTGACTTGAATTTAAGATGTTTACGTAGAGCGAGTCAAGGTCTGTCTGTCCTGACGTCGATAAAAGCCAATCGACTGAGGGATTTACACTCAGATTTAAGTAGAGCTGAACAATAAATCAGTTGCTTACTCTCAGGCATGAGACACAGTGTCAGTGCAAATGCTACCAATACCTATTGAAATATATTTCCCTTGAAGGCACTGTAAACAATAGGAATAAGAGAAGCTACAAAAATGATCCAGTAGTTGGAATCATGACACACCAACGGCCTTCTGTTTAGAAGCCTCTAAACAACTTGAATTTGAACTGAAGGACAAAATGTTATTGACCACAGTCAGGCTTGTCTCAAGAAACCAGAGTAACCGGTTTTCTGAGTGTGTCACCAGAGCTGCAACACTTCCTTCACCAACTGGAAATGTCCACCTATCAAGTGTTCCAAATAAATTAATGACAGTATGTCCTGAAGAAATGTCATAAAAAGTCATAGAATAGTATGCCATAAAGACTTTAATGATATAGTACGTTTGAAAAATGTCATAAAAAATGTCAGCGTGCCATCAAATTTGGTATGCCACATAAATGTACTATGATAGTAGGTCATATCAAATATGTCATAGTATAGTATATTATTAAAAAGTTATAGTATGTCATGAAAAATGTGAAACAGCCATTCTGTCGTGAAAAATGTCAGTATAGTTTTCCATAAAATATACAAATATAGTACATTAAAGCATCTTTGAGTACCTTTTAAAGCGCTATACAAATAAAATAAATATCGTATGTCATAAAAATGTATTGTATGGTATATCATAAAATGTGTCAGAGTAAGCCTATAGCATGCAATACAAAATGCCATAGTATTGCATGTCCTAAAATTGTCCCAAAACAAAGTTGTAGTATAGTATACCATAAAAATGTCATACTACAGTATGTAACAAGCATTACATCATTTAGTTTGTCATAAAAGATGATTAAAAAGTCATAGTATAGTATACCCTTAAAATTATTATTTTTTAAACTCAAAGTATTGTATGCAATACAAAATGTCATATGGTTTTATTCAAATAAATGCATAATTCCGTATGTCACAATAAATTGTTTAAAAAGTCACGGTATAGTATGCCATAAAGGTTACATTATAGTATATCATAGAAAATGGCAAAAAAAAGTCAGAGTATAGTATCCTATAAGAAATGTCATAGCACAGAATGAAAATGGAAAATGAATCATATTGTTTTTCTCACTTGCCCCTCAGGGTTTCTGTAGATTATTGACCAATCAGGATCAAGTCAGGTTTTGTTCTTCTGCATTTCTGTACAGAAGAACATTCAGCATCTAGAAGAAAACAAAATACACAATGACACAATGTTCATTTGAATTTATACATCAAACCACAAAGATGCTCCACAAAAGTTCCCCTATTACAACCTTCTGTTCAGACCCTTGTAGTAGGCTCTGCAAAAATCATTGTAAAATCAGTTTCATGTCAGTGTCATTAAACATGTCATGGTATAGTATACAATAAAAAGTATGTTTATAGTATGCCATATAATGTCATATTATAGTATGGAAAAAAGTCATCTTATAGAATTTCTAAAAATGTCATACTTTTTGACTTTTTTTAAAAACATTTTGATGGCATACCATACTATATTATGAAAAATGACACACGCAAGTCATAGTATCAACAGTATCCCAAAGAAAATGTCAAAGTATAGTATGTCATAAAAAATGTAAAAATTATAAATAAAGTCATAGTAAAACATGTCATAAAAATGTTATAACATATCATAGTATATAAAATAGTATAATATGCTATAAATAATTTAATATCAAAATGTGTCATGTAAAAGTCATAAAAAAATCATAATACAACAACATATTTATCGACTGAATTGCTGTTGAAACAAGGTTATGCAAAAATCACCCTTTTCAACCTAATTTAGTCACCTTTCTTCTTCAGCTGTTATCACAGATTAGGAACTTGGGTTGAACTTCCTCTTCATTCTGTCTGTATGAGGCAGTACAAGTTCACATTAACAGTACTTATACTCAGATATTATCATTTTTTAACATTTACACACAATGATGTCCCCTATAGGCAAATTGGTGTTTCATTCTTTAACTAATAAAAGGATATTTGACCAAAACCACAGATATGAAGATTCTAAATGAATAGCTGTTTTAAATGAGCCCATGTGTTGATCTTGTTGCTTTGCTGAAAGGTCAGCGGCTCCGTTGCTGCACTGACTGTGGGCTGTTTTTCGTGGCTTCCTGCAGAACATCTCACCCTCTTTATCTCACCTCCTACTCACTCTCACTGCTTTCCCTGCACTTTTGTCTCTGTTTGTTTCTATCTGTAATGTCTGTTTGAGAAAAAGGTGCACATTTTGCATGAAAAGATTTACCACAGACACGATTCAGCACTCTCAGACATGAAAAACTGAAATATTAAATTCAGTATGATACTCTTCCCCACCACTTCCTTTTTTAGGTTTGGCTTTTGTTAAGACTTCTGTATGGTTTCGCAAAGGCATGCAAATTGACATGAGTAACATAAAGTGAAAGTAACTATGTCACATATACTCAAGTACTGTACAATTTACTTGAATAGTTTCTTGATACTTCTTCTCCAGTACATTTAAGATGGAAATATTGTACTTTTTAACTTTTTTATTCCACTACATTTATTTGACAGTTAGTTACTTTGAGGATTAAGAGTTTACATACAAAACAGATGATCATTTTACAATTAATGATATCTTTCTATAGATAAACTACTGTTTTATGTATTTTTACTTAAGATAAATTATGAATATGGGACATTTTCTCATGATTAGATTTTTTTTTTTATAGTGTGGTAGTACTATTTCTTACTAAGTATCTCAATACTTTCTCCACCAGAAGAGGAGAAAAGACAAAAAGTGAAGGGAAGAAAACGTTTGATAAATTCTACTTTTCACGTGAGATGTGCACGCCTATGAAACAGTTTAAAATGCCGTTACTATCTTGTCTTTCTGCTGGTTGACCAGCCTTATCTCCCCATAACATACAGTAACACCCAAAAACACAGATACGGGCCAACAATGACAAGCGGGATATTCTGTATTGTCAGTATCGGAAGAATAGTGTGCAATTGTGTTGTTTCATTTAGCTGATGTCTTTGTTTTCCTTCAGCATGCTCATTCATGTACATTTCCTCTTTCTTTATGGACTGTGTACGTCTTGATTTTTGTCATTCGTAATTGCTTCCTTTTGTTTGTTGATGTCTCTAAAGAAAGCCTCCCTGGTTAGAATAAGTTAATGAATAAAGGAATTGCTTTGATTGTTTTGTTTGGATCACTTCATCTCATAATTTGCTCTGACAGAGAGGACAGTTGTAATCACGTTAAAGGCCTGGCATGGGGTATAACCACAAGGACAGAATGTGGGAAAATGACCAATAGATCAAATCTGTACTGAAATGTACACATTTGAACTAAGTCAACAGCCAGCAGAGTAGTTTAAACTTCAAACGAGTGCTTGAAGCAGAGCTGCCTGCCTTTAAAAACAACATGCATTATGCTCACTACGCTCCAGAGCCGTTTCATGACATAACTCGACTGTAAGCGTTAACACGGTTACACCTTTAAATATCCCCCTCCCTTCGCGTGAAGCTGTTCTATCTGCGATTGCGCGTCAGCTCTCATTGGCTGTCGGTGATAATCGGAGGACCGGAGGGAGGCGAGAGGGCACAGGACAGCATGTTTACAGCTACTTCCACACATAATTAGTTGCCCTGAACGGTTTACGCGCTTTATTTGTTTTTCACTTCCTCGTTTCGGAGGCGGTCGTCGACAATGTTGTTGTGCCGCACGGGGAGGCTGTCTACAGCGGCTCTGGATCACGCTTTTAAGTCAACGCGCTCGTTTCTAGTGCAAGTCAGAGCGGACAGACTGAGGGACGGCACTTTGACATTACGCAAGGGTTACACGTTTCAGCGGTACCGGTGTTTCTGCGTGTCCGTCGGGGGTGTCGATGCACCTCTTGCGCGACCGGGGAAACAACAACAGGACCGGGACTCGCCGTGTGCTTCTGACTGGGGACACTTGGACCGGGTGGCTACTAAACACGTGAATCTCTCGACACGCGTGCAAAGTGAAGGCGGTTACATAGATGTTATCACGCAGCCGCTCGTGCACCCAAAGAGGCGCCGCAGCGGAGGACTGGTGGGTAATGGTTCGTTTACAGGTGACTGGGGGGGGTTCGGTCGACTCTGCTCCGCTGGGACAATGCAGACCCGAGCCTTATCCACGAAGAAGAGCGACGCCGGAGAGGAGCAGACGGCTAACGACAAAGGGGTAATTGAAACCATTCAGCTCGAGTGTTTGTCTAACCCCAGTGGCAAGTTAATACGAGCGCACAGGTCCCAGCCTATGTACACACACTGTGGTTTACTGGTGAGGGGAACCCCCACGTGTGTCCCAGTGGAGCCCGGATTCAACTCAAAAACATGAATTATGCAAAAGAATGCCCGCGCGCCCGCCTGCGTGGGCCTCCTCTTTGACTGCCATCCTGTAAGCAGGCAGGCTTGTTAAACACTGCATGACACTCACAGCAGCATTTGCAGGGAGATTCACACAGTAGTTCATGCATAATTGATCCGCCTGAACAACTTGAATCTGAAGTAGCAGCGGTGTTGTTTACAGAGATGAGAGCACATGCTGACACACCGTTCAACTCGCTCACAGAAACCTGACTCATGGTAAGAATGAGTCACTGTGTTCAAACCCGTTTAGTTTGAATAAAATGTAAATGAAGTCAGCGTGTGCTCTTCTAGTGGGTGATCTTGACCTGCAATGAGCAGTTCTTGGAGGGCACAACAAACGCTATATACTGTATTCTCTTCAGAGTAATGCAGGCTATGAGTCTGAGGCTTACTCTGAATTACATAAGCATTATGTTAGATAATTACACAAGACTACAGCTCTGTCCTTCATCACGCTAACACCAGCATGCTAACATGCACACTGTGACAATGCTAACATGCTGATGTGCAGCAGGTCTACTGTTCACCATCACCGTTAGCATGCTAACAGCTGCTTTAAGCACAGCGTACAGTTGAGGCCGATTGGCAATTAGCTTTCAAGAGAAGTGTTGGAAAAACATTACACTTGTTAACCTTGTGATGGTGCTGGAGGGAAAGTCGGGGAATTACCAAGTCATTTGGATTTGGGCATGAAAAATATCTGTACCAAATGTCACAGTAGTGCATTGAATAGTCAATCAAATTCTCTCTGGACCAAGTGGTGGACTGGCCAACGTTGCAGCTATCCTGGCTTTTGCTTTCAAATAGTGACAATTTAATTTAGTTCTAGACCGACGTATAATATTGCAGACACCATATTGATCATGACGTTGGCCGACAAGTAACAAGAAATTTGGCACATGCTTAAGGTGATGTGGCCAAAGAAATAAATATCTAGTTTGGGACAATTCATGATTTGAAATAATTATTTCAAAAAAAGTTCAAGTTTTGAAGAGACGGTCCATAAGCCTAGCTGTAATCTAAAGCATCTAGTTCTTCTGCTTGATATGCACTCGTCATGTAACTATTGATGCAATCCTCACTCTTTGCCAGCCACCAGCTAAATCAACATAGGAGCACTCCACTAATGTAGCATTGCACTCTGTAACGTAATCAGACTCATGATGGATCGGGATCTAAATCCACGCACCAGAGATCCACACATTCTTCTTCCCTGTGAAAACCTTGGCGCCTATATTACCCACAATGCAACTCAACCGCTGACAGTTTTGTCGGAGATTCAGGCTTGTTATACAAGTAGCTGCTAACGTAGCCATAAGCCACTAACCTCGAGCACAGATGAGGAGCGGGCTACAGACTTCAGATAAGCTCACTTATTATTTATTATTCCTTTTTCAAACTTGTAGTCTTTAGACACAACAAACACTGACTCAAGTGACCTCACTTGAGGCAATTTAGTGTACTTCATGCAGCTCCCTCTTGAGCTTCTTTTTTTTTTTTTAGACGTGTGAACAGACTTTGATGTGTAAAATCATCAGTTCCCCTTTAATGAGACGGTTCTGCTGACTGTTGTGTTCAGTTTGACTTTATCATCTTATCGAGACCACACACTTAGCAGTCGTTTTTAAGCCTCTGCTTGAGGGATTCACCCCTTTACCACTTCTCTCCTGCTCTCTGTGTGTGTGTGTGTGTGTGTGTGTGTGTGTGTGTGTGTGTGTGTGTGTGTGTGTGTGTGTGTGTGTGTGTGTGCTGTGTGTGTGCTGTGTGTGTGCTGTGTGTGTGTGTGTGTGTGTGCCACTGTGACTTCGCATGTGTTTTCATGTCTCTGAAAAGCTGTTATCAGACACAGCAGTGCCACTGTTCCCCTCCTATACAGCCTCCCTGGCACAACTCCCTTTGGCCGCTCGCTCACATGACCCTCCCATACTGCTGCCTGCCTTTACTTTTAGCTCGGCCTGACTTGCCTCTGAAAGGCAAAGGCCTGCTCCCTCGCCCACTCTCTTCTTTCTATTGTCCATTGTTGGCCGGCCAGTGAACACGTCACCAAGACTATGGCTTCATCCAGGGGGCTCGGGACAAAAAATTCAGCAAGACAGATTGCCGCAAAGAGAAAAGATCAGCTTGTTTTTCTCCCGTTCCCTTCTTCGTCTTCATTGTTTCTGCCCTAGTGATTAGTTGTCTGACTCAGGCCAACAAAGGAAGACAGTCTGAAGCAAGCATAATGTCCGAGCAGCAAAACAAGGGTAGAAGGATGTAAATGAACGTTTCTGTATGTTAGGTTAAATGTCGCACACGTCAGTGAATGGACGCAGAAATTTCTGTAGAAGTTACAAATGAAGTTACCAAACTTCAAATCCATGGAAGTGTGTGACTCATAATTGTGACTTGGCTCATTTCAGTACAGTCATTCACCCCTTTAGTCACTTTAGATAGAATTACATGCTCAAAGCTCTTATTTGTTTTATATGTGAGTTGCATGCTTTTGTATGTATCCAGTTTATTTTTTCCATTTTTGTAAGACATCAAGTTACTATTTTGATGCATAGTATCGGCGTAGTTATAATTTCTCTGTGTATGTTCATACACACATTTCCCATCAGCCTACATTCTGTCCTCATCACTGTTCAAGTTAACCTCGCCTTCATGGCGTCTGCTATCATAATACATTTCCTGGTAAAGAGGTCACTGCAGTTTGCTTTGGAAAGCACAATGTCAATATTTAGTCCAATACTATTCCTTCCATACAGGCCCGAGCTACTTCCTGTTTTCTCAGGGAAGGATTTGGGTTTCCTCTCGGCAGAAAATATATTAGAACAACTTGGCATCAGACGGAGCTAATGGACACGATGCCCTTTTTACTGTTTCCATTTCGGTTTAACGGCATCCAAAAGAAAAAACAGTAGAGATTAAATCTGAAATAATTTTCCCCCCCAGTATCCTTAATCATAATCGAAACCTCTAATTAATCTGCAAGGGCCCCATAAAAGATATGTTGTTGTAATTTCACATCCACAGCAGCATGATCAGGCCAATGAGTGCGCTTGCACAGCACTGGGTACAAACTGTCTGGTACAGAGCGTTGGCTCTGAATGTAGACTCTTGTTTACTTATACTTTGGTCAAATATTTCCTGATTGAAGTCATACTTTTATTTAAACACGGGGCTCTCTGTGGGTTGAAATGTTCAAGAATGCTTCATCTCTGTGATTCAGTATCATTTTTAACTCCTGCTGCATTGTGCTTTCATGATCCATAATTCTTTACTATCTTCATTATCACACATATTACACTAATGTCCCGTAGGTCTGAGGCGTCCCTAAACCTAATCTACAATTCCTAATAGAAGCCCTATTGTTCAAGTAACACTTTTAAAATGACTGTTTTTGGTTTGTGGTGCTCCAGACATGGTTTGAAGAGGTTTTATATCAATACGCTGCCAAAACAGGTAGAGCCTCCTATAATTAAGATTGCAGTTTCACACAGTATTTACCCCGCACGATGTCAGGACACTGACTGAAAAGACTTCCTGGGAAATCAGTGTCGTATCAAAATTATAATTGGGTAAGTTCAGTACTCCAATTAAATTTTCCTTTTATAATTTCCCTTAAATTGTAAAGTGCATACCCCCTGAACAGGTTTCTGCTGCGTTAAGCAGGATCACCGTGTCAACATACTGGCAGCGTCCACTTTTTTAAATTTTATTCATTTCCTGCATCCCGAGCTGCTCCGTGAGTCTCGTCTCCTCCACACGTCTAGCCACCAAAGCTCCGCTGCAGTCTGTTGTCTTATTGTTGTCGAGCGTGTTCTACTTCGCTTATCCGTTCTACTGCCAGCACGCACTGGAGTGACCCGCCTGCTCCCTGCTACACGTCAGACGGTTGTGTCTGGGACTTGGAGAGTGGTGCGTCTGGAGGTCACACACACACGTGTGTGTGTGTGTGTGTGTTTGTTTGCACGTATGAAAGGCTCTTTGTTTGTGTGTTTGGAAGAGAGTGACTGACTTGGTCCGCGTGAGTGTGTGAAAGGGTAAGTGATCATGTGGATTACCTAAAGCACACACGTTTAGTCAGCTGACTCCAGGCTTTGTTTGACCTACTTGTACGATGTGACCTCGACTCTGAACTAGATGGAGCACAATGGTTTTCTTCTGTATTTTGATGATGCATGCATTTCTGTATTTTAACTAAAAATAAAAAAAAAAAAAGGAAATTCTTGACTCGTTTAAAGATACAAATGTAGCTTTGGGTATCTGTTTTGATCAATTGTGGAATGGTACATTGTTTTTAGCGTTCGGAGTCGCTCAACGGGTCAGTACTACCCTGCAAAGGAGAACAGCTGCAACCCTGACCTTTACATATTTATTGCACCTCTGGATGCTATTCATTTTTTATTCATTTACTCTTCTGTCGAGACTAGAGTAACAAATTGATGTCATTTTTCTGTGTCACCACTCATACAAACATCGTCAATTCATGTCAACTGGATATTAGAGGATAACTGGTCGGTTCTTTGGTTGTTTGAGCTTTTCTGTGTTTCAATCCCCAAGAATGGTCAAGAAGTGTGACATTAGTTGAACCAGAAGTGAAGCCTCCATCTTGGAGCTTGTCAGTTTTGTAGTTTGAGGGAGTTCTTGGAATACTAACAGGAAAAGTGTCACCATTTTGTATGCCAAGTGGAAACTATGCCCACAATGTGAATCCACTTCCTCGTGGTCGTTTGTATCTCCCCTCTGTTCTTCTCTGTCTTATTACACACACGTTCTGTTCCTCCCATTTCATTTTGTCCTGATCACTGCCTCCAATGCTGCTCTCTGTATTTTTTATTTTTTATTTTTTTTTGTCCAGGGCGAGAAGAATTTAAAGGAGGCCTCTTCTACCTCCTTATCTACAGCGAAGGCCTCGGGGGAGCCGGAGCCAGAGGGAGGGAAACCGAACAAGACCCAGCAGCTAAAGAAAGTCTTCAAGGAATATGGAGCGGTGGGAGTTTCCTTTCACATCGTGATCTCCCTTATGTCCCTGGGAATGTTCTACCTCCTTATATCCAGGTGACAAAACATCACATTATAGCTTCTTCTACACGTGGGACACCAGTGGCCACATATAGTGCGTCCTCTTAGCAGCTGGATAGAATATTATCCTATATTCCCCTTTCCTCAAGATAAAGATGAGGGGCTGGTGAAATTAACTATAAATGAGTACAAAGTCAATCAACTCTGCGCCTGAACGCTGTTATAAAGCGTGTCGCATATACCATGACCTTATCTGCTACTATTTTCTTGTTTTGTAACAGAACACATTTTTCTGACTCTCGTTGAATGTCTTAAGAGAGATTATTTGCTATAAAGTCACCATTTATCAAGTGTGGCTACGGTTTGACAAAAAAAAACAACACATTTTGGATTATTCCCCTAAAAATCAAAGAGTAGGAGCATATTTCTAGATGTACTGATTCTCAGCAGGAGGAGAAGGGGACATTCATTTATTGCTGTCAAACCATAATAGTCCTTCTTAATACAGCCTGCAGCTGAAGGCAACATCTTTTTAAATAAATAAAAGTATTTTGGTAAATGTAGGACATCACTGACTGAAGTAAAAGCCAATCAAGCAGGCTGAAGGGAAAGGAAACTAGAAGAAAATTAAATGCAAGACTACATTTGGAATGCATCAAACACGTATGTTATACATCACTTATTATAACCTCATCTAGCAGTGTGAGAGAATCCGAGTGCAACTTTTTCTACAAAAGATGTCAACAGGAACTTCCTGTCCCAATGGGCTGCTTTTATACCGAGGAATGCAAAGCCTGTAATCTGAGAGAAAGCAAAGTGCAGGCTCTAGAGCTCCACTCAGTCTGAGTCTAAAGTACTACTACTTTTGCATTTACTATTTACAACAGCAAGCAGCATTTTAAAATCTTAGACACTTCTTTCAGCTATCTTATGTTCTTTGTAGTCTTCTGTTGGTGGTGGCAGACAGTGCAAAGCCAAAGCAGCACAGAACAACCTTTTTAGTAAGATTATCTGTCAGTCTGAGCCAGCCGAGATCATCTGACAGCTTAGACATCCCTGATGCACACTAGCTGATAATGACTCTTGAACGTGTGTGTGTGTGTGTGTGTGTGTGTGTGTGTGTGTGTGTGTGTGTGTGTGTGTGTGTGTGTGTGGGGGGGGATTGAAGCAGCTCTATGCCTTGTGTTAGCACTATCTGCATATTTATTTTCCCAAATAGGTCAGATGAAAATGCCACGACTCTACAGAACTGTCTCACAGAGGCAGTGATACATGTAGCTTGTTAAACCCTCTTTGATTTTGTAGTGTTTCTTATGCTAATGTCATCAGCTTAAATGGTTCAAAAGGCCACAAAATACATTCTACAACGTTCTTTTGGGAGCACAGCTCCCTCTGGTGGAAATAAAGGTGACTTGCACTCCTAACTACCGAGCCAGAAGCGAAAGGGAGGATGGGACTCTACTCGTCTGCTTTATAAAACATCTCTTGACAGATGGGAGCAAAAGCTTGGCGATAAAGAGAAGTTGTTATTGCCGCGTGAGGCTTTTAGGGCATATTTTTGGGGCTCTGAAGCATCTGTAAATTTAAATGTTTTCTTTGAGATGGTTAGTTTGGGTTTATGGACTGTTGTAATCCAGATAATAGCCCATACAGAGTTACCTTACTGTTGATGAGTTTCATGAGAGCTTGTATGGCTGATGTTGCTGAAAGTCCAAATGTAGTTTTTTTTATTATTTTATTATTTATATTCTCAATGTTGTGTTTTTAGTTTTTTTCATTTAAATTAATTTAATGTTTATTAGCTTAATTATGTCTTCCTTTTTTAATACTGAGGTTATTACATTTTCCATGTTTGTTTTTCAGTTTTTTCATGATTATTTTGAATGATTTGCTGAAGAATTGTAATATTTAAGGGGAGGGGCTGAGGTCAACATAACCTTGGTATACACATTACATTACAGTCATTTAGCAGACGCTTTTATCCAAAGCGACTTGCAATCCAGATTCTATCACATTTCTACACCGTAGGCACGTACTGGAGCAATTTTTGGGTTTAAGTGTCTTGCTCAAGGACACATCGACATGCGATTTAGCGGAGCCGGAACCGGAGATCGAACCACCGATCCTCTGATTGAAGGATGGCCCTGCTATCCACTTAGCCACAGTCACCCCCACGCGTGCTGAGGAGGGCATAGCCTGAAATGTCTGTGCGTGTAGAGGATCAATCATTTAATACAAAGAAAACTGTAAGAAGAAGTGTGAGTGATCGTCTAACGTGTGAATTCTATGTACTTCTAACCCATTTCTGTGTCATCCGTCTCCCCAGTGGGATCGATATGGCGGCTGTGCTGTGCAAAGTGGGCTTCAGCGAGGTGGTCGTTCGGTCTAAAATGGCAGCGGGAACCAGCACGTTCGTCCTGGCCTACGCCATCCACAAGCTCTTCGCTCCGGTTCGCATCAGCATGACTCTGGTGTCCGTGCCTCTCATCGTGCGCTACTTCAGAAAGACTGGTCACTTTAAACCACCCACACCTGCACCTTAATGAAC
This sequence comes from Anarrhichthys ocellatus, assembly GCF_004355925.1. NCBI lineage: Eukaryota > Metazoa > Chordata > Actinopteri > Perciformes > Anarhichadidae > Anarrhichthys > Anarrhichthys ocellatus. The sequence goes on from NW_022280031.1 coordinate 1,943,903, forward strand.
CGCCTCTACTCCTCTGCTGCCTCATCGAGCCACACACATCCTCACTGTTAATAGCCATAATTAAAAAAACGCCTGTGTGTATCCTTACTCATTTGCCTTCATCTCGAAACAACTCGCCTTTCATCAGTCATTGTGGGTTCAGGTGAAACATTTGTAGTTCCAGTAGAGTCAATGTGTTCAGTTGCGTTACTGTAGGATTACGAAGTCTGAAGTATAACGCATCTTTGTGAAACAAAGTGTACTTGGGGTCATGTTTTAATGCGTGTGCATTCCAAAAAAACAAACGAAAGCTGAAAAAGCTCAAATATTTATTTACAATCAGAGGTGTGATCAGGGATTTTAAGCTCTTCTCGGTGGGCGGGTTTGTCCCTTAATGCTGTGAAGGTTCAATGTGGAAGAAGCTGATCTCTCCTCCACTGTTCCCCGGTAGCTGACTGGGCCGTGTTCTGGTGTTAGGTGAATCAGCAGAATAATTCAGGTTCTCTCTCTCTGTCTCCTACCTCGCTCTTCTATCTTTACTTGGCTCAGACTCTCCTACGCTGTTTTGATTTCCTGCTGTTGGTTTGCTTCCCTGCTGGTTTTCCGCTTAACAGCTCTCCTAGCAACTATTGTCTTCTTATATCCCTTTGCTGTGCCTCTCTATCTTCTCCTCTTGTTCTTTAATTTAGCAAATGCCACTGCCCAATGTTGACTACATTCATCTCCGAGTGAAGCTGATTGTAGTTCACCTCAAGCTTTGGATGAAGAATGTTGGTTTGTGAGGGCTTTTTTCTGATTGAATGGACTGTATTTAACGATTAAAAACAGAAGCGCTCTCTTTCATGTGCCGTGTTTTTGGTATGAAATGTCACCATCACTAAGGTGCCACCTTTGGTTGCAGTTCTCCTTTTCTACCACACCGGGGAGCTCCTGAACTACAAATACAGCCGTGCCGTTCTTCCTACCATTACCCTGACAGAACTGCAACACACAGTTCTCATCTCTCATAAGATTGAATGTCTTTGTACTCTTAATGTCTTCAAGATGGATATCAGCATTATATCACCAGAAGGAGCATCGCTCATGCGTCCTACAAACACGATGCTAAATGCTTCCCAAACTTCTTTGGTGTTCAGTGTGACGGATCTTTGTCTACAAAGCAACGATAAAGTCGTTGTACAAATATTGGGAGATTACTCAAAACATAAAATAATTTACAGAATTTCTTGTCACAGACGACCCGATGATCCTTCAACTTGAAACACTAGTCTGAAAAAACTACATTATTAAAGGCTTAAAACTCTGCCATGATGGTGTACCATGTTTCCTAAGGGGTTCTGTCCTACACTGACCAGTTTTAGTCCTCCATAAGAATTCATTATTTCTGGCTGTATTTTATCACAGCGGGCATGATGCAATTGCTCTCCTCTCTCTGCCTTCCTGTCCTCCCTCTCTCTGGTTGATGGTTTGAAGGGTCAGCCGGCACAGCAAGCACACCTCAACTGGTGTGGTGTCCCTGAAGATCTGTATTGAATGGTAGCTGCTATGAACAAGACCTGATCTCCTTGCTCGCCTTCTCTCTCTCTCTCTCTCTGTGTGTGTGTGTGTGTCTGTGTGTGTGTGTGTGTGTGTGTGTGTGTGTGTGTGTGTGTGTGTGTGTGTGTGTTTCTTGGGTCGGTAAATAATTCAGCAAGGAGACTTGTATAAGCAGAACTAAGAGAGTGCATGGAAGTCTGTGCCAGATATCAACCCCGGTTTTTCAGAAATAGGATTTTTGGCAGCACTGTGACACGAAGTGATACAAACCAATCCTACACACACACACACACACAGAGGTGGAAGGAGAAGCCTGGGCCTCATTAGCCATGATGAGGAAAGGGAGCTGCCATCGCCTCTCCATCCCCTGCATGTCCCCCATGGCTAGGAACAAATTGGTGACAGCGCTCCCAGCCACACTGTCGGGCTACCTGCGATGCACTGGGCTCTGTCAGGCGCCTTCCACACTGCTGTGCATTTGCGTATTAGAGAGTGTGTGTGTGTGTGTGTGTGTGTGTGCGTAGAGAGAGAGCTTGACACCCGAGAAAAAGAAGAGAGGGAATATCAGCTACTTGGTCACACTCGCCGTCACCTTTTGCTTGGCCCAGAACTGAGTCGTGATACAAGTGAACACTTCATCTGGTTGGCCTTGAGTTTTATGAAGGGCCCCTCCCCCAGCACGAGGAGGGTTCAAGGGGGTTCAAGTTCCAGCCTCAGCTCCTGACTTGAGCCCGCTACACCTTTTTATTAAAGTCAGAAACACCGTCAGTGTCGCCACTATCAGAGCAGCACACATTGAATCCATTAAGGCTGTATGTTCAGACCCAGGCTGCGTTTGGAAGGCATGTGTGAATATAGCAGTTGCAAAAATGCTGACTCGTGCAGTGATATAGGAACATATGGTAACAACACATACCCTGTGTCTCACACAGACTTTATAGCCACACACTCACTCCCTGACAAGCTGCCTTTCCCCCCCTTGCACCTTTTAAAAATATATTTAATTTCTTCATTCTTATTATTTCTTACTATTTCCTCTCCATCATGTTCTGTACCTGCTCATTATCTCCCCTTATTACCTTTCCCCTGCATCTCCCCATCTCCTGACCCGCTTGGTAAACTTGTTAGCCCTCCAGAGTGTCAGCGTCTAGACGGAGAGGCACCTATTCCGTCAACCTCGCAGGTTCAAAAACATCCTGTGAATTTATTTACATGATGGGCTGGCATAAAGTTTCAAGGTGCACGCAATCATACACATATTATACACGAACACACACACACACTTATTCTCCCGCTTTAACCCTCCTTTCCTCCTATTTTTTGGCCACTTCTCTACCTTTTCCCCTACTCACTGTCTCGCTCGAGCATCTTTTTCTTGCGCTCTCTTTCCCTCCCTCTCCATAGCCCTCCTCTCCTGTCTCCGAGTTAAGTTTAGCAGATGCACCTGATGGCAGCATCATCCTGGAGCACCTGTCAGCTGTCTGCCTTCATCATGGCTCCTCTGCTGCCACAGGGGCCACGGGGAAGTATAAACCTGGAGACAGTCGCTACTATCAACAGCTGCATCTTATTATTTTAAACACTGGTGCCAGTCAATTTCTACCAGAGATGCGTGCATTTATTTATTTTTTTTCTGAGCTCTCCGCCTCCTCCTCAGTCTCATTGCTCCTCAGGATTCAGAAGCTCAGCTGTTAAATGTGAGCAATTATAAACGAGCGAAGACTGAGGCAAGGTTGGAGACGGAGAGGCAGAGAGTTTATCGAGCCTGTGACAGAGAAGAGGAGGGAGAGGAAGCAGAAGGCAGAAATTGTGTCAAAATGTTTTTGGCAGATGTGGATTATGTTTTTGACTGTCTGGTACTTTAACTTAGCGGAATGCCTGTCACATGTCTAACAGGCAGCCGGGTCATTCTGTTTGCGCTTTGTTAATGCAACACTTCAGAATACTAGATGCCGTGTACTGCGAAAGCCTCCGTCTTTTCTCAGCTAAATTAATGTTCCCCTTTCAAGTCGAGCTGTGGCCTCCATTTTGTCTTCAGTGGATCCACAATGACGTTTAAAGTACACTGATGTACTGGCCGTACAAATATTGATTTGGCTGAAGGGATTTGTTTCATCAAAAGATGTTCTATTGATTATCTACGCACAATGAACATAAAATATAGTCAGCATTAGATGCCTGACTGAAAACAAAACTAAATACAACCGGCTCTTTTACATTTGGTTACGCTTTCATCCAGAATTGGTAAAGTGTAATTGCGATGTCCTAGAATCACATACAAATGTTATTATATACTGTATTTGATTTTCGTCCAGGTAGAGCTTCAATAGATGTTTTGCAGTGTGTCGCCTTCTGGTTATTATGTCTTCTTCTTTCATGCACTGTACTTAGTGCAGAACATTGATATTTAGCAATGGGGATGACAAGCCAACAAATGAATTTTTTCCAACCATTCCACTCAAATCTCTTGTTAATAATGAAGATGCATTTAACCTATTTTTATAACCTGATACTTCTTTACAGTTCCAAAAGGGCAGACAACATGAGACTTTGAGTTTTTAAACAAATTATCTAGTCCACTTATTCTGCATGACAAAACAAGGGTGTCCATTTTTGTTTCATTCATATGTGTGTTGCAATATAAATCTGTGTCAGTAACACAACGTACGTTAGGTTAGAGTAAGAAAGAGGCTCTCCGAAATCGAATAGAAGAGCACTCTACTGCAATACTGCATCGCTACGGCTGAAGATCTCAGAAAGGAAGTTGGTGAATAAAATGTTATCATAAAAAAGAAACGAAAAGTATGGAAATATTAAGTTGTTATAAGTTATTAAAATGTTTGTTTATCTTCTACATAACTTCTTTCTCCACTCTTTCACTATAATGTTATCACACCATCTTCCTCTTTGCTGGAGGGACAACAGACGTCTGCTCATAGAGATGAGGGCAAAGGTCATTTGAACTGTCTGCTGCATCAGGTCAGCTTAAGATGACTTTTTGATAGAGATGGAAACTAAATGTGTGACCTTCAGATTTCAAGACAAAAAAAGTTCACAATTGACCCTTCACTAGGCCCCGCCCCCTGCTGCTTCTCCGTCAAACTGTCAGAGCTGCCATGGAGCCCACACTGTCACTAACTGCACTCAAATGAAACCACGATTACAGAGAGAAGCAGACGGACAGAAGGGTCAACAATACACGTTCGAAGGATATATCCAGGATGTCAGACTAGCGTAGCATAGACGTGCTAACACTAGTTAATGATGTAGTTACATACTCTGCTGATGTTAGCTTCACAGGTTTTTACGTAGAAAAATAACGTTTTAAGAAATGTATATGTCTGTCCAACCTCTCTGGGTAACAAGTATCACTGTAAGACAATGTTTAACCATGAATACATCTAAATTCAAAGCCAGAAGGAAATTAAGAACATCTGAAAAGATTGCATGAGAGTCTATGGAGCAGTGGTCGGACCTCGATTAGAGATGAAACTACGCCATGAGCGGCTAGTCTACATTCGAGAACCGGACATAGCGAAGGGTCAGTTGCCTCCAATTGATTGCTTGGACACTATAACAATTTGAGGCACTATACCGATAACCTACTTGCTGTAAAACCAGCTATAAGTATAAAAGTTTCTCGCGTGGCATCAAAATATTTCAGAATCACAGGACTGAGATGATCAGTCATAATCAGTATGTTTTCACTCTGGGGGAGGAGTGAACCAAAACTACAGCAAGTGCAATACGGCGCCGTAAACCACAAATGAGCTGCCGTTATCGATTGAAGACTGTTTGTCTGTACTCACTTCATAATGAACGCATCTCATAAATCCTCCTTAAATGATTCCCCCTTAAATGATTCCCACAGCCCAGACTGTCTTCTCAGTGGAGAGCGCTCATGGATCAAACCATTAACAGGAAACCAGGCCGTAGTGTTGAGCGAAGGGCAACCAGCTCAGGCCCCAGATCATCACCCCGCCCCAACCCACCACCCTCTACAAACCTAATGGAAAGCAAACAGACAGACAATTTCTTTCAATTAGCCCAAACTGGCCAGCCCAATACATTTTAGTTTGTTCCTCAAGACGTAAGCGCCCTGTTGCATGTCCTGCTGAAAATGAAGACTAATGGGGTATTGTGGAGCTGCTGAGTGCTTGATTTTGTGCCACTATAGCACTCGCCCGCTCTCCTTTTCTTTTTTTTTTGTTCTCCTTGCCTTTCCCTCCTTCCTTGAGTTAACTGGAATCAGTGCTGACCAGGCACAACACAAATTTTTAATACATTTATTCACGGCTTAGATTCATTTTCTGTTTTAAGCATTATTCCTGAGTAGTTAGGGGAGCTATTCATCACAGCTTGACAACAGCTGTGAAAGTAACCATCGTTCACCACCGGTGTCAGCCGAAGTGAGTAAGACTCTTCCACTCAGCTACCTACTGGATGACGTCATGTTTTTAAACAGCACGTTTTATGGGTATATGAGCTATACGTTTTTTTTTATTTTGTTGGGACTGTTCAAAATGGGCAGGTGAGTATTTTGATATATTTCAGTTTTTCTGTCTTACGTCAAAAGGCCTGTTGACTTTACCAGTGGTGGAAGAACCACTCTTTTTTTTCTCTTTTTCATTAAAAGTAGTAATACCACACTATACACTATAGTACAGAAAGTACAAGTTAAAGTACTGCATGCATTCAAAGTTTTACATAACATGACATTTGAAAACTTAAGTGAAGTACAAGTACAAGTGCAAGTACCTTGAGTACTGTAGATGTAGTTGGTTCATTTCCACCACTGGACATCAATGAGCAGGTTTAGTTAAAGTGAGATGACATAACCATTAAAAAAATACTCTTGTATGCCACTTTTCCTTTCGGAAAAAAACAAATTTAACAACAATGCCAATAACAACAATAAAGACAAATAATCTATTCAGCATATTTGCCGTCAGACGTTGATGTATGGGAGATCCTCAGGCCACCGCTGGTTGATGAGGGAAGAAACAAAGTTGCTTTGTCGTACCGAGAAATATTAACTACAAGTGAACAGGGGCCAAGGAGACATTGATTTTACAATTCAGGACTCAATCAAAGAGAATCATGGACGGCAATACTGCTGTGATTTGCCTGTGCTGCTCATTAAGCTTAACATCTACAGTGTATGTCTACCCCCTGGCAATGTGGGAATACGATTTACAGGGACAGGTTAAATACAGTTCAATGCTTGGGAGAGGTGAAGTCACATGATGGTTAATAAAGGTGGCTGGAAGAGGTCGTCAGATACAACGCAGCGTAAGAAAGGAAGAGGGGGATCAGAGAAATGGAGAGTTGTGGGATGGATAGAAAAGGAGAAGGAAAAGGGGGGAGGAGGAGAGAGAAAGAATGAGAAACTCCATTATTATACCCCGAACAGATAAACTATGCATCAAAGTGTAGCGTTTATTGAAAAACCATTTTTATGTGTGCTTTGAGGGCATGAAAATGAGAGCCCGATGTTCAAACACATCAATACGAAACTGCAGCAGCCGATGTATTTCTTCTTTTTCTTTTTTTTCTTCATCTTCTTTTCCCTAAGATTCCCAATCAGATCTGGTGGCTCCCTGCAGGCTTTTATGCCAGCCACAAATGGTCCGACTGCCAGACTGACAAACACGCAATCACTCAGAGTGGAGAGGGAAGAAAGAGAAGAAGAAAAAGCCTCAGCCTCACATCAGAAAGGCCCCTTTAATAAGCCCATGAAAAAGAGCAAGTAATCCTTTGTAATGATTTCATTAAATGCCCTCATCACACCTGGAGATAATTCCATTATGATTGTGGCAATAAAATGAGGTTTTCATCAAGACCCGCAGACAGAGGGAGGAAAACCTATTGTTCCTCTCATATTCAGACATGACGTTGCCTCTAATATTATGATATTAGGCTATTTGGCAGAATTGATGACATTCACGTCAATCCACAATGCTGGAGGAGCATTGCCCCCACTGAAAATACCAGACATGTTTAACATGCTTCATGCTGCAACCGTGGAGGGATAATCATTTGTGGTGTTCACGTGCACATTACAGAAACACTGCGTTATTTGTTGGAACCTTATATCATACTTATCAGCCTTTTACACATGTTTTTTTTGCCTTGCCTCAATACACCTAAAGCAGGCGTTAAACACATGCTGCTGCTGAATTTGCAAGCAAACTAAAAGGTGAAAATATCGTCTCTTAGAAAGTGTGTATTAACCTTGCTACACACTTCATTATAATACTTTATTGCAAGTTAAACATTGTAGTATACATACACTATGGAAGAAGCTGAACACACAACATTGACATATTATCCCTTTGCAAAGTTTTCATGCTTTACACAACCAGCAGTCACAGAGCAACATTAGAATTAATTTGAAATCATATTTCCAATTTCCAAGTCCAATATTCACCGTCATTTTTAGCTCTGTTTTTGTTTAAGTCCACCACCTCGTTTCATGTTCGTTTCATGTTCCAACTTGTCCTGTCTCGTCTGTTTGGTGCTAGCCTAATATTTTTCATGTTGATCAGAAAAATGTTGAGTGATTTCTGCAAGTTGGCTTACAACAACCTGTATATGTAACCTGCAATTTCCTGTCTTGGGACCAGGAAAGTGACATCTCCACTTCTAATCACGCGTTTTTCTCTCAAACTTAAAAACATGTTGCGCAACTCTCCTTCTCCAGGCGTTTTAGGCTATCCTGCCATTAAGACCTGTGTCCAGACCTTTGTAATGCTGAATCAAAGGCAGAATAGACAAACATGTTTGGTAGGTAAAGCATGATGCTGGGGAAGAGTTCATCTTGATGGACTTGCACTGAAGCTCATATTGGTCTGCAACTCCCTGTGTGTGCATTCACAAAATAAGAAATATGTTGTTTTTTGAAGCAGCTGTCACTGAGCTCATACCAGAACTACTTGAAATGTAACAATCAGATATGTGGGCAGCAATTAACTCACTGGTCTGGAACCAGGCCAATTTTGTGCCGGTAGCGTACAGTGAGTTAATTCATGTTTTTTTGTTGAGAGTAGCTGTGAGAGCAGAGGTTGTGGGCCAGAAAACCAGAATAATTAGCTGAAAAATCCTCAAAGAAAATAGAAAAAAGAAAAGCTCTGTACTTGGGCGATAGTTCTCAGTGGGTTTGTCACTACAAGTGACCCCCTTTCACATAACACATAGTCATACGATTCATTTTTACTGTTAAGATATTAATTAGTGAAGCAAAGAATAAATCCATCCAGCCACAAAGCAAAGGTGGGAGATGAATATAAAAGGACAGTAAATCCCATAGAAGTGTGTATCCTCATTGCAGGCCTCACGATTCATTACGATTCACCCGTCATCAGTTTAAATCCACTACGATTCTTGATGCATCTCAATGTATTGCATCAGCGATTAATCAATTAATACAAGCAGTCAGATAAATATGAACTCCTTATGCATTTAGAATATCAAACGACAACAGACTATTATATGAAAAGCTGTATTTTTTCAATACCAGTATCTGTGTGACTAGGGCTGTGTATTGGCAAGCACCGTACAATATGATACGTGTCGCGATACACGTCTCCCTATAGACGATATATTGCGATATATCGCGATACATCTTGCAACACTCTATTGTTTTTTAATGATATTGTAAAAATAGAAGCTGGAACTACGATTTGCTGTGTACCACAATAGTCTAATATGTACATCACATATTGATAACTTAGCGGACACATTGCATTAAAACTACTTCAAAAGATATTTGTATTGCACAGAGTCACTCAGCAGTGAATACACTGAACTGAAATGCACTTGCCAGAAACATATGAAAATAAAATGCATACTGTATTGTTTGCTTATTGTGTCACTGACCACTTACATGTAGATCTCTAAAATAAAATAAAAATGGGAATACAAGTTGGATACTGTGAGGAAACACAGTATTCCAGGTATTCCTGTTGTATTTTTGCTGAGGAAATCGGGTCTAACCTACAAAACATTGTAGAGAGAAAGTCAAAGAGAGAGAGAGGGGAGGGGGACAAAGAGTTTCATTAAAAATAACCAAAACACAACTTCAGCACTGCCACAATCCTGTCAGCTGGCAGTGCTGAGGTACAGTATGGGGTACAGTATGGGGCTCACTACAGAACTTATATTATTGTTACAAACATTCTGGTACGTCAAAGAAAATGCGACAAAGGAGAAATGGTGAGGATGGTAGGCTGTCTGGAGGAATTGGAAGCTATGTGTTTTTGGCATTCAAGTCACAGCCCTTTTGAAAAATGCATCAAAGCAATTGCAGAACTCGTGGGACTGGGTTTGGGCACACAAAGTCGTGACCATCATCCAAACCTCAGTGGTGAGGATGGAAGGGAGCTGCAGCTTATAGTGGAGGGTTTGAAATGTGCTACTGTGCCACTTAATAATAAAAACAAGTGCCCTGCCAGACCGTGGTAACACAGATTCCTGTAATTTCTGTGGATGTGCCTGTTTAGATGTAAAGTGTGTGTGTGTGTGTGTGTGTGTGTGTCTGTGTGTGTGTGTGTGTGTGTGTGCGCGCGCATGCTACTGTGTAGAGAAATAATTTGTCAGTTGCGGTGACTGGTATTTTCCACGCCTCTTGAAAAACTTGGAAACAGATTGTGTTGTTTTTCATGCTTACATTCACACATGGCTATTAGCTGAACTGCCTTCTGCTTTAAGAACAACTCTCTCCTCTGCCTTCTGCTACAAAAAATAAAATAAAATCACAAATAACAATAGCCACAGTCTAACGATGACTTTCTTACATGTGCACTGACTGTTAGGAATTTAAATGAGATCACTCGCAGATGGATAATTCCCTGCAGATGTCCTACCCTCCACTCATCTTCTGCTTTGTAATTCTTGGCCAAGAAAAAAAAGCAAGAAGAAGTTCATCACTCTGCGTGTTTGAAGCAGCAATGCTCACTCTGTTATTACTTCAGCTCTGTCCAGTCTGGTAAATAGGCCTACACACATGATGTTTTCTGTGATCGTGTTACAGTGATTATGTGATTTATTAGATGAGTAAAGCATGACTGATACTGTTTTTTTAGGGTAGAAAGGGATATTGATATTTGATCTCTTCAGTAATAAATCAGCGGTATTATTTGTAGCAGGGCTACAAACAACAATTTTTCAATATCAATTACTCTGCAAATTATTCTCTCAATTAACCTATTTTTTGTATAAAATGTCAGGAAATTGTGAAAAATAACAAATATTACCCATAACCCAGATCCATAACCACAGACACATTAAAGCTTGTTTTATTCAAAACTCATTTATATTCATTTTACTGAATGAGAAAGAACATTCAAGAGCCTGGAACCAGGAAATATCTGGCACTTTCTCCTGAAAATGGATTAAAACAACTAATCAATCAAGGTCTTTTGATTGACTGGTCGATCAATCAACTAATCGTTACAGGTCTCATATTCATTATTTTAACATAAACACACAACATAGACAAACTGTTTTAATAACAACCCCCTTAAATGTAGTTATTAAAGAACTGTGACCAAGATGTACTCAGCAGGACATGTTGGAGTTGTAAATAAATAAATATAATCAATGCTGTAGTGACATTGTTACTGTATTACCTAAAATGTATATTTCTGCATAGAATTTCTGCCGTGCAAGCTTTTTATTAATCATGAGCTGCCATAAAAGCTGATAGTGTATCTGTGACGCGCTAAAATCAGCTGATAATATAGGTTTATGACTCGTTCCATGTCAAGCTCCTCTGCCCTCCACACCCATCACATTACTAGTCTTGGCTGGTGGTCTACCTAATAGCCCCTCACTCTGTCCACTGACAAAGCTGCAAGGTTCTGCTCTGTTTATGCACCTTGCAGTCTTTGTTTCTGAGGCAAACCCACTGAAGGCTTTAACATTTCTCTCTACATGTTATTTATCATATTGTTGTTCTATACGGTAATTCAAAGTGTTCGGTATCCAATGCAGTATGTGGCCACAGATAATAAAAAAGAAAAAATTGGAATTGAAATTGGTAAGTAGCTATCACGCTCTGTGGAAAGTCATTGACTTCAGACTAAACCTGAATAAAACATGAAAAGCAAGATTAAACTATGTTCATTCTAAAAGGACATGTTTTGCATTTGGGAAATATGTTCAGTTGCATTTTTGACGACATACACAAAGTGTAAAGTTTATTGAGTAGTATGTACTCCAGATTATGCAGACTGCAGGGTTTTTCTTACAGAACCGATCAATGTATACTCAAATCTGAACCCCACAAACCTCTATTGTCCTGTTTTTATGAATATTCTGCTTTGTGCAAGTTCTTCACAACTAAACTTTGTTAGTCTACAGTGAAATTAATTGCAGCTTTGGGGCATGAACACCTATTATTATAGGTGAAATTAAAAAAGACCTTAGAGTGCATCATTATTCCAGATAAATCATGTCCCTGTAGTGAAAGGACACGGGGAGATATACCCCTTTGGGGTCCATGTAAGAAGATGACACTGTATTGAATTAACAGAATATTAGGAACATTTACCTTTTTCATGAGGTTGGTGAAAATATCAATTCCCAATCACAAAGGAATTTCTAGTCACAGTAACTATACAAACACAAAATAGTTTTAAATAAAGAACTGAGACAAAAAAGATCAGGAAGCTACTCATAGTATTTAGTTTATTCAGAGTAAATGACATAGATCAGGGTAGGGGGCCCTGTCTCACCTTGTTATCGGGCCTAGAATCTAATAGTGGCATCCTGGTTCTGTGTCCAATATCTGGAAATAGAGGTTACAATTCACAATAAACACAGTCACAGTAAATATCTGTATGATCATGAGGCTCAATCCCAAGGAGAGATATCAGTAACACAGCCATCTATTATTCGGAAGCTGTCCTGGTGGGATCACATGTTGGGGCCACCACCTATTTGTACAGTGGGGCCGGCTGAGTTTGGATAACACTGCTGTATTCCCTGGACATTTCAACGTCGTGTCAGTGAGGGGACTCGCAACTACTCACAACTCTCTAAGGAAAGAAAGAAAATCTTGTTCGAAATGTATAGAAGTTCAGTGTGTGTGAGTGTGAAAAGCAGTGGCGGGCCGTGCATTTTATACCTGGGCCTTCTGTGCTGTCCTACTGAGCTACGGTTATTTGTTTCTATTGGTGTAATAATACACGTATTCGTATTAAACCGTTTGGTACGAGGCTTACGAACCGAACAATACGTTTGAATAATACTGGTGCATTTGGAAAATGCAGAAGCTTAAATTGTGGGAAATATAATGTTTTCGGTGGACTGCGCTCACGTAACAGACAACAGGATGTGTCACCTTTTGAACCCGGAACAATAACAAAAAAACGAAATAAACCCGCGATGACGGGATGCTTCGTCATTAACGGACAAGTCAGAATCAATGTAATTAACACAATGACAAGAACTAGTCACATAAAATGTCAAGCATGACAAATAAATCCAGCAACACTGCGGCGCTAGAGCGCGAGCCATTCATATTATTCATAAAAACGACACGATAGACAAATGAACAGTTACTGCAGATGTAAAAAAAAAAAAAACGCGGCGACCAGGACACCGGCTGAATCAGATTGGATACAAGCTCTTCTTAAAACAAGCTGTGCTGGAAGCAGAGCAACAGAGGAAGACAGGAGCTGTACAATAGGAACAAAAATTATAATACATGTAGTGCATTTGTGAAAAATTATAAAATAGCTATAACTTTGTGATTCTGTTTAGGCCAGCAGAGAAGGCTTAGCTGGCCCTGACGGCCCACCACTGGTGAAAAGAGATAAAAAACAACTGGTACCATGTGTCTTAAACCTGCAATTACTATCTTTTTGGCCACTTGGTGGCAGCGGAAACACTTGCTTATTTAGACATCAAGCAGACCCAACATTGTTATTAATTTGGGATTTTGTGTCCGGACACCTGATGAACACAAGGCCAATACTCACCTTCCTTTTATCTCAGTTTTGGTCTCACCCAACTCCTGAGAAAAAAATATTTGGCTCCTTAAAAACAGGTATATGCTGCAGAAAAACTGTGTCTGCTGAAAAGGTGGTCTTTAGAGCTTTTTCGCTGAAAGCGATGTATGAGAGCGGTGAGAGTGTAATTACAGGAAAGCAAAACAATGAGCTGGAAGGCACTAAAATGCTTCATAAACCTGAGGGGAGCTGAAGAGTCGGGTGATAATGCTGGGTCAGTTCATCACTATGGGCTACACCTTTTACATTAAACAGTCATTTGATCCATTAATATGAAAATATCGATTAGTGCAACTTTAAATAAATCCACCCAGCTACAAAGAATTGATTGGGAAAGTAGTTTAAAAGAAAAGTAAAAAAACAAAAGAATATACAGTATATATATATGTGTATACAATATTCCTCTTAACTATAACGCCAGTGGGAAACAGATTTGGATATTGCACTCTGCCTCTTCGTTTAAACATTCGGCCTGCAATCCGTTCAGGGGAACAATGGAGGAGACTGATGAGGGAGGGGGAGCATGTATTGACTTTTTCTCGCTCCTCTTTCATCTTAATGCATCTCATTTCCCCCCCATCCTCTTTCGTTGAACACCTTTCCTTCCCCATCAACCTTCATCAATCTCTCTATCCTAGCTGGGTGAAAAATGGCACCTATTACTTTTGTCATGTGGTATACAGAAAATAGCATTCTTTCCACTGACAAACGTCAGGTAAAACAACTTATGGTGACTCACGAGACCGCAGGACCAAGGCCCCCGCAGCACAAATCACTCACAAATATTGGACAACTTTTACACAGTAAACAGAAGTTAAAAGTTGGGGAAATGGGTGGACATAAAGCAGACTGAACCAACTCGTGGTTGAAATATTCACCAACAGGCAGCTACCGGAGATAACAGTTTACTAATGGTAAAACAAATAACACTGCACAGTAAAAGTCCTGCATTTAATTTCAATTCTTACATGATGCTGGATATTTTGATGAATGAATTGAATGGTTTTAGTTGTGAGTCAAAACATTTCTCTGCTTTTGGGGGCCTTATATAGTATATATATGTATATATATATATATATATATATATATATATATATAT
>NW_022280031.1:1958630-1968540 GCF_004355925.1 Anarrhichthys ocellatus
TATATATATATATATATAGTTATATTGGGGTACAATGAGTTAGAATAGTAACATAATTCAATATTTTCACATCTTAACATAATAGATCTGTAGCTGTTTGGGGTCCTTATAGTTGAGGCCCCAGGCAGTTGCCTACCTTGCCTAATGGTAAAGTCTGCTCCTGGGTTATTTTCTTGTAAACCAGAGTGTAAGTTGCTAACATTTGCTAATTAGCACTGAACACAGTATAAGACCAGCTGCAGCTGATGGGAATGTTAGTTTTGGAGGTATCTCATCATAAAACAAAGTACTGAATATCTTAAAATATTGATTCATCCTCTGGAGACATAAAATGACAAAATACAAAACTGCGCAATCCATCCAATAGTAATGGGATATTTAAGTCAGTCTAGAGCCACTACAGCGTGGCTAAAAGTGCAACCACTTTGCTTCACCCACTTAAGCATGATGAATGGTGAGAACACAACAGGTACCGTAACTTAGGAAAAGTGACGACCTGTGCATTTCGCACAGTGTGGCATTGGTGTTAATTACATTAGGTTCCAAAGTGCTGTTCAGGAATTTGTCTGCAGTTGCTGTTTCACTGACTAATCAATTGACATCATGTCAGGTACAAAGGTCTCGACCCGAGGGACACGTTGGACGCCGCCATTACTTCTCTCTTCTCTGCTTCTTGCAAAAAAGCAGCAGTGATGCTATTCATAAAACCAACAGTGGTGTGTCATTCTTGAAACGACCACAGAATGCGAAATGAACCAACAACATATGCTTTCTGGGTGTGAGGTCTGAACATGAAGCCATTATAGGAGCAGGCTGCACCGCTGCTGCATCTCCGGGAGAAAATGTTTGGAAAATGTCAGTCTGTATCTGTCGTGTCAGTAAAAATCGGATTTTAAGTACCTGCTGTTATGTTGTTGTATAACAACACACTTTAGGACACAGAGAACTCAATGAGCCTCAGTGGAAACATACAGTGTCCTCAACAGATGTGATTATGAGGATTAGGACTGTCTCTCACCGCCTCTGACCCTCTCATTCGTCCAATGGGGAGGGAGAGCGAGGGACAGAGCTGAGGGGATTGGCAAAAGGTTTCACTGCACTGGCCAACATACTTCATACTTCAGCTAACAAACAGCTCTTTCTTTTAATCTGCACAGGACTTTAATTCACATGGATACATTGGTCAGACATTAGCTGTTTTTACTTTTTATGTAGTTTCATTTTCATTTGGAGAATATATTCGCTGATTTTGGAAGAATAATAAAGATGATTAAGACCATGATTGATCAAGCGAAGAAACATCCTGGGGTAGGTTGTATCATATTCATGTAGCTATTGAGCTCTGTGGTTCTATCTATGACTAATATCAAGCTCTTTCTGTCACTTAATGACGAGGCCTAAGAATCTGACATTTGCAAACGAAAGTTCCGTTGTTTACTTTTTGTGGATCGCTTTTCTGGGATATTTGGTTTTAAAGTTTCAGACATTTGATCATCACTTTTGAATTCACTGAACGGTGGGAAAGCCTTACTTATCTATCTGTAAAAATAAACATACTGTACATATATGTCTAGAAAGTAAACATGTGCAGTATATGTACAAAGTATATATGGACACACTAAGCAAATGTTCCACTCACTTGCAGTTTGTAATTACTATAAATGGAAGGCATTTACTGATTCCAGATAAAAAAAATGTGAGGATTTGCTTCATTTCTTGGTCTATAGAAAATTGAATATCAGTGTTTTGTGCTGTTGGTTGTATAAAACAAGCATTTACAAAATGTCTCCTTGGGCTCTGGGAACTTGTGATGAGCATTTTGCACCATTTTCTGACATTTCATAGACAAATCAATTATTTAAGAAAACTATTGGCAGATGGATTGTTCATGAAAATAAGCATTAGTTGCAGCGCAAATCAAGTGTAACAAAAAACATTATACTATAATATCTGCCACGATGACAATGTCAAAATATACCTGAAAAAGACGATATCCCTACTAAGCTGTTTACAATATAATAATGTAATATAATAAATTATTATACAACATACTGACCAGAAATGTGAGCTTTTCTTTTGTGCATGCATATCTACACCAGCCTTGCAAACTGTTGGTTTGTGTACAATGCACAGAGCTGGCCACAATGACGCAACTGCGGCAAAAACTCCAATCGACACACTTATTCAGAATGCGTGACCAAAGAATGCTCCTAAATCCTGAATAATATCGGCATATCCCACATGCCTTGAATCACAAAAAGATATTTTCGGAATGAGGCCTAATTCGCAATATCCAAATAGAACATGTGGCCTACATGACCCGTATCAAATTAGTCATTTTCAATTGAATAGTAGAATATTAGCGTACATTGCCAATATTGACATTAATATAACATTAACACCTTAACCGGCTCCATTGATTGAATGAAGTCTGTGAGATGGAGCTGAAAGCTCTAAAATCTAGTAAATGGACCTTTGACCTTAGATTATTTTGTTACATAACATTAAAACAATCATCATTACTGATTTGGTCATCTGAACTAAAAACAAGCACTGTGACTGCACATGATTACTGAGCATCACTGGCATGTTCATTTGCTTCATTGCTATAATGATAACATGAAGAAAGAAAGACACAGAAGCTGCCTCTGCTTGTTTTCTGTTGCCTCAGAGCAATGCTGAGGGTGACCCAAATTCATGGATTGACGGGGTTAGTTTGGCAGTGCACCAGAAAAGTAATAAGGGCAGCAACAGTATCGAACCCCAGCGACTATAAACCACTTCCTATATCGGTCAGACTCAATGGTAAAATGGGAAACTCTCTCTTGTGTGGCAGGATAAAAAGATATCAGAACTAGGGAGTGGACAGCTCCCAACACACAGGCCTGTCTTGATTATTTGTTTGTGTGTGTGTGTGTGTGTGTGTTTGACTGATCAAAGCTGACCTGCTTCTGTTTTTTTGTGAGCGGGTGGCTGTTTGTGTTTACTTTAATGATCGAAGCTGAGCGTCTGCAGTCAGCGTTGTGTGTGTGTGTGTGTGTGTGTGTGTGTGTATGCAGTGACAACGAGTTGTGCACAATAAGCATTTTTCCCAGGGTTAACTTGGGGAAGTTGAGAAGCTCACAATGAACCAACTTGTAGATTTAGCAAACATCAAGGGAACACTGTGTGCTATTTGGGTAAGTAGCGGAGCGCACGCATGTGCATGCGTGCACCCGTACAGTAAGGTTGTGGCTCATTTCCCGGGTTATGTTTCCACTGTTCCTACGGTGGCAACCTAAGTTTACATACAATAGTCAACTATAACTGACGATCAAATGTTGGATGGACTTCATGAATAGTTTCATCACGTTCAGAATATTGCACGGCATACTGCAACTACCTTGTTGTTAATTGAATAATCATTTAAGTAGTTTTTTCATGACAATAATTTTCTAATGGATTGAAAACAAAACCAGTAATTTGAAGATCTCACTTTGGGTTTCAAGAAATTGTGATATTTTACCGTTTTCTGACTTTTAATAAACACAATTGATTTGAGAAATGAATTGGGATTAATTGGCAATAAAACAGTTAGTTGCAGCCCTATTCCTAATCTTTACAATACCGACACTTGGGCATCTGATCACTTGAGTGTGTGTCTGAAGCAGGAGGTCCATGTTCTAAGTCAGAGTTGTTAAATAGTTGTGTGCTCATCTCTCTACTGCGGCTTTAAGTTAGTGAATGTCAAAGTTTCATCATTCTCCTAATCAACAACAAGGCAAGTGGCATTGCAATCAGACAGAAAAACAGATGTCTAGATGCAGCTGAGAAAAGACATCCTTCAGTTCAACCTGATCAAACTGTCATCTCTCTATCTCTCTACAGCTTGACTAGATCTGTGCAGGCTGAGAACAGCTGTTTGAATGTGGTGTGGCTCTCCCCCGCTCTCTTTCTCCCCCCCCCCCCCTCTCTCTTTCTCTCTCTCTGTCTCATACAGTACACAGAGAATCATGTAGCAAAGTAGACAGGGAATGTATGGCAGCGTAGCGTTGATGAATAGGTGCTGCTCGCTGAGAGGATTGACACAGCTAAGCTTTAGGTGTTTAAGATGACATACCACATTATCCCCCTGTCCCCCTTATGCGCTTTTCTATTTTAATTCCTGTCATCCTTACTGCTCAGCACATCAAATGAAAGTGTGTGTGTGTGGGTGTGCACACATTCGTGCCTGTGTGTTTGAGTGCTCAGACTGTGCGTGTGTGTTTGTGTGTGTAAGCTCATTTACGTGCATGTGTGTGCACATATATGCACATGTCTCGCTCTCAATTTTTGTGTGTGTGTGTGTGTATGTGTGTGATGCTGTCGATCAGTCTGACAGGTATAGTGTTGGGGAGGAGAGGCTGGCACACACAGAGATGCAGCAGCTCTTTTTCCCAGCGTGTCCTTGCCCGCTCAACCCAGGCTGACAGTGAGCTTCCTCACACATGGCCTGGGCCTCATGCATATGGAGGAGGGCAAGGAGAGTAAAAACAGGAATAACAACTACCCGTGTACGTGTGTCTATACAGTGTGTGTGTGTGTGTGTGTGTGGGGGGGGGGGGGGGGGGTATTCTACACAGGTGTATGTTTATGGTACATATCACAGCCAACCACTTGATAGAATATGTTTGTTTATCCTCATATGTCTCCGTGGTCTGGGACTAATGCATTCCTCCTCTCCTCTCCTCAGTTAATCCCTCAGTTTGTCTTCCTGATGCTGGGCGTTACAGGTGCCAGCCTCTATCTGCTCCGCCTGGCGAGTGGACCTCATGTCACGTAAGATGGTTGTCTGTCTAAACTTGTAGCCATTGTAGTCTTCGGTTGTGTGTTACTGTGTCCGTCAGTCTGTGAGTCTGTGCGTCCTTGGTAGAGAGAGTCTGCACCTTTGTGTTTGTCCACGGTTAATCTTGCATTCTGCTGCAGCAAACTGCATAATATTTTGGGTGCCCAGTTACAGCTGCATGCTCAAGGACCTCTGGTGGTTGGAGTGACTCAGACTCTATCAAAACACATTTTATTACCTGTTTCATACTGCCATTTACTGCCTGCTTACTCCTCACTCACCACTCGTAACACCGGCCCCTGGCTGCTCGGGGTCGCAAGTGATAACACAGGTGAGGTCATCGACCGCCAGCCGCTACTCTGCAGCCAGAGACACGGTGGGGTATTGTTTTGGACTGTGTTTGGCTAACGGAACTACAAGTACACACTAGTCCTCGAAGTGGGCCGGTACTCACTTATATGCATTATTATTATTATTATTATACTTCAACATTCTACTCTTTGGCTGTACCCCCTCTGCCCTCTCCATATCAAGTCATCTGGATGAGTCATAGGCCATTTGAACAGGAAAACATTGTGGAGAGCATCTGGACAAGCCAACGCTTAGCTTAAAATTGCATAATTGCATTAAGTCACAAACCTTCAAATTTTCCCAAAACCAATGTCTGTAATAAATTGTATTCACTGTAGAAATTCAGCATAATATGTACGAGCATCCTGATACTGCTCCTAATACCTGAGGAAAAAAGATGCTGGGTGCAGCACTTTCTAACTAGACAGACGCATGAGGCAGCACACACTCTGTCCTCGTTGGGAACAATTAAGAAAGGCACTTGCGCTGAGGAAAGAAAAGGCTATATGCTCACAGATAGTGCCAACTTCTGGCCAAACTACACTGTGCAGTCGACTTTATTCGCTCCAAACCAGCGCCTAATTTGCATTCCTTGTTTTTTGCAACATTTCAAAGTTTGCTTAAATTTGCTTGACAATTGAATGGAAACATGGCTATTATGAGCTGAATCCAAACCTTGGATACATAAAGCTGTGCTCATTTGAGAATTCTGAATCGTGCCAATAGAGTCGGGTCCCGATAGCCAGTCAGCTTTTGGATCTGTGTCCCGGCTTGACATAAACCCAGATCGCTCAGCTTTGAGGCAAATAAATCTCACTTGTTCTTATTAGCAAGAAATAACACCAAGTGTCACAGACAGCAGATAATCAGTTGTACTTTGTTAACATACATTTTGTAAATAACCAAAGGCAAACAAAAACTATGGTCTATCACGCAAGTTCTGTGCATACTTGGGAGAGAAAAAATGTAAAGTTTCTGTCTCTTATACCAAGTGGACGGTTGGTCTTATTGAACTACAAAAACGAAAGCAGAGTTACCCTTTATTTATTAATAATATAACCATCTTTGAACCTTTTCAGCTAAATAGTTCTGAATCTGGACCTCCAGTAATTGGGACAAGTATGGATGAAGTAAGGTATGCAAAATAAGAACGTTACATCTTTAAATTCACCGCATCAAGTACCAATATAATCATAATTTATCATGTTATGCGACTAATATCATTTTCTACCCTGCTTCTTCCTCAGCCAAAACAAGTTGTTTACATTACAATTGAATTGAGAGCACAATCAAGTTTCTAATAATGTATTGGACAATGGTCTCTTCGTGTTTTTTAAACTTGAACAACGGACATAAACAATTTGGATTAGGATATCAGATGAATACAAATTAAAATCTGCCAATAATTCCAGCCATCCACATGAGTGCACTGAATTTGAAGTTTAAAAAGAAACAAAGCTAGCAATATTCTACTGTCATATCTCAGAATATGCACTGAACTCAGGGACTGCCCACATACAGTAAATGTGCACTGTTCGCGTCCTATTTTGGGCCTCACACAACCACTTGTTCTGAGGGTCAGCCATAAAGCCTGACCTCATCACCGGCTGATGATGAGTGCTGTGGTCTGTGGCTGCCTCGCTCTCAGAGACCGTCCAGTGTTTGTGGTAATGGGGAGAGAGGGGGGAGACATGCTCGCTCCACCATCCACCACCAGTGTCTCGGTCTCTTTGTTTGTGCTTTGGTGGCGTGACATGTTGCCAGAGCGGGAGGAGGAGGAGGAGGAGGGATGGACAGTCGCAGTGGAGCTCTGTGAAATCCAGACTTTGGATAATGAAGGGAGAAGCACTGCCAAGTCACTGGGCTGAGTTCACCTCATCTCATAATCACCTCTCTTTCTATCCAACTTGTGTCTCCATCCAACATCCATGTATTTATCTCCTTTTGTCTCCGTCCTTCTGTTCCTCTGTCTTCTCTGTCTCGGCCTGTTTGTCTTCCTTTACTCTGCATCTGATCTGTATGTTGATATTTGCCTCCATCGTGCATGCCTGTTCCTTATATCCCATCTCTTCTCTTCCCTCTTCCTCTTTTTATTCTGCATGGCCTCAATCTTTCCACATTTGCAGCCTGTGGGACAAGAAGAACAACCCGGAGCCCTGGAACAAGCTGGACCCAACCTACCAGTATAAGGTAACTACTCCCCTCACACGTGCTCGCTCACACCATCACGCCGGCCAGAACACTGATCTAGACGAGAATACCATTGTTTCCTTGAGTCACTGTGAATCTCACATTCATCATCGACAGCCTAACAACCTACCGAAATAGATCTGGACCAACCAATGTTGGCAAAATAATGTCAGATCAACACGGCTGCGTCTGGCTTTCTTTTTGTTCTAACAAAAGGAAAACAAAGTGTCTTTCAAAAACAAATTAAGGCAGATGGAACCGGGAGCTGTAAGTGGTCGGTAATAATTTGCCTTACCTTTTAAACAAGGCCAGAGCCTCAGACAAACTAATGAAAATATTATCAACGCTGACCCAAAATAGAGCAGAAAAACAACCAACTCACAAGTCCCAGAAGAGGAGATTTGGCTGATGTGTTTTTCAAAGAACAGAGAGTTTTCTGAGCGTTTCAAGGCTTTGCTGCTTGACAGCCGAATGAAAGTCGCTGCAGACAAAAGGTCAGGATGCTGCATGTTTAATTCTTGATAGCGAGGCAAAGGTCTCGCATCGAAATTCCACAGAAGTCCAAACAATGATCATAATGAGGAGGGGGAAGTGGGAAAGAGGTGTGGGGGGGGGGGGGGGGGGGGGGGGGGGGGGGGCTGAGGGTTTTAATGGCAGACCAATCAAGAAAAATACACAGGAAAAAAAATAATCACTGCCAGACGCAAAAGTGTATGTTTTTCATGGTCGGAGGGATGTGATGTATGCAGAACACATGCATGTTGTCACACAATATTTATATTACCCATTATAAAAAGACTCAGCAAGACAAAATCTGGAAAATAAATGAGCTAGAAAGCATATTTTTGAATAAGTGTGTTTCGGTGAGTGTACATTTGCACTCGAGGGGAGAAAATTTTCACCCCTGCCTTTCTTTTTTTCCCCCCCATGTAAAGACGGGACTGATGGATTTAATTTAAGCAAAACATATTTAAATGTATTCCTCCTGCCTTACACAGTTTGTGGCCGTCAACACAGACTACAAGAACCTGAAGAAAGAGGGCCCTGACTTCTAAAAGGTCCTTCGGGCAAATCCAGGGGCACCAAGTTTGGCAGGACCTCCTGCTGTCGCCTCAGTGATCGGTTTCACCTCGTGCTCCATGACAAGAGCTCTGAATTAACACTGTAACCCTGTCAACAATAACTATTAAAGATTACATGAGAAAAAAAGCCTGCTTTCTTCAGTGCCATTATTTAGATGCTGTGAATTCATCATGGGATATTTTACTGTGGGTGGATGATTGGAGATGAAAATTAAACTTTTTAATTTATTTTAATTTTCTGTTTGTTCTCATGTGCGAAACCCTTAACGTAGGGGTCAAAGGTCTTACGTTTAAAATCGTCTGTCTGTGAAGCTACACTGATCAAACTTTTTTTTTATATTGACAAATGATCAAATGACTACATTTATGTGACAGGGGTTGCTCGTAGTGACGAGACCTGCTAGACAGACAATTGCAGCTGCATGTACTGCCAAAACACTGGCACTGCTTATATGCAGTGCAATTAGTCAGGAAAAGACCAAAAAAAGAGTAAAGAAAAGCACAGAGTTTGGGTGAGATTTGATTGGCCACTGATGTCAGTTGCAAATATGAGTGTCCTGGTTTGTAAAATACAATGGAGCCATAAATGAGAATCTAGTGACAAAGTCTCACACGTTCTTAAAAGTTTCGATTATAAAGTCTCAGGTCAAATTAGATAAAACAGCAGAGGACGCCTCATCCAGGTCCTTTAGGTTAATGACAATCGCCCTGCTTACTACCGGACGCCACCCCGCTGCTACATTAATACAAGTGTGTGCCATTGCTATGCATAACACACACCGCCAACATCTGTGTTGTGTTGACTGTGTTAAAGAATTCATACATGCTCTACACAACCAAAATCTTGCTTTTAAATTTCCAAGGGAAAAAACATTATTTACCGAGCTCAGCACGTCACAAATCTGGCACTGCTGGGACAAGCAAGTCACACGTGCACACACGCTGAGATATGAAGAGGACCAAAATAGAAAACAATCACGAGAGACGGGTATTTTGTGTGGGTCATAGAGCTCTTTTAAAACCGGTTTTCAGTCCCAGAAAGATGCAGTCCAAGGAGACAAATAACTGCATCTGTTTGATCACTGCTCCTCTGTAACAAAACAGACACTATTTTCACTCAGGTAGGGAGCAGGAAAATGACAGAATCTGTCGTTTCTCCAAGTATGCCTCCTGCTGGCATAATTCTCCCATGTTGGAGAGTTCATTGAATGATAAATGTTTGTGTCTGTGTGCGATTGTACATATATATATATATATATGTGTGTGTGTGCTCACTCAGTATCAATGGACACCAGACAACAACATAAAATCCCGCTCTAATGGCACACAAACTGTCTCAATGCCAGACCCCTGGGTTCTCCTAATACACTCCTTAATAGACAATCTATGTTCCGAACCCTGCACGGGTCCATTTATGTTTGTGTGTGTGTGTGTGTGTGTGTGTGTGTGTGTGTGTGTGTGTGTGTGTGTGTGTGTGTGTGTG
>NW_022280031.1:1972565-1983212 GCF_004355925.1 Anarrhichthys ocellatus
TGTGTGTGTGTGTGTGTGTGTGTGTGTGTGTGTGTGTGTGTGTGTGTTTGGACAACAGCAGAGGGCAGATCTGAGGGGAGTTTTAAGGCTTTGATAAATGACCAACATTATGAGGAAATGTACCAGATGGGTAATACTGTGTACAATTATGACAATTACAACCGAAGAGTACTTTTTCATCGTTCTTTTTCTTGCTCGTGCACCTATTTATTTTGCAGAGTGATTTTACGATCCGTTCTGCTGCTAAAAGATATCGCTCATCTGTGTTATTTCTGAGGAGTGGAATCTTGTTTTTGTTAGCTTCCCCACAGGGTAAAGAGAAGACTCAATTATGTAAAATGACCAACAACAAAAAACTGCAAGAGGCCCTTAAAATTCCTCCACCTAAGTACATTTTGAATTTTTGATGCTGCCTGTGTACATTGTTTGCATGTTTATTCGTTTACATATTGTAGCTTCTCAATGCAGTTTCCATTTACGGCCTTATTCAAGAAAACATTATTGTCTCCTGTTTAAGCATTGTGTCCCAATGCAAAGGGACTTCATTGGTCTATAGGCATTATTTTGTCACTGAGAGAAGTGGCTTATTGTGAACCGGATCCGACTCCCTTCATCCCAATGTTAAAGGCCAGCTGCAAATTACATTTCGTCAGCCCTTTTTGTACTCAAAAATGTCAATGTGTTCTTTTTAAATGTAGTGTTAATAGTTTTTTATTGTTAAAAAGGAAGCAGATGGGTCTTTGGGGAAATGCTCCTTTTTTTCTCTGAAGGGGTACAAAGGGCAAGTGATTTCCAGAGCAGATATGTATGCAGCAGACAAAGAAATGTCCTGCACAAACACTGAGGGGCTGTTACTGACTGTGTTTTGATTCTAAGGTAGGCTGAAATTTCCAGGTTTTCCTTAAAAGAGAAATTTTACCCCATCAGACATTATTGCTGAATAGTCTGTTCATCCACGTTTATTTCAAATAAACCACAATATGGAAGGTATCTATGTCCTTAAATAAGTCATTTTACCTATATGCCCTGACAACACACGTGTGGATGCTCTATTTTTTATTTTTTTGCTCAAATGGACACAAATCAGTACATGCAGCTCTAACTGATGTCATATAAGGTTTATGTGCAGGGGATATACATTTTTTTGGATGATGATAATAAAAAGGCAGCAGTGTTACAGAAGAGCTTGCAAATGAGCAGACGTGCCAATAATTTACCTTCCTCCAAAACTGCAATATGTTCAGATACAAAACCAGCCTATACAAGCACCTCACATATGGCTAATAGCTCAGTCACCAGTGAGGGGAGCTCCACTGCTAAAATCAATATAGTCAGTTCAGTTTAAGTACTTGTTAAGTACAAGGCCTACTTTACACCCCGATAGTCCAGTATTTAGGAAACTGGTATGGATCAATCCAAGCACAACACTCCTCCTGATATACAGCAGCAGACTAAACCACTGCAGCAGATTCTGGGGAACTTATTGAAAGCCTCAGAGCAGACAAAGCCCTTATAAAATGTTACCTGACACCAAGTAGCAGAACACATCAATAGGTTGATGTAAGCTTATGATTTACAATGAATGCAGCTGCAGCAGTGGAATAAACCAAAGACAAGTTAACCATTCGATTCAAAAGGGTGTGAGCAAACGCAACAGTGACGTTTGAATCCAACGTTAATATTATTATATAACAGAGAGTGAGTAATACACAGCAGTCTGGGGGAATGATGACACAATTCAGCCCATTAACACTTAACATGTATGTAAACTACTTAACAGAAGAAGCAAATGTAGTGCAGAAGTCAAGTAAGAAGAATAAAATCAACATCAGCAGACAACAAGACATCACTTAAAGCAGATGAGCCAACAGAGAAGAAGTTCAACAGCATTCACGGACATGTTAGCACAAGCAGCACAAACACTTCACTTGGTGAAGCGGTCGTACCCCAGCGTCTTGGCACATAGTAAGTCCTTTGGAAATAGTCGAAATGGTCTCATTGTAAGTTGTCCACATGGATACTGTGGAAACACAATGTCCTCCAAAAAGCCATAATCTAACATTATATTAAGCTAGGCGGTGTCATCTAGTGGCAGGTTAGCTTCTTCATTAAATGGTACACGAGCAGCAGAAGTGGTGGCTAACAGTGTTTTGTGCTACAACAGTTCACAGGGGAGTCATTGTGAAGCCGCAGCACCAACAAGACACGTGGAGGACTTTAACCGTTTAAATAACCCGCCCATCAGGAAGGGTGCGTTGGATTTGTGTTGCAGCGTGTAGAGGGAAACTGAAAAAGATGTTCCTCCAACTCTGTATTCCCGTAATACCACACGGGCTATTGAGGGAAATCGCCATTAGGCTTTTCTGTTGTAGTAAAGTCATTGCTGTGTGACTTCCAGTGTAATAGGCCTAACGATGCAAATGGTTGGAGTCACGGAGTCACCAAAGGTCACAGCTCCTGTCAACCATAACTGGCTGAGAACTAGTTAGCTCACACTCACCAGTCTTTTAGCTGACAAATATAAATAATCATACATATAATAATCCGCTGGAAGGACGATGTACGCACGTCATTTCCAAACAGCAATGGAGGAACTTGGAAGTATACCAATACCACACTGTGGAAAATACTCTGTTACAAGTAAAAGTCCTGCACTGACAGTATTATTTAAAAATAAAAATATATGAAACATAAATACTTATTTTATAAGCTGAACATTTGTGTGTAAAATTGTATTAGCAAAGTAACTAGATGTCAAATAAATGTAGTGGAGTACAAGATACAATATCTTCATTCAGTGTGTATGAACAAAGTATACAGTAAAACGTTTAGGATGGATCTGTGAACTTACTTCACTGTGGGATGTATTTTTAAATCCAAACCCTTCCAGATAAAGTATATATAGTAAAGCCCAAAATCCTTATAATAGCTTTTATTCCCATACATTGGGAACACTGCACATTCTATTCCAAATCAAAACATGAAAAAAAATTCTCAAATTTGTTTATTTACTTTACTGAAAGTGAAGAAAAAGGAATATTAGGCTGTTCAAATAAATAGCAGTCTGCATTTGTCTCAAACATTTACTGTAAAAACTGAAAAATGCTTGAACATTTGGCTTTCCTGTGAATCACTGAACTAATATTTAGTTGTATAACCACTGTTTCTGAGAACTGCTTCACATCTGTGTTGCCTGGAGTCGACCAACTTCTGGAATACCTGTGAACAGGTATTCCAGCCCAGGACGATTGGACTACATTCCACAATTCCTCTGCATTTCTTGGTTTTGCCTCAGAAACAGCATTTGTGATGTCATCCCACAAGTTTTATATTGGATTAAGGTCCGGGGATTGGGCTGGCCACTCCATAACGTTACTCTTGTTGGTCTGGAACAAAGATGCTGCTCGCCTAATTCAGGGTCTATGGGCCACAGACAGTTTGTCAGACGACCCCCAAACACTGAATTCAAGCCACACAGTACACTGTGAAGACAGTGAAGCTTGGTGGCGCAAGCATCATGATATGGGGATGTTTCTCATACTATGGTGTCGGGCCTATTTATCGCATACCAGGGATCATGGATCAGTTTACTTCAAAATACTTGAAGAGGTCATGTTGCCTTATGCCGAAGAGGAAATGCCATTGAAATGGGTGTTTCAACAAGACAACGACCCCAAACACACCAGTAAGTGAGCAGCATCTTGGTTCCAGACCAGTTTATACAGTAAATGTTTGAGTTTGTAAAGACAGATGCAGAAACTGCTATTTTTTTCTCAACAGATTATTTGCCATTGCAATAACACAACTCCAGCTGTTACAGAAACATTATTGCATTTTGACTAAAGGACATCTTCCTCCACACTAGATGGTTTTTTTTGGTGACAAAATGTGTAATTAGTGATTTGTATTGATATCAATGACAAAACACAAACTATGTATGCATTATTGGATTTTATTTGGACTCAGCTAATACCAATTACATGTTAATAAAATGCTCAGTTTGAACTAACTTTCTTTTACAGAGTTGATGTTCAGTAAAAAGGCTGGCAACATATCCGAGATGATGAACAGATTCATGAACATAGTAAAATACTTTTGGTATAGTTTGGCAATGTTTAGTCTGTCAAAAACTTGCGATGTGGATAATTGATATGATTTGGTTCACTTTAGAAGCTGTGTTTTGTGCAAAGTAAGAAAGTAACTCCATTTCTAACGCTCTTTTCTCGATTGTGCTCTACGAACGGTTCACGAACAGAACTGTTGCTTCCTCACTGATGCAGTGATAATGACAACACCTCCTTTCTGTGAGCCACACACACATTGTTTTTTTCCCAAATAAAGCTGCTTCACAATTTCCATTATTGAACACCATTGTGTAAGAGCAGGCACACTGCACTATGAGTCTTTCTTCTAGTGCAACAATTCAGCTGGTATTGGAAACCTCAAGATAAATGTGAAATGATGGCCGTTACACGGTTGATTATTTTTAAATGATACATAGAAAAGTTTAGATACTTTGTAAACGCACTTAAAAGTATAAAATAGTCCAGTATGACATTTCTGTCATTATTCCATTTGGTTATTCATCTATCATAGCAAATTATTTAGCAATTCAAATCTGACATCAGATATGCTGGAAGAAGAAAAAGAGACATTGCAGTAGCAACAGCGTCAAAAGAAAATGAGCTTATATCTGATTTGGTTAAAAATAGAAAACTGTAAACATACGTGAACACAGTTTCTAGTGTTGCTTTAGTTGCTCAGTATATTAAAAAATGTTTAGCGGATTTAGTCCACCTCCTGTGCAATCTAACTTTAGAGACTAGATGCACACATCTCTACTTAGTTAAAAGGTCCGACTTTCATAAATAATATTTGACAACATTTTGGGTTCATTTCTGATCTTCAAAAACTGCCCCACATAAATCTAAGAGCCAGCACAACACTGTATGGCAGAACATCCCATCACCTCATACGATCATCTTGTGTACCTGGTTTAATAAACAGAAAAGAAAGCCATCATGCACACATCTCCTTGTGAATGTAATTAAAACATTAGTGACATTAATTAAGACTCTTTACAGCATTAAGACCTCTCAGTGTATCTCATTATAAAAAACTAATTATACACCAATCAAGTCACAGAGTCTCCGACACCAAGAGCTGTTGGTTGTTGTTTGATACGACATGTTTTTTCTTCTCACACACCCACATTCAAGAAGAACTGAGATAGATCTTTACGCATATATTAGAAAATAGGTTCTTCGGCTCTACAAAATCCCTTACATTTGACTGTTTCTTTACCCCAAACTGAAGGCAAAGTTTTTACATGAACGATTACATGATGGATTACAAGATGTATAAAAAAAAAACCAATATGTAGCATCCCCAGATCTGATTGGAAACAAAAGGGAGTCAACCTGTTTCACAGGCAGCAACCACAATTCACTATCGTGACATTCCCCATCTCCTCGTACACTTTTGCTCAGCCAGCTTTACGCCACCTGGCTGTTATGGCCCCACAGACTCTATAGTGTTTGGTTTAATGGTCGTGGAAGCCTGGCATGGGAAAGGGCCTGGCAAAAGCTTCAACGCGATGGCGCAGGTTGGCGATGCGAGTCACGGTCTCTGGGTCCTGAAGAAGGAAGTTCTTGAATTCCTGGAGCTTTCCTAAAGAGAAAGAAAAGGCTCAGCTTTCCCTCATGGCCATTCAGCTTCCTTTATTTTATCAGCATTGGGCTTTTTGCTCCAGCTAATGTTTTAGTATTCAACAATCTAACAGAACACACAGCATATTGTACTTTTGTTGCCTCTCTAATAATGACATAGTTTTCAAAATAAAAAGGCAAAAATCTGAGGCCCATGTTGTTGTCAAATACATTGTTATCGGTCTCCCCTCTCACAGTACGCTTACCAGTCTTTTTCTTGACATCCAAGGCGATCTTGAAGCCTTCATCCATGAGCTCGACAACTTTCACAAAGTCAGCTTCTTTGAACTGTCTGGATGTCAGGGCTGGAGCACCTGGGTTGGAGAAGAACACAAAATGTGCAGCTTGAAGTACAAAGTCAGGACTGTCATTCACTTCCTTTTGCTTCTACAGGTTTAACGGTCTCTGATACATTTTCCTGCGTTATATTCTATTTCGGAACCATATGGTGCTTTGGAAAAAAAACAACAGAGCCCTAGAGCTTCTTGAAATATCAGTAATAAATCTACAGACTCCAGATGGGTCAAACCAACAATGATGCCGATGGCCGATGGGTCGTTACGGTGCAGATCAAATCTCAATCGAATAAACTGCTGAGGAGGTAATAAGTGCAGTTTCTCGCCTTAAGACAATGCTAAAAATGTGGCGGTGTAGATGTGGAGCTCTTGAACTTCCTGGAAGATGATTAAAAACCCAAACATACTTAATTAATCATGATCTGCTCAGTGCTTGTGGCTTAATTGGTGGCTGACTAATTTCCATATGCAGAACTACAGAACTACTTTCTTTTTAAAAGTGAGTGAAATTAAGTAAAGAAGATGCTTCGTGACAAGTAAATTCGAGTTGACGATCATATCAAGACCGATTACCTTGACATAACTTACAGGTATTTTGGGGTTGGAAACTTTTTGAATACACAAATAAGCACCATTTTCTTTATGTGGTCTCTGAAGTAATCCTTGATGATAAGTATGACAAGATCCTGTCTGAGTCAAGCTAAACGCAGTGTAATGTGAAGCTGCTCCTCACCTAGCCTGAGGCCACCAGGAGTCAGGGCGCTCTTGTCCCCGGGGCAGGTGTTCTTATTTGCGGTGATTGAAGCAAGCTCCAGCACCCTCTCGGCCCGAGCCCCGTCAATGCCCTTAGGCCGCAGATCAACCAGGACCAGGTGGTTGTCGGTCCCGTCTGAAATATTCAGCATTCGTAGTAAAACACATTTGAAGGAAGGAGGAGGAAAGTCCAAAGCTTTGTAGACACAAATTTCCCTTTTAAGCCTTTGATCGGACCACCTCAACACTAGTTTAACATGGATGAGGTAACGCAACTAGATTTGTTATCTGTAGGATATGAAACGGACTGCGGTTAACGATGAAGCCAAATTATTGTTGAGTAATGTGTTGTCAGGGCCGCCAATGCTTCACATCTTCACAAGTTCTTGTGCATCTGCTATATTTTCATCTGAGCACTGTATTTATGTTAGATGTATACAGTATATAGATAGGTTTTACTTCATACCTTCATAGGTACTCTTAGCTAAGAGTAATCTAGTCTAATACAACATTTCTGAGGCTAAAGGTCGGGTGCTGCTGATCTGTATTGCATTATAGAGAGAGGTGTTTCTATAGTTTTGTCTCTCTTTATATGAAGGAGCGTTGGCTACATCAGACACAAACTACACCCTCTGAAATGATCACAGTTAAATCACCACCTCTCTTAAATCAATGCAGTCTAATACAACAATCCTGCAATACATCCTACCTTACTTAAGTAAGATGCATCTAATGAACTGAAAACTGAGTTTATATTGTAGATAAATGTAATACATTTTCCCTCAGCTATCACTACAACCAACTTACTTGAGTTAGTACACACTCCTTTTTACAAGTTTCCTGTTGACTGTGACCCTAACACTCTTTTTACACATACATCTACAAAGAGATTGAAAAAAGGAGCATGCACACAATGCAGTGTCAGCACAGGACAAGTCTGTATTTTTTAGGGCATCAATTGAAGGCTATACATCAAAAAAGAGCTGAGGCCAGCGGATTAAATGCAGTACAAGATTCAAGCATTCGCTCACAACCGGAAAGTGACCACTTTCATCTGGTTTTATTTCCTTGACTGACAGGACAGCTACACTGGCATTAGCCTCTTTGCACTTCATGAATTTAAATGCCTTTTTTCCCTGTCATGTAATTTGCATTTTGTGACAGGACATTTCTCTTTATTGACTGGGTTGTGTGTTGTTTCAGTGTTTCTTTCTGCTGTTTGCTGAGCCAGTGTCTCCCTGTGAATTACTAAAAACAATGTTTTAATACAAGTTAGATTACCTGATACCAGGGTGTAGCCTTTGCTGAGGAGAGCACCGGCCATAGACTTGGCGTTCCTCAGTACCTGGGAGATGTACTCCTTGAACATGGGAGACTGTGTCTGGATACAAACACACACAAAATAACAAAAGGGTTGAGCAAGACAGAACTACAGTTAGAGTTTGCTTGTTTTCAGTTGGGGCTGAGAAATTATTAATCAGATATGAAGAATATCAGATATTATAAAAACATATGTTGTTACAAGTGAGAGACATTTGCCCTTCCATCCTCTTTAACGGATTCAATTTCAATCGCTGTCTCGCACAACATTAGGATCCAGTTCACAGTTGAGGAGGAGAAGTAACCGATGCCCACTGTAGCTCATGGAACAAGTTCCTTTGTCAAGTAGAACCAATGCAATTCAATGGTAACATTTTGTTTCACTGTTAAAATTGGATCAAAGTCATCAAGTTCTTATTAGGAAATACCAGACCAAGGTAATTAAGTGTTATATCAATACAAATAAAGTTGAAATCGGGCGTTAGTTAGTGTGTTGTGCTGACCTGTCTGAGTGCCACAGCCACACCAGCGATGGCGTGATTATGAGGTCCGCCCTGCAGGGAGGGGAACACAGAGAAGTTGACCTTGTCCTCAAGATCGTACATGACCTCCTTCCCCTTCTTGTCCACTGAGCGAACGCCCTTACGATAGAAGATGATGCCAGCCCTGAACAGAACGGACTAATTAACTGACAAAGCATTTTCAACGTTGACTTTCTCTCTACAACCCAACAAGGCTCAACAGCTATCTCATTGGAAGGGAATCAAAACATCACAAAATTACTATAAGCACAATTAACAAACAATAACTAACTAAAATGATGCAGCGGCGTCTCTTGTTCTTACCGGACTCCTCGGAGGGACTTGTGTGTGGTGGAGGTGACCAGGTCAGCATGGTCAAAGGGAGAGGGGACGGCTTTGGCGGCCACCAGGCCACTGATGTGAGCCATATCAGCCAGCAGGTAGGCCTTAATGTCAGTACTCAGCTGAGGGTGAAGAGAGGGAACAAACACAACATTAGGATTCACATGTATGAAACATGAAACAGGACATTTTCACACAAATTATATTTACATTTGAACTTTTTCAGTACAAGACCCTAAATCCCCAATCTAGACGTAAACACACTCAAACCTCCACTCAGCTGTCATTCAGCACGGCAGTTTCAGTCCCTGCTTAATTTAAAATCTGGAACACAGAGCAAAAATGTGAACTGACAAATATTTATACCAAATATATATTCATGCATATATTATCATTGATGTATAGGGTGCTACCAGAAACCATTATAGTTATTATAAAACTAAACTATATACCTAAACTTGCTGCATATTATATTTAAATGCGAGATAAAACCTCTTGGCGCTAAAACATTAGCATTTTACCCCCACCGTTAACATTTGATGATAACTCTACATCTGTAAGCAGTACCTATCTTCTCAAAGGCCAGACATTTCAAACAGGAGCTGCTGTTATTACACTCCTCGGTGGTCTTCAGAGGCCCGAAATATTACAGCGTAATTCAATAAATCCTTGCAGTCTCTTGCCAGCATTTATTGAAAAAGGCAAAACCAATAAATAGCTCGCTAACATGCAAATGACTCGCTGGCGAATGATCAGAGCGGTAAACAATCTTTTTAGTGTTCCAATTAATATTCATTATCATGACAATCTTCCTTTCCACTGATATCTAAACTGGATCAGCACATGTTCATTAGATTAAGAGGCAGGGTTACTGGAGGGGGTAAAGAACACAAGAGGGTGACGTGCAGTAGCTGATGAACGCCGATAGTGAAACAAATTTATACAAAATAAATTAAAAAAGGCTGCTCAAATCTAGGTAACAACACTCTGAAAATCTGGAGAGGAGCCCGGCCTGGCAGATTCTGCCATAAAACAGTAAATAGTTCCGCAGAGACACGCCAGGGGAAAAATATGGCCCCTACTTCAGGCCTAGTGGCAAAGTAGTTATGGTGCTTAATAAAAACACAGCTCCGTAATGGTGGGACACTCCATCTGACGGTACTAGCTAAAGTGGGGCTCTGCAGCAACAAAGGGAAGCAGTCACGGAGTGAATGAAGTGAATCAGCGGGTGGGTATAGCAAAACAGATAAAAGGGCCTCTTGTGCACTGCCAAAGAGGGCAGTGAAGTGAGCAGTTAAAAGTTGCTGCCTTGCACGCGCGAGTCAGTGCGAGCATGCACGTTCAGTTTGGATGAGTAGGCAGGAGAAAAGCATCTGTGTCGTGAGAGACACTACAATTGGGTTTGCGTCGGGATGTGTTGAAGTTTGTAAGTGAATGCTCAGTATTTAGAGCAGACAGGTCTCCACTGTGGGAAAGGAATTAGTGAAGATATGGTGGGGGGGGGGGGTGATCCTGGCGAGGTAACAGCCTGCTTTCAGCGAGAGGAGCAGGTGTGAGTGACAGTTCAGAGGAAAAGGTTGACCGAGTTTTAGATACGAGTAATAAGCTGCTCTGACCCTCATATTGCAGAATGAGAAAACAGGTAGCAGGAGAGGATGAGGTAGAGCAACACACACACACACACACACACACACACACACACACACA
>NW_022280031.1:1983312-2046416 GCF_004355925.1 Anarrhichthys ocellatus
CACCCACACAGAGACACACACACACACAGAGACACACACCCACACACGCACACACCCACACACACACACACACACACACACACACACACACACACACACAAAAGCTGGGTGCGTTTGGTAAACAGAGAGAGTTCTCCATGCACCTTCTTGATGCGGGCGTAGTCAATGAGGCGGGCATAGGCGCTGGTGCCAGCGATGATGAGCTTGGGCCTGAACAGCTTGGCCGTCATTTCCATCTGGTCGTAGTCTATGAGTCCTGTTGTAGTCTGCGGAGAAACGAAGAGGGAGACAGATTGGGAGACAAAAAAGAGGCGGAGGATGAATATGGGAATATTAAAGGGAGAGTAAGGGTCAGGAGGAAAGAAAAAAAAAAGGACAAAAGAGGATGAGAAAAAGTTGTCAGATGAAGAGCAAACATATCAACTCGAAAGAGTTTTTTTTCCATTTGAAGCTCATTTGAAGCAGCTGCATTTGAAGTACTTTGGCTACCTTAAAAGGGGGAAGGAATTTATGGAAGGGAGACATTTCAACCCATCATATCAACGAAGAAGATTGAGCAATTGCAGTAATGCACCCCTACTTATCCAAATTCAGCCTTTCAGGGATCTACTCAACTGGTGTGATGAGGCTGAACAGATCAGAGGTTGGTTTGGAGACTTTATCTGCTCGTTTCATTGGAATAAGAAATTTGAGATATGTTAGACAATCCATTATCCGGGGGATGAACATCTGAGTCACATGAAATGGAGTCAGACTGGACCAGTCAAATGACAAGTGTGCCTTGCGCCTGAACCTCCGGTTTCACGCGTCTACTCCCCCTCCAAGCGTCAGAGAGGAAAGACGGTACAGGGGAGAGAAAGACGGCAGGACGGAGCAGAAAAACAAAGTGGGAGACAGGAAGGATGGAGAATAAGGGAGACACGGACAAGAAAGAGAGAAGAGAAAAGAAGGTGGGAACGCTTTATTTAGACAACCTGATAATCTCCCATCTCCAGAGCACACCTATGGATGCCCCCTCACTCCATCAAGCTGCTCATTGTGAAGACAGAGCCAGCGGTGCTGGCCAGCCTGTCGATTTCCCATTATCTCTCTCGCAGAGGGGTCCTGCCTGCCCGTACATCAGCAGGTTTGGACACGCAGACTCTCACAGCCATCCATCAGCCGCTACCAACACCACCACACAACTATGACCCCAGGAATAAAATACTATGCACCAATACACGATGCGCCCATATCTACGGGACCCTGGTTGTGTACAGATTTCAATGCTGGTGGAAAACAGAGCACTTTGAATGTTGAACATGTATTAAACCAAGAGGACTGAAAGGCTGCATTGTGAGTGGAGAGGTTTACGCCCCTCTTTTGGCAGGAAGTGCTTGTTGGGCTGAAGTTTGGACACTAAAGCCCTACCCACACTGCCTTGTGTCATCCCTGTGGGGTCACAAAAGCAAACAGGATTTCCCCAAAAAAGGAAGCTTTTCTCCTACATTTTCTCTTTTTGGTTTATTTAAATCAATATCCTGTTTTTCTTCTTTTTTTCCTCGAAGAGAGCCTACAATATTTAACATAAATTTAGATATTTGTGCTCATTGTAGATTTGTAATTTCTTCTTCTTTTGTCAATGATTCCAACAGAAGTAGTTAAAAAAGAATGACCAATGTGTTGTTTCTCCAAGTTTTTACATTTGATAGCTTCAGATAAAGCTGACTGAAATCACTGTGTACTATATTGGCAATATATTAGTAACATTCTAAAACAAAGGTACCCAGTGTAACCATTTTCTCACAGTCACTATTACAGTGAATTGCAGGAGCAGCGCAAAACACCTTATACACAACATACTTCACGACATATTCACTTGTGAATATTCACACACAGTATTTGTTTGTCCAGCACAATTTCTTACCGACTGTAAAATCAGGGGAAGAAACTTACAAAGTAACAGATGATCAATAATACAACTGAACGATTGTACATAGTGCTGCAGCAGAACAAGCAATGCTTTGCACTGGCGAGTTTTAGACAATTGAAATGCCTGAAGCCTCGACACACGGGCAGTTGTGACCGACAGTACCGGTTCATGTGGTGGTCGGTTCATAAGTCAGTCAACCGACTCTGAAAACCGTGCCTACATTTGTCTTGACATTAAAAAAATGGAACTATTGGAATTAATAACCGTCTCATCTGACACTGAAAGAGGTTCACATTTAAATAATATTGAACCTCAGCTTTTATAACACACTTTTTTGGTGTTGTCCCATTCCCTTCACAACATGGTAGGTGATATCAGCAGAAGGGCTCTCTACTTACATTTAGCTTGTAAGGCATGGACTCAAAATAGATTGAGGTTGCAGAGATCCTCTTCGCGTCAGACATGTAGCCATGGGTCAGACTGGGGTGAGAGAGAGGAACATGTAAACAGATGGAAAGAAAAACACAAAGTTACATTACCTTGAAACCAACTTGATTTTTCTGGTGCAATTGGTGCGCGAGTTTTGACCAACAAAGAAACGAAGGCAGCTAAGAAAATGATGAGAAATTAGAGATTATAAGTGAGCGGGTGCAGGTCAAGAATAGAAGGAAAGCTGTGGTGACTACTCACTGTCCTCCGTCAGGCAGGTCCAGGCCCATGATGCGGTCATGGGGCTTGAGCACGGCCGTGTAGACGGCAAAGTTAGCGGGGGAACCGGAGTACGGCTGGACGTTGACCCCCCACAGAGCTGGGTCCAGGTCGAAGGACTCCAAGGCTCGTTTCTGACACAGCAGCTCAATTTGATCGACCACTTCTGCTCCACCGTAGTATCTGAGGGAATGGATGGAGACAAAGAGAGAGAGACCCTCGGGCCATTTAATAAGAGACGCATCACTCATGCAGATAACCTGCTGGATTAACTATAATATGATTTCAATTGTTATAAGTGGGGGTTTTTGGGCAGCAGGAAAAAAAAAAAAAAAGTTATAAACGATGATCTATCATCACCTTTTAACTTGATATGGCTATCTTTTTAGCAAATAGTTGCTTATTTAGACATTCAGCAGTTTCAGTGCAATATCATTCATTTTTTGGAGTTGTGATTTTACGCCAGCTAGACGCTAACGTAACCCACCGTACAGGTACTAACAAGTAGTGTACACCGGGTTTTTAGAGCCATTTCACTGGAAACATCTGCCTGAAAAAGAGCTTGTTGTGCAAGTGAACAAAAACAGTAAAGTTGAGGTTGGACAGCTAAACTAGTTGAAAGTCACTACGAAGCTCAGAGCAGATATTACAGAGTCTGATCCACTTTGTGACGTGTGGTGGGTGATTATGACCCTAATGACAGCATTGTGATTGTGAGTTGTGGGAATGACAGAGCAGAGGAAAGCAGAAAGACCGTGCCAAGTTCAATGCAATTATCGCACAGATAGCCTATAATGTTATACATTCATTATTCCGTTCTTTTATTTATTTAGCTGTTTTCCTCACAGACCAGTAGCAAATGCTTTGTGACCCGGTGTCGGTCCGCGGGCCGGTGATTTGGGGCTGCTGACTCAGAGTAATCTAGACCAACGTTAACTCAAAACTACCACAGCAAATTGGGGACATCTTAGGTGATAACGCTCATTCAGATGAAGGAGCAACAGATGGCTACTTTACAAACCACTCATTCAGTGAGATCATCCTTTAGTGTCATTGCATTTTAGTGCAAACAGCAGATGAGTAGGATGTGGGGGGGAAAAACATTAAAAATCAAAAAAACATTCAGTGGGAGGGAGATTTATGGTCGGCTTGTATTGCAAGGATCAAAGGCATCAAATGAGAAGCATTTCAAAACAGGTCAGCTCTCTGTTTGCAGCTGATAAATGTGAATTATCTGAGGGAAATACGAGAAAATAGGAAAACTGAAAATAGAAAACGTGCAACAACTGAATTCTTCCAATGTATGCCCTCAGGAATATTGTTTGGCAAAGCAGAGGCTGTGGATTATTTGCTGTGTGGTTGGCATGTACTATTACAGGGCAAGCTAGAGAACACAGTATAAACCAGTGTATGCGTGTTGATGTGTGCATGAATGCAACAAATATCCTGAAGCAGGGAATATCAACGGCGTTAATAAGCCGGGGTGTGGCTCAATAAACACACTCACCTTTTCCCTGGATAGCCTTCAGAGTATTTGTTGTTCAGACAGGAGCCCTGAGCTTCCAGAGCTGCTCGACTGCAGAAATTCTGTGGCGAGAACACACGCAAGCAAACACACACACACAAGCAGACACAGACACAGACACAGACACACACACACACACACACACACACACACTCAGATCAATGGCTTGAGTGGACAGAAGGGACAAGGATGGCAAATTAAAGTCTGTTAAGTGATAGTGAGAAATCCCCCTCCAGCTAAAGGCAATCATTACAGTATTGAACCTCTGGACTTCCATAGACTAACACTCTGCACTTCACAATGCTTATCGCCTCGCTGCTGGAGGATACAAGATAATGCAATAAACGTCTCTGCATGCTGAGATACATTGCTGTGGCCTTTTTTAATCATTTTGCAGAAAAACAAATTTTTGTAGGTATGGTTTGTTTGCTGCAAAAGGGGTATAATCGTACCCAAAAAGTGTTCTTTATATCTCGTCTGTGTGCTGGAAGATGAAAAGGCAAGTTAAGTATTTCTGTTTAATATGAAATATCAGTAACTTGTATTGGACTCACTGACACATTTCACTCGCCTGATTTCAGCAAAATGACATTAGAGCTAGACCAATTTTGATTAATATTTTAATAAACTTTATTGTTATGTCATAAAGTAAAAAAATACCAAATATTCCTTTGTTCTAGCTTTTCAAATGTAAGGATTTCTAAGTTTCTCTTTGACTAATGTAATAATGAACGTGTATTTGTGGGGGGTTATGACTGTTAGTTAGAAAAACAAGCAATTTGAAGACGTCAACTTGGGCTAAAAGAATTTGTCAGTTTCAAAGACCAAACGATTAATCAAGTCAATAAATGGCGGATTGAGTTATGATGAAAGTCATCTTTAGCTGCAGCTAACTGTTACGATGATACCGTTCTTTGAATTTCTTCTGCTGAGGATTTATTTTTTGAGGAGTGAATTGTTACTGTTGGTTGGAAGTTATTTTGGATTTTAAAAAGGTATTTTGTGGATGCTGGTGATGCAGAAACATCATCCAACTTGTTTCCAAATGTTGCTGCCGCAACAGATCCAAACGTCACTTCTCTCCTCTCCTCTCCACTCCACAGGGTTATTATACAAATGTGTATAGTATAGCACATTATGCAAAACAAACTCAGGGAAAGCAGTTATTTTATAGTAAGCAACCATGTTATGTGAAAAAACACAATCAAATATGCTATAAAAAACATGTTTCAATGTTTATATGATACGGACCAACACGAATACGTTTGGAGTGACCACCTGTTGCATGTACTTCACAATCCTGACTCTGTACAGTAACTGACCATGTGAACGTCTTCTGGTACGGCCCCCTGACACAACACTCTTACTGTATATTATCACACTGGCCAGTTATAAAGTCTGATACAAGAACAAATAGTACACTCTAGTGTCCACACTGTCTCCCTCGTTGAAGTGTGTGTGTGTGTTTATGCTAATGCTTCACCTAGAAGCCAAGAGGAGATCAAGGGAGATAACAGCTCCAGTAAAAGCTCTCTGCTGCGTCCATCTGTCATGCAGACAAGTGCATATATTATAAAAGGAAATGCATGTGCTTCTCAGCGCCTTTAAGTGTGTGTGCGCGTGTGTGTGTGCGTGTGTGTATGGACATGTATGGTCGTCTTTTCATTCAAGGAATTCCTCCCTGAGCCGTTACTTTGATGTGCCTGGCAGAGTGAGGTGGGGAGGAGGCAGGATGAAGATATCAGCTTTATCTCACACTAGAGCGGTCAGGCTTTGTGTAGCGAGGGGGCCGCTATACTCCACTGAAAAACTACTGTGGCGAAGAAGAAACAGGAGGAGAGAGACAGAACAATACAAGATAAAACCTCTTCTGCTCTTTTGAATAGTAACATTTTCCATTTCACACCATCCAGCCTTGGAATGGAAACAAAGAGTAACCCACATGTTTCTGCAACAACTGACGATCCTGGCTTACAAAGAGTACTGTATCCTGTGAGCGTTTGCACTACTTAGGAAGCTACATTTGAATACTATGAATTTATTCTTGGCAGAGTTCATGATATCCGTTTTATCATTTGTATGTCTGAGCCAAAAGGTCACAGTTTCATGACCCTAGCAAGCCCCTTAAACTTTTAACAAACAGCAAATATACTGCTGTAAAAT
Organism: Anarrhichthys ocellatus; assembly: GCF_004355925.1. Lineage (NCBI taxonomy): Eukaryota > Metazoa > Chordata > Actinopteri > Perciformes > Anarhichadidae > Anarrhichthys > Anarrhichthys ocellatus. The sequence continues at coordinate 1,989,621 of NW_022280031.1, forward strand.
ATTGAAACATACAACAGCAAGATGAATTAGGAATAAATATGAATAAAGAATGAATACACTTGCAGTGTATGAATTTCAAATGCATTACCCATATCATTTTGTACTGGACATGCTGTGCGCATGGTATTTATCTCCAGAATGAGCGCTGATGAAGCACTGATAAGGGCTTCTCTATCAACGCTGCCAGCAGTGATCTGGGTAAAAAATAGATATCCATGAGGCTAGCAAGACGATTCATTTATCCAATCATTTTGGCAAAACATTAAATCAGACATGATGAGGTGTTCTCAGCCATCTCCATTGCCATCATACGGTGGAGGTGCTGCATTGAGTAAGTGTTTACATTGAATGTCTTTCTTTAAAAATTAGTAAAATCAATCGGAACAAAATGGTATAGGATCAGTCTTTATATTGTACTTAAGGCTGACTGAATGAAAACATATTTTCTCGGCTGTCAACTTCATGCCGGCATTTTTAAGGCATTGGGCAAATAATGTTCTTGACAGACTAATCAAGAGGTTGAAAGAAATGTCTACCATCCTTTCCTACATGAAGAGTGAAAAACATCGAGCAAGATGTCTTACCTCGGATGCAATGAGCTCCAATCCGCGGCACTGCCGGTCCTTCTCCTTCAGCATCAGATCCCACATCTCGGGGTCGTCCTCGGCCAGGCTTTCCTGGCCCGTCCATGGACGATCTTCTTCCACCGCGCGGGAGGCGGAGTGTGACTGTTGGCCATGCACACCGAGACGAACCGGGGCTCGCTGGCACAGTGGCTGTGAACAGGTGAGAGAGAGAGAGGGGAAAGGATCAACTGAAAGTAGTAATAGTTGTATACTGATAGAACAGTTATCGTCAACACATTTTCTAATCCTGGACCACTAAAGTGGGTCTCATGAGTACTGACGTATCAACCAAAACCACTGCTTTAATAAAAGTATGGTAACAGAGTAGGAGTGTGGCAGCTACAAAATGAGACAAATATGTAAAATGTGGGTGTGTAGAAGAGGAAAGATAATTAATAACATACATTTCCTAGTTATAGAGCTTTTCATCGGCATTCTGTTGCAAGGGCAACAGCTTTTGTCCAACTTTACTTCCTGTCCACTATTGCAACAACAAACATTGCAACAGGAAATACAAACATGTCCATTGAGAAGGTTTATGTTGTCATCTTTATTATCTATGAAGATTAAACCAGTGGGAGCTCCACCCGTAAAGACCAACCACTACGTGAAGAGACGATACAACAGAGAAATATGTTTCTACAGAATGCATTTGATCGTTTTACTTATTTGAGGTAACAACCTGATTTGTCGTATATACATAAGGAGACATTTGAAGTCCCCTCCTCTGTTCCTACACTCCGATATGGAGCCCGGTATAATTAGAAACTGGCGTGTTTGCATGATATCAATAATCAGCGTGGTTGTTCAATTATGCCTCTATCAGCACTTCCACAAACTGGGGGACTGACTTTTACAGCCCCAGTGTGCCGAAGGAGGCATATAGAGAACAGATTCAGCACTTCCCGCTTATCTAATCTGGACTGGGGCCGGCGAGTTCTGCTGCTGCTGCTGCAATGCCCGATCACGTGAGTGTGCAGAGTCCATACAGTTTTCATTGTCTCTTTTTGAAACGTTAAACACGAATCCTAAACTAGCTTCAACCCTGTGATGGATTATTCAAACACTAGATTTATGGCTTGGTATTGCATACAGTAGACACTTTCCATAGGTGATATACAAACTTTGACTGCACCAAAGGATTGCACTGTATTACAGCTGTACTTTACGTGCGCACTTCAACAGAGAGGCGCTGTGACTGTGTGGGAGAAGACACAGAAATAGAGAAGAAACCCCCTCTTTGACAGGTCGATAGCATTTACAACAAAGTGGCTCACTCCCGTCATTTAATCAACAATATGATGACTCTGTGTTGAGATCAATCCCACCACTGCTAACCTATAGTTATCATCTGTACAGGTGTGCTGGGGTGTGAGGGACAACCTCCCTTTAATGGCACCATTAAAAAGCAATTAACACAATGCTCAGCACTGGATGAGGACACCAACATGAAAAAAAAAATGCAATTTGCGCTTATTCCATGTGGTGTAAAAAATGTCTGGGTACTTCATCTTTTGTAGTGGCTTTAAGGTGCTTTAAATCTTGTGAAGAAACCAACTCTAGTTTTTCATACATTTCATGACAAAAAATTAAGAATTTGAATGTTGGGCAGAAATAGAAATAGTAATAGAAGCTTTCTGACCAACCTCAGTTCAACATTCTTTGTAAAAAAACAGTTATTAAGAACACTTTATCCTCAGGAGCAGCTTGCAGATAGTTTATCTACTCCATCGCTGTTAGGCCCAATCCTCTCTACTCCGCCTCTTCATCTGCTCCCCGGGGTGGCAGAGGGAGCAGCGGTGACACACCAGGGGAGGCAACTTGCACATTAATGGCCGATTTCTAACAGTTTCTACTCTGGCCTTCTGTCACCAGTGGCGGTGGTGGAAAAGTTAGAAGCCCCCCCCCCCCCTCTGGGTTCTAGAAGAGATGAAGGCCTGGGGAGACAGGTCGGGCTGCCTCTGAGGACAAGTTTCTCGCTGAGAAATCACACGGGTCATTAAATCTTGACGGGAACTGTCCTTCGCTGTCTGCACTTCTGCCGGGACACACCGAGGCTCAGGAAAGCAGCGGCAGAGAGAAACACAACACAAGCCAACACTGCCATGGTTACAGCGCTACTGAGGACTGCAAAACAGACAAGGGTGACTCTCCTCCCTCCTCCTCCTCCTCCTCCTCCTCCTCGCCTCCACCTTCATCCCTGCTTTCCTTTCCCCACCCTCCTCCTGTCATTCAAAGCTGCTAAGCACGCTCAGCCAAGCAGCACTCATGCGGCGTTTTTATTAGTTCGCCTTGTCATCGCCATCACTTCCGTGGCGTCCGGACGGGACAGCACTGAGCTTAAACAAACACGCGGGTCAGTCCCTGTGGTCCGCCTCTCCGCGGTCCCGCCTCGTCTCCCAGCCCTGATCATTCAGAACCAGAAGATTAATTAATGAACACGAGAAACTGATCCAAGAAAAGTGAGAGCCAAGATACAAGCGTCGAATATGTCACAGCTGGACTATTTTTAGGCGACAGATGATGCCGTCGTTTGAAGGTGAACTTGATGAAAACTTTGCTGTGAGAAAACGGCACGGGATAGGCCACATCAACCAGGGCGCCGAGCACCAGATAATGGCAGAGTCACAGATGCACTGCATATGAGTGACAATGATAAGGCAATTGTTGGCAGTTTGCCTTCCCTGTCAAACATCTGTGGCCAAAGACAAATGGCGGAGAAGAAGAAAAAAAACTATTTCATTAATCCTAGTTCTGTAATATTTTGCCCATTTCCTGAAGCAGCTCCTGATGTGGGTCAATTTTACAGATGACTGCTGTCCATCAGAGGCTGCACCAAACAACAATCAGCCAGGTATCAGAAGCAAAACAGAGAGGAGTAGAGAGGAGACAAAAAAAAAGAAGATATGTAAGGTTACAGAGAAGTGTCAACAGTCAGCGGCAGCCGTCAGTCTGACACATCGCCTCTTTCCCTGTCACTGACTAATAGCAGGGCTGTCCGTTACAAATTGCCCTGCGATTCAGTTTAGATAACACCAGACTGAGAAATCTGGATGGGGTGCAGAGGCGTGAAGGGACGGAGGCCGAGTTCAGGGCGACTCCGCTGTATTCGGGTCAAAGGGTTGTCAAGGAGACAATCAGAGACATAAGCGATGCTTGCAGCAAAGCCGATCTTCAGGAGGTGTAGGCGGTGGAACAATATGTGTATGCTTTTTGTGGCGATGATGGTGAAAGAGCTCTACTCTGGGCTTCCTGGTGCCTCAGGGATTCTAGATGTGTGCTGTGGACTGTACTGTTGGCATTGTCAGAGAGTGCCTGTGCCCACAACCCTCTCATTGTCCCCGTCAAGTGCATAGTTTGTTAAATCAAAAATAGACGCACTTAAGAGGAACAGTGTGTAGGATCCAGGGGGATTTATTGGCAAAATACTCAGAACTATGTTTACATTAGTGTATTTTCATCTTAAACTTAGAATCGTTAGCTTAGAAATGGCCATTTATATCTACATAGGGAGCAGAGTCTGCCATGTTGCACTTCCATCTTGCATCATCATGTTTCTACAGTAGAAGGACAAACCAAACAAGATAGAGCCTGTCACGTTGTATGTTACCTAAAGGCCAATGCAGCTCTCTGGCATGCTTGCAAAGGGAGGAGTAGGCAGCGGGTTTTCAGATGGATACAATCTGCGACCTCACCACTAGATATGCTCCTATAACTGGGTTTTTTCTGCATTGTAAAATCTTGTTCGGGCCAACCAAGGGCAATTTTGAGCCACCTAAATACGGCTAAATCAGTAGTGAAACATTCTAACTATACTCTCATCACTAGTAAAAGTAGATGGAATCAGTTTGTTGGTTTTCAATTGACAGGAGCATAAATCTTAAGCAAACATTAAGGACGGTACGGCAGGTGGAGCAAACTTGACTACACTAGGGCTTGTTATTATTTTCAATTAATCTGCAAATAATTTAATCATTTTGTCAATAAAATATCAGAAACTAAGGAAAAAATGCCTGGTATAATTTCCCATAACCCCATGGGATGTTTTCACATAGTTGAATATTCAATGGTTTTATTTGGATGCAGAAGAGCTTCGTGATGATCAAGATGTGAGCAAACAAGAGCAGAAAGGCTTAAAACATGAATGAGGTACATGCAGTGGTGTAAGGTATCTCAAGACACGGGCAGATATTTGTTTGTTTGACGCGTGTTTAGGCTGGTCTTGGTTGAGGAACGCTTGAAAATTTAAAAGGAAGTGGCTGTCATCTTTCATGGAATCAGAGTAGCTCCAAGCAACTTATAAACATCGCTGTTGAAAATAAATAAAAATGGATGAAGTCATGACACCTGAAAAATGTGTTTCTGTTCTGTTCCTGTTAAATGAATTCAAATAGCTAAAGAATAACTCTGCTGTGACAGTGTTGTTAGTTTTGTCAAAAAAGTGTGTGTATAAAAGCATTAAATTGGTATTCTAGTGGTTTCGGTGTGGGAGGTGATGAAGTCAGACAGGCTGTGACTCCGAAACACTATTTCTGGGTCAATTTATAGAAGTAGATTTGAAGAAAAAAAACAAAAAACGTGAGTCATATTGCTGGGTAATACTGAATGCACAAATACCACTCAGTGGGTTTATGTTGACAACAGATGAAAACAAAAATGCATGCATCTCTTCCAAACATGTCAACCCCTGTTGACTGTAACTTTGGAGAAAAGTTGGAAAAGCTGCTGAAAATCTTTCCATCAGAACTTCAAACAAAAGCATGATGAGTAGGAGTTATGGAGGGCAGCAGGTCCTCTCACCAATGCTCTGCAAAACAAATCTCTAATCTATCAGCACAAGTACTTTTAGTTTGGATTTGGACGACTAACCATTTGCTCATACATTTGTATTTATATGTAACCCTACGTTACTCTTGGTTTTCACTTGAGTACACAATATAACTAAAGATACATAGGAGGTAAATTATCTATGAGGTAAATCCAGCATTGATAAGAACCAGAAGGTAACTGTCTAGATATGTTAATAGTGTTTCAGGTTGATACAGGTTTCCTGGTTACATCACAGAATGTTGACTCTCCTTCTTGTCAGCCACGACTAAGGTCATCCCAGTAACTTATTATCAAGCACGAGCAGAATGTTAAAAAAAAAAAAAACTGCTTCAGACATGGGAACGTCATCTTTCAAAGCTTCTTACTTTTCTGCATGTTTAATCACTGAAAAAGTAAAGAAGACATTTATTACCAACAATGCAAGATGTTTCAGCGGATCTCATTCTCTTTCTCTAATGTCTCACAAAGCAGAACCTACACATTCAAAAATAAAACCTGAAAATTGAAATGCTACATTCTGTGATATTCACACCCACTTTGCTCTACTTAAGTTCACCGCATTACAATTTAAATTTGTGTAACTTTGAACTCAAAGGTTTGGCAAAATGTTAAAAGGTGGATTGTCCAGGTGCTTCATCCATCATAACACATTGAATCTCAGCTTGAACACCTCTACATTTGGTGAGAAGTGAAGATTTATGCGGAGCAAAATCCATGTAATTCAAGCATCATCTGCACAGAAGCTAAAGTTATTTCAACAGCCTAAAATTGCAAAAAAAAAAAGAAAGCTTATAGAAAAGTAGATGAACATATATAGAAAATAATCTATAGAGAAATGTTCTCTTCAGCAAAATAAATATATTGTAGGCATAGATATTTAAGTTTTTCAAAACGGGATTAGATTTTTATTCTTAAAGTGACACAGGAATCCATTACCTGCAGCAACCCGGCCTGTTTAAGAGCAAGCACCCCCATAATGACCAAAGTAGTCCGTTTTCCACGGATATGTAGATAACAGCTGTACTGACTTTAACAAATATCCATTTTATATATTAAAGCCACTGGGGGGCGAACGGGAGAACTTGTTTGGACACGTGTTCCACAAACATTTCACTGTCCAATGCGCTGTCTTTCTTTCGATCCGTTAATCCATTAATTCAAATGCATATTGACACCTTAACGGAATACCACAGGTTACTTGACAGGATAATATAAGACCAGGAAACTTCAAACTGACATGCCGGTTGACACGCCACCTTGACACGGTCAAAAACTGTTAACTTTCCGTCCACACACACCTGATTCTCATTACCAGGCACTTAAAAAGTTCACATCATACGGGAAATTAAAACCAGTATACCGGTTGAACCGGTATACCTCCCAGGCCTACGTCAACAGCAACAAGAAAAAACAGCCCATGGCCTGAAATCTGTCTCTCTCTTCCTCACACGTACACGGATCATGTGAGGACACTGCATTCCTTAACCAAAAGAAGAAACAAGGGTCTTGTGAGTCTTTTTAAAATTTGCACACTTAACCAATTACCACCAATAGGAAAAGCATGCATGCGAATCAGTCAGTTTTATGGGAAACTTCAAACACACCGACAGTGACTTATAAAACTAGGTCTGACTACATGCCACACAACTTTGGCACAGACGTGGCTTAGCCTAGTTGTTTCTGAGAAACTACATGAAATTTGCACCATCTCCAAAATGGGTCACTTCATAAAGTTCAAAATGAGGGTATTAATAGCCCTCAACCAACTTGTTTCCCCCCCCCAAACACCTCCATCACCCTGATGCCTCAACTCACCAAGCAACTTATTTAATTAAAAAAATCTGTCAAATTATAAAACTGGATTTCTTTGAAATGAGATCACTGGTTAACTCATTTGTCAATAAAAAAAAAAAGTTTTAATCAAGGGGGCTACAATTACCCTAACAGGGAAAAAGAGTTTAAAAATATATAATAATAATAATAATAAATGCTAATAATTAACCAGGGTAATTGAACCCACTCCACATTGTAATCTGTGATGTGTACTTAAGCACATCTGTAAAGTTAAATTATTAACACAATGTCAAAGATTTTCATTGAAGTATAAGATACCATTTACAAACCTGCAATAAATACTTGGAGGTTGTAATTTTGATGGATTGGGTTTAGAAAGGATTGTGGTGCCTTTGAATTGTAATGCGCTTTTCTGAAAGGTATTTAAAATACTTTACTGGAGTTTCATGATTAGTTTGAGGTAAGTGGACCTTTGATTCACCATATATTTTAAGATATCAATTAGGAAAACTAAGTTACACTATCCTTGTAGCTACCCTAAAGTAATGTAACAATCTGCTGACTCAGCAGAAACATTGCTTTGACAAAAACACAGCCTTATCTGTTACATAATTACCTCAAAGTAGAAAGTTAATATTTTCTCGGTACTCCTGCAGTACACTTCATTTTGCACTTTGAACTTTATATTAGGGGGCCTTTCTGAATACCCAGACTTGTATTATTTGCATAGTTACCAGGATTGAGGCTTTTCACTTGAATTAACAACAACAAAAAGCAGCTTGTATAATTCTGATTGATTATAGAATAACTTATTTAAGTTACCGTCACTAAATAACCCAAAATAGCTTGTTACATTGGGATTTGTTGGTGATACAGAGACGCGTGTTGATCGCTGCTGTTTCTTGTCCCACATGATGAAACTGCAGTGGCTGTTGCATCATTACGTGGATGCAACTGCAGCAACATAACACTGAGAGCTAGCCTGCTAGCTTATCTGCTAACAAGCGACCGACATGTCAAATGTGTCACACGAACAGGGCAGCAAAGACAGCTAACGTGTAACTGACGGAGTTATTCTTACATTTGGTGACTTGTTAAAGCACAGGTGGTCAGTTAAACCCCTCACACCTGTAGTAACCGTATTGACGTTAAGCTAGCTCACGGGTCAACCGTACAGAAACGACAGCTAAGGTAACTTAACTACCCAACTCAAGCACACCGTAATATAAGCAGTGACTCATAACCAATACTGTATAATACACGTACCCGCGTGACTCGTCTCAGAGCGAAGGACAGCATGTTTCCAGTTCTCAGGGCAGATGCAGACGGACAGGCTCAACTGACTCCGAAGACGTTGTTGTGCAACGTGTGGCTACGTTTCACCGGCCGAAAGGGTTGCTGGGAAATGTAGGTCGTTGTGGAGAACTTACGCAAGCCAGCAGTGACAGGTACCCACTACTGCTGTATCTCTCTCTCATTGTTTTCAGTGGTAGAAGAAGTATTCCAACCTTTTCTAAAGTAAAAGTAGAAATACCACTACCGTTTAAAATAATGTTGTTTTTTTGCTTTTGATTAGCCAAAGAAAAAGTAAAGTTTCATCATCAGAATATAGGCTACTTAAACTTCTTATATTTCTTATTGTTATGTACAGTCTATGTACTTAAAGTACCAAAAGTAAAAGTTCTCAATTATAAAGATTGGCCCATTTCACAATTACTTATCTTATATGATTCTTGTTATTGATGCATTAACGTGTATATAATAATACATTTTATTTGTATACAGCTTTTGAAGGTACTCAAAGACATTTTACATGGTAAAAACAGAATAAAAGCAATATTAATATAAACAAGTACAAAAAGTACATTTGCTTCTGTGTCGTGGAGTAGAAGTAACCTATAAAGGAGCAGAAAATGGAACTATTGAGATAACCTCAAGAACAACTACCTTTAAATTGTACTTAAGTACAGCACGTGAGTAAATGTAAACTACTTTGTTAATTTCCAGCACTGATTTTACTCATTCATCTTCTATATCATTTAATTTGAATGGCCACAGGATGACTGAGCCGACAAGTGAAGAGTGAAAGCAGTTATCACTTATTCATTATTTTTTCAATACATATCTACATTGTTAATTATGTGCAAGTCTACATCTGTGACATGTGAATGCACACCACACCTCTGAACTTTGTCAAAGCAAAAAGATTTCAAGCAAAACATTTGTCTTGCTTGCTGTAAGCAATTGTGTTATCTTGTATGAGTCAGGTCTTTGTTCAAACCGGTTTGATAACGCATTGGTACTTTTTGCACTTTTTTGCCCAATAAATGTTGAGAAAGGCAACAAGTGCTCTTGCACCACAGTATTACGTAGAGTACCTTGTTGGCCTAGGGATTAAAGTGCCCACCATGAATTGTGGTTTGAGTCCAGCTGCACGTTCTTCCTCATCGCTCTCCTCCCCTCATATCTTTGAAATCCTGGGTCTCTAATCGTCACAGAGCAATGCCCAAATTAGTATTTTCTTGTTTCATGCAACTTTGACATGAAGAGCAGGTCATGATACTATTAATTAAACTTCCTTCCAAGCAAAGAACGAGAGGTGGCTTCACACTATGATTTAGGCAATCACTAGAGGTGCCTGTAAGGGCAGATTTCAAACTAGTGTAAAAAATTCCATTATCAAGACCAAGTTCTGAGACTTTGTGTACTTCATCAAGACAACCTATAAATGTTGATAATTTATTTTTATGAAGATTTCTCATAAGAGAAAAACTGATAAGATGATCGATTTCCATTATCTGCAATAGTTTACAGAAGGAAATCATTTCAAATACTGACAAAAAAAATCTGTTTTTGAGATACAGTTCTTAAATTTACCACACAATGTTGTAATTTTTTTTTCATGAATGAGATGTGTTTAGCTACGAAGCGTCCAACCATTTCTGTTCACCAGGGCATACATTTTGGTGAAAGTTGCAAAGTGCTGGCACGCATGGCTGATTTGTTATGATTTTCTTTAGACTTTAGACGGTTGCTGTAGCACCACCATCAGGACTACTGGTCCACAAAGCCAGTCAATGAAGTTTGGCTAAGGAGCTTCTGGCCGGCCCTGAATAATCTGGCATGGATGAATTAAACATTTTTGGAAAACATTTGGTAACATAGAAAGAGATGTTCTGAATGTAATATTTTATTTCTGATCGGTGTTGCCTCGTGATTAGACATTTTCCCATAATAGAGGTTAAAAGTGGTTACAAGTTTTACATGTGTCACCATATTTATAAATTAATGTGTCAGTTATTAGGTGCTGTCAGTGTCTGTAATCTCAGTGGATTAAAATGTCGGCGTCAGAGACACACACACACACACACACGTACGGCCACACACAAAGGAGTACATAAGCATCTGTCCACAACAACTAGTGCAGTGATTCTTCACCAACCCACTGTAGAGAATCTGTCACAAAGAGGGGAACTCTGGAGAATCTGGGTTGCGGCGACTCCATCAATCTCTGTGTCCCAACTGGCCACAGCAACTTGTATAAAATACATGGACTTCCCTGGACCTCCATCTCAATGCCATTGATCAAAAGCATAACAGGCTATCGAGCCTGAGTGAGATAAAGATTCAATTAGCGTCGATTGTATGTTTTCTAATGAAATTTTGAGCACCATTAGCGTCAGATCAAAAAGTGTGGAGAGCAAAGAGTCTGTGTTGAGAGAGAAAAAAGGGAGTTGCAAGGTGGATGTGCTTAATTTAATCATGAAAGAGGTGGGTGAGTTGTTCTTTTTTTTCAGTTTTTTCCTTTAATCTGGGTGCATATATTTATATATAGCAATGATGCAACTATCCTGATTCATTTTTCCATAAATTGGAAAACAAAACAGTTAGAATAAAGAAAACAATGAAGTAAATATTTATAAGTCGCTGAGATCATAACAGTGGCTCCAGTAATACAGCAGTCAGGAAATTGTGACAAAGCCATCTGGAGGTTTAGGTGCAACGGAAAAATGGCTGCTCTTACTTCCTTTGCTCGCACGATCAAACAAACAGAATCTGTCAGTCATATTGCCTCCAATACAATAGTTATTTTTCCTTTCAGTTTCAGGGTGAATGTAATTAAAATTATATCAGTCACCTTGCTAGGATTCAATTACTGTACACACCAACTCCCTCAAAAGGAGTTATCATCATTTTAAGAATGTTTCACAGTTGGTTTTCAAGTTAAAATTCAATCCTCCCCTTCAATATGTTTCAGAAAATTAAAATGACATATCTTCACAGGAAGCTTGGGCAGGAGCTCCCAATCAGAGTGAAATGTAACTTAATTCATAATTGCGTCCTTGCTAAGTTAGATAACGTGAACATGCTGCACAGCTTGTGCCCTTCAATTGTGCTTGTAGCTCTGAACAAAAAACATTCACCCAGTAAAAGACAGACGGTTTAAGAGATTTTAATGTGCTTTTTCATACAGTATATTGTATGCATATCCAGCATAGCATTTCTCATACATATAACTCTCTTATATCCAGGGAAACGTAGAGCTGAGAGGATGATTAACAGTCAGTCTACCATAACATTATGTCTGCCATACAGGGATGGCACAGCACAGCTGCCTCAGAGGGTCCCTATGTACTCGGAGGGCATAATACTGATTCCAGCTGTTTTCAACCGAATTCTCCAACTGCAAAAAGGAATAACAGAGAAACAAATATCTAAAAACAATAAGTGTGCTGAGGTTGAGTACATTATTTACAGAAAAAAGCAGACGAAAACAGAAGTTAACAAATACAAAGTTGGAAAATAAGTCAGAGAAATCAGCCATATCCTAACCATCCATAACTCGATTATACTTGATTTAAAACCACAATTCACAGCAGTTTAGAGGCAAAAAACTGTCCCCTGCTTCTTCATCGTAATCAATATGACTATGATTTCCATCATTATCATTATAATCATCATCGGTCATCAACATTGTCTCTTTTTTTTCCCTCTTTGCAGTTCAGTCTCACTTACTTATCCCAAGTAAGGGTGCTCACTTTGGAAGTTGTAGTCCGGACACACTTTTTGAACCAGCTTGTAGTCGATGCTGAAGAAAGAGATGAAGATGCAGATCACCTTGAAGGGTTTGGCACAGAGCCAGGCAGCGTGGGACTGGGTGTGCTCCGTGAAGCAGGTCTGAGAAGGGTCGTACAGGCAGGGTTTGGGCTTCTTGGATCTGTTGGTTTTCTCATACTCCACCCGACAGTTAAAGGTCTTTGTCTCCTTCCGGTTGATGGTGGTCTGCTGGGTCTCCTGGATCTGGACGTTCTGCTGAGTGTGGGGGTGCAGATGCTGGACTACTTCAAACTCCACCACTTTGGTCGGTGGCACGATACTGACCGACACGTTCCCCAGGCTAGACGAGTTGTGGCGGAAGTAAACAGTGAACGTCCCATTAATGTGGTCCACAATCTTCCCTGTCACCAACAAGCTGAACTTCAAGGTCTTGACGTTAAAGTAGAAGTCTCCCCAGCCGAAGATCTTCTTGGTCTTCATGGATGTCTTTTGTGAGGGCTTGCGCTTAGAGCGGTATCCTGTCTGGTCCAGGAGCAGGGACTGGTTCCGGGCCGAGTCGTATGGGTTAAAGAAACTGTAGGTGGGTGGCTTGGATTTCATGGGTGTCTGGTCAATGGAAGTGGAGAAGATACGGGTTTGGTACGGAGGCTTAACCACCCCTCCTGTTGTTCCTCCCACTGTGCCTCCACCCATGCCATATGGAAGAGTCTTCATCACCGACCCCACTGGGCCCAGTTCTGAGAACTCCACCTGCTTCTCCAACCCTTGGACCTGGAGAAAAGAAAGCCAGATAAAAGAAGAAGAAGAAAACATTATTCACAACGGGCCAAAGACTATTCAATTTAAATTTTCACATATTCTGCAGGAGAAAAAGCAACAGCCGTTTTAGTTTAATCTCTACTTAAATGTTTTGTCAACACCACAGTTTGCCACAACTTGTAAAATACAACTGTAATGATGTTAAAACAAACTGGCAGTAGTTTAAATTGTATTAAAAAGCCAGATTGCTGATTGTTTGGGAAATGAAAATGAACGACAACTGATCAGGCGGGAATTCGACCCAGTTAAGGGAAACCAATTCGGGATACATATCTGTCTTAATCCTTGAAATGTCTGTCCCGCATCAGCCACAGTGCTGCATTGTGGAGCAGTTAAAAGGTTCTGCACCTTGCTCAAGGGCACTTATTACACTGTGGGCAATATACGATGCATGTAATACCAGCCCTGACAAAGCCAGAATACACTGCTCTCAGTCCTGGAAGTTGAACCAGCAACCTACAACCTTTAAGCCACACTGAAGACATCAGCTATTCAGAAATTTACATAAAATTTGATCTGGACAAAAAAGCAATGTCCCATTTCATTTCACACACATTATCATAATCCGAAGTGTTGTATAGGTCACTCCTCTTTTTACCTCACGTGATTTGTTCTTCCCCGAGCATCCAAATTGTTGGATGTTTTATATTTCATCCCTTGAATTCAAGAAAACAAAACCATCTATTTTTGTTAACACACTTTAATTTTGTTGTCAGTGTTTGCTCCGGAGAGAAAAACAACTCTGCATGTAAGGTAATGGATGTGAGCCTCTGTTAGTTCAGACAGCTTTCTGCCTTTAATCCACAGCCTATTGGTTATTCGCGGGCTGATTGACTAGAAGTCTTCCTCTCCTCTCTTTCATGTCTCATTAATCACATCACTGTCATGCTACCATCCATATGTATATATGAGGACACTTTAAAACACACACACACACACTGGAGCACACAGGCGCATTTGCACACATGCAAATTTCAAGCTCAAAGCTGTCATGAAGTGACAGAGAGAAGTATTACAGCTATTCGGAGGGGTTACATGTGGATCCCCTGAGGATGCATTTGGATGGAGTTATAAACTGTTCTAGTAGATAAACAAACCAAAAAATAAATGAAAACAGCCTTTCAAAACAAGTTCAGGATCAGATCTTTGTGTCTTCTCATGCAAGGACGTCTGCCTTCATTCTTATCCAGGGCAGTGGAACCGACAGGTTTGTGCCAAAGCGCTCCTCATCTTTCATCAATCACTGAACCTAATAATAACTCCATATTGCTATTCGCAGAGGCAACAGTGCAGCGCTCAATACAGCTCCTAATGTATTCAGTCATTCAATTAATGTATCTATGTCTGTTGGCCATTCATTAACATGCCTGCAGAGCTGATTTCTACGTAGATTGATTGAGGGGAAAATAACTGAAAGTTTATTGACTACTGAAGGAATGAATTACCAAAAAACGACAGGTGCTGATAAATGACCAGTGACTGGGATAATGACCCACTGAAGATTTTTAACAGACCTCAACTCCCTTTGGTGTCATGACAGGGGGCCGATGCAGTGGTCTTGCAATTTTAAGCTGGTGAATTGGTGATGTGAGCCGATTTTGGCGCTGACAGGTAGGAATAAGCCACAGTTGATGGCAGAAAAACACCACAATATGTACAGCAACAAACAGTGTGTACAGTGCATGCTAGATAGGGCTTCCTGTGAACGCGCTGTCAGCAGTGCTGTCAGCTAGCTCCATGTGTTGCCATCTGTCAGACTAACACTCTGCTGGTGCAGTCCTAATCATTTCTCTTGCGGATGGCACGGAGCTCGAACTAGCACCATCATCATAATCCTTAACAATCTTCAGCGGCAACATCACGCTAGGAACCTCAACCTAACCTTCAGGGTCAACTGTATGAAGCTCAAAAATGATTTTGTGAAGGGGTCTGAGGTCGGCGCGGGTCTTTTTCAAGGGGCGAAAAGCAACACAGTCAGCAACTTTAATAAACATCGATTGAGTGGAAAAAGATGAGTATGGAGAGAAGGCTTCTTCTTCTGTGGCACGAAAGTAATAAAATGCCAACAGAAACCAATGACTAGATGGACTTTCTATTAGCATAAATATGAAAAAAAAATGTGTGCTGGACAGTAAATCCATTTAAAGGGTGAGGATTTGTTAGAAGAAATATCAGATATTTTTTCTTGACATGAAATCCATATGCTATAGACTTTTTGCAAAACAGCGGATGTTTGCTATAAGGTCACATCAGGCTGCCGCAACTGGCAAGAGATTGACGGTTTGAAAAATAGAGCTTCATGCTTTTTCTTCCTCCTCAGCCTCTATTCAGTTAGGTTACAATACTTGAGAAGTAATTCTAAACCAAAGGGATGTTGCTGGGGATGATAAAGAGGCTCTAAATCTCTGTGGTGCACACAGTAGATAGATACACTGTATTTACACACTGAGCAACTCAACTAGAGAGCATATTTTAGTCCCATACATGCATGTATTTAATTTACTTTAGTTACTTTTATCTAAATATACTGCAATTCTGGGAAAAGCATAGATTAGCAGGCGAATTACCTCAGATGTATTTTTTTACTCTCTGCTATCTTATGTATCAATTTAGTCCTATTTATGCTTATGCTTAAACGTCTTCATAAGAACGTAAAGTATCAAAGTAAGTATTGTTTCAATTGCATAAAAACTGAAATTACAGACATGCTGTGTGTAACTTTAGGAGAAGATATATAGTAGAGGCTTGTTTAGGAAACAGAAGGTAACCTTTGCAATGATTACCACCTGGGAGATGTGTATCACATTTTGTTTGAATGTTAAGCATGCAAGCATAATGAATAACAGGAAAAGGTGCTTGACATACTATTTGAATTGGCTATTTATGGTTAAGTATATTTTGCAATTACAATGGGATAAACCAAAGATTATATGCAAATTGCGTGTGTTCTTCAAAAATGTTTTGTCTCTGATGAGGTAATTCATGTTCGCTAGCGCCTTTGTGAGGCAGTACTTAGTGACAGCGGTGCTTTGAGTTAATGCTAAAATCCCCATAACATTCAAATGAAAACGTCATTAGTCTTGCAGGTATTTCGTCAAAAACGTAAGTACTGGATGAACTAAAATGACCCGCTTTGCGAGAAAGGGATTGATGGACGGACGGGCAACCCAAAAACATAATGCCTCCGGCCGAATAAGGCTTCTATATACAAAGTTATTACACATGCATGTCTGTACCAAAATGAATGGCAATCCATTCAATTGCTCTCGAGGCGTCTTACAAAAAAGTGAACCAGATGGTGGTTCTAGAGGACAAATCAGGGGATCATGAAGGTCATTAAGATGTATCCTCTGGGGACCATGAATCTCTTTACAAAATGTCATGACAGAACGCTAGCATGGCTTGTTATCTGAATCCAATAAAGGTAAAAAACACAGTGGCTTTACCTTTCCGATCTCTTTTATCACATTCGATATAAAACTGTGCCATAAGAAAAAACAGCACCTTTAACAGAGACAAACCATCTCAGGGTTGTGTGAATTTTAACCATTCAGACCACTGCAATAACTAAATAAATGTAAAAGAAAACTTGACTTGGGGGGGTGCCTTGGGTTCTTCCAAGCTGCAAAGTTCCCCACATAGTGAAGCTTTACACACATCAACACGGCTTTAGTGTTTCCTCCATTTAAGATTGAGATTCCTGTTTGGGAGCATGAGATGGAAAAAGTATAGTGGTGGACTTATACATATGTATGATATAGGCAACTCAATAACCGCACAATCATAGAAAGAACAATCAGATTACAGAGCTTGGGAGATAGAGGGAGATAGTGAAGAAAATATTATTAGCGGAGAAGTGAGATGAGCAGCGGAGAGGGAGTAAGGAGATCTTGTACATTTTCTAGGAACAGGGAGCATTAATCATCGATAACTTCATTTGGAAGTTCATATGAGCAAAAAAGCATCTTCAGTTGCTGCTTAGATGGCACGCCTATAACCTAGCTGGAAGTACATGCGAGAATGAAATGTAGGAGATGTTCAATGAGGAGATTATGAGTGTAGCTCAGAGTGAGTGACAGAAAAAGTAGACACACATATTGGCAGATAGAGAAGGGCTCAGAGAGAGAAAGAGAACGACAGGTTGGAGCGGTGAAGGGATTCACACATGCTTATTAAATAACAGAAGGTCAGATGACTCTCTAGAATTTACTGCTGAAACCCGACATATCACATGCCACCACAATTAAGATCTCTTTTCATCATTAAGAAAGCGTTGGATCAATGGTAGCGCCTCTGATCGCCCTTTCTTTCACACTCTCTCTGTCTATCGGGTATCTGATCCTCCGTCGGGCAGTTCGCTCTCTCACCTTCATCTATAACTTCCACACCTCCTTGATAGCGAGAGTATTCAGAGGGAATGGACCTCGCTTACCGGCTCCCCAACACACATCCGACTTCCTCTCCCGCCTCCCGCCCTCCGTTCCTTCACCTCCAGAAGGACTGATGAGAAAATGAAAGCTACTTGTCTCAGAGCTCTCTCTCCCAGGCTTGTTTCTTTGTTTAATTGGAGTTTTATTGGTGACAATCAATTTATTTCTATCTGTGCTCCAGGCTGCATTGATCTGCTGTCACAGAGAAGAGTCAAATGTACAGTTCCACTCCCACCACACTACAGACTCTGATGCCAGCTACTGACTTTTACTACTTTACTGCTTGTTATGATTAGAAGCAGAAATGGATTTTGTTCTTTCACATTTTTCAGGTTAACCTCATAGTTCCTTGAGAGGAGTAAGAGAGGCTGCAAACTATTAATACGCAGTGAGAGGAGACACATTCAGGATGAGATGTTGAATGCACATCAGTTTTTACTTTGAAGTCACTATTTACCTTAAACGCTCCCAAATGCCATTAATCTGTTCAAGCTGATGGTGGAAAAGCCTAACATCTTACGTTATCTTAAGTTATCTTACTGTAGTTCTGGACTTCAAGGATGACTTTGTTCTTTAACTACACCATTGATACTAAGGTATGAGTTGTGTTGTAAGACCCTGCAATCACAATGACTTTCATCTCAGCTATATCATTTCTATTTTGGACATTTAGATACTCAGTGGTGGAAAGTAAGTAAATAAATTTAGCTGTCCTTAAGTACAATTTTGAGTTATTACTTGTACTTTACTTGAGTATCTCCATTTTATGCTACTCTACTACTATACATTTAGATCACTACACTTGTTTGGCAACATTAGTTACCGGTTAATTCATATTATTAATACAAAATATAATCTACCTAATTTGATAAAGTATGTATTGTTATAGATTAAAGCAGGATATAAAATAACATTATTAGCTGCACCTTTACCAGCTACAACATTAGAGGGATGAATACATTAATGCATCAATAATGAGAATCACATTATATAATAAATATTATTCTGAAATGGACTATTGTGCATAATGATTAATTTTGTACTTTAAGTGTATTTTAAACTTTTTTTTAAGGTAAGAGTTCAAGGTCAACAGGTGGATTGGTGCACCATCCACAGGAAGCAGCAAGAATGCTAAAAACGTTCATCTGGCTTGTAGTCCATGAATGTAATTCATCTGTGTGTTGGAGTTAGTTGATGGATAGCTGTTGCAATAGCCAACTGTTTATTGTTATTGTACTGTTACTTAACAGCTTCAAGTGGATTTCCACCTGGAGTAGGGCCAAAACTGGATTTGCATTTTACCTGGGAGAACCAAGAAGCGTCTGGTAGACAGAGGCACACTTGGAGATCTGAAAGCCTTCAGTCGGCCACAGACAGGCAGGTCTGCAATAGGTGAACAAACTGAATCAAGCAGCATGACATCTACAACAGTTATTCAACTCAAGAAAGCTAATTTCAATGTTGGAGTTACCAAAACATTGCAGGGTGTCCCGGCTCACCTTTGGGGTGACGGGTAAGGACCTAAGACCTCCAGAAGAAGCGCGGCGTACATGTGCTTTGGGCGTTTACAGTTGTTCTATCATCATAGACGCCTCCCTGTAGCACCTCAGGGCAGACCCATTGGTCTCATCCCAGGGACTACAAATCCCATCTGCCTCATGAACATAACAGGAAGTGACGAAGAACGCCTGTGCCAACACAACCTGGAGCTGAACGGTTTGTCTTATAGATAGAGCAGTCTACAGACATATAAGATATAAGTTGAACCTATGGCTATTTGGTTAAAGGACATTTCATCATTTTTTACAAAGTGCTCATGGTTGTATAAGGAAAATAAGTCAGAGAAAGCTGAATTGAACATATTTAGGAGTTGGTAGTGTGGTACTGTGGCTGACATTTTACCAGCAGTGACTTGACTCTGTTTTGACAACGATCATATAATAAAAAGATTCCAAAAAAAATCTGAGAACTGAAAATGACATTTAATTAGAAAAAGCAAAAATAAAGCCAGGAGGAAAAAAGATAAACCAGTAGGGGGGAAATGGAGAGAGAGAGAGGGAGAGAGAGAGGGGGAAAAGAAGAAAAAGAAAAGGCAGTAAAAGCGATTTCGCAGTCCAGTGGTGTCGCTGGATTATCATGAAAATGAAAGCTTCTGAGTCAGGGAGTATCAGGGAGCAAGGAAATGGAGCCGAGACAGATAACACAGTAAGGGAGAAGAAGAAATACGAATAAGAGGACGAGTGTAGCGAAAGCAGAGAAGTGTGTAAAACAATGTGAGGGGAAAGTGCAAAGAAAGAGAGAAAAGGTAAAACGACAATATATATACGACACACAGTGAGATTATGAGTGCAATAAGACAAAAATGAGAATCACTTCACCCCCATAGAGAATAATCAGAGGTTTCTTGAGAAGTAATATCTGTAATATTGTTTCAAGAAGACCAGCTCAGCTCTCAAATATTTTTCTGTTAAAGTTTTTCCCATGTATCAGGCAAAATGTTAAAAGTATGCTGGTTGATCGTGACTAATGTTTCATATAGGAGAATATGTACTTTCTGTATAGATCAACATCTTGTAGCATATACAGCAAATACAGCTTTATTTAAGTTTTGTTTGGATCAAGCATCAACTGAAGAAGGAAGAAAGAAAGAAAGAAGTGAGACGGTACTCTCTGCCATCTAACGTCTGGATAAGAGGATTTGTGAAGGTATTGTATGCTAGCTTAAGTGTTATATGATGACAATATTGCACAATATTGCAGACGTCACTTAGATTGGACTGAAAAGGGAAATGTAGAAATCCCCGGTTGGCATGCAAAGTAACACGTGCAGTAATAAATTTAACATGTGTCGCAATGCAAACCTTCAAGACAATTTTCTGTCTCTGTTACTTTTATGTCTCAATCAGCATCTTAAATTTACCTTAAATAAACATTAAAGAGATTTGTATTTGAAAATGTTGTTGTCAAGCAACAAGAGACAGCCAGAAGAAAGAAAGTCTGCAACAGAGATCCAGTGGAGGCAGATGTTCGGACACAATATATTGCTTTACAGGGTTTATGTTTACCTTTACTATGTCACGTATAATTCTATGTCCTGCTGTGAATCTTTGTGCTTGTGTGTGTGCATATGTTAGGGTATTCTGTATTCTATGTCTTTAAGTTCTAGGTGCAGCTCCCTGATGAGTGATTGAGGGCACCTGGATGAAGGTGTGGGTTTTACCTATATAAGCGCCTCCTTGCGCCACCCTCGCTCTCTCTCATCTGCCCGGCACCAGACCCTGGTGTTCAGTTAGATTTGCACATTACGGGTTATTTGTGTCCTGTAATAAACTGGCACCTGTGGTTTTTGAATCTAACTTGGTGTTGTGTTGTGTCTCTCCTTGTGTTGCGACTTCCGAGCCGGTCGTAACGTAATGGGGGCTCGTCCGAAGCTCAGTTAGCCTTAGGTCATTTTTTACTCCTAGACTTAGTTAGTAGGTTCAGGCTGATGTCAACACTTAAGGTAGAACTTTTATTTTTCTCTTTTTGAGCTTGCCTGGTTAAGAAAGCCTGCGGGTGTTGGAGAGATCAGCACCACTTTTTTGGTGCGGTAACCCTGGGGTGGCCCCTGGTGTGCCCGGGAAAGCCGACGAAGACTAGTTGAGGTTTAGCCAGATAGAATTACAGTTTTCTAAGAGGAAACCAGGTAAGGCCTTTGTTCTAACATGCTGTACGCTGTGTGAGTAGTAAGAGTGGAGACATTTTCTTTGTTGTGCACACTAGCTGTTGTTAAATGCTAGGCTGTAGTTTTGTTCTTCTTTGAACCCTGATTCGTCTGGCTGGCTTAGTAAGCCAGTGCTCATGCTTTTCTATTATCTGTGTGAGCTTCGTGTTCAGGTAGTCGCATGCTTCTTGCAGGGACTACATTTTGTGGAACCTACTTTGTTCTCAGTGGAGATAGACAAGTAGTGTTTAGAATTTCAGTGTATCGTAGGGGTAAGAGTAATGTTAACACTATTTCTATACTGTGTGGCCTGAAATAGTTAAGTAACTGCTCTTGTATAGACAGCCTAGTGATTGGTGCATTTTAATTACTCACTCTGATTTTGTGTAGGTAAGCTGTGTTTGGTAGCACTGGTTCTGTGTGGTAGTGTTACTTTGTGTTAGTGGTTTGGCTTACTTAGGGGGGAGCCCATTTTTTTTGGTGTGCTACCTTGTAGAGATTTGTTCCACATAAAGTTGATTTTCAAGAGATCAGTGAAGGTCCTACAATAGAGCAGCTGGCTCAATGTACCAAAACCCAGCTCATGTCTATTGCAGAGCAGTACCATCTTGAAATTGCTCAAACTTCCCTTAGGAAAGGTCAATTCAGAGCTAAGGTAGTCACTGCACTCATTGAAGGGGGAGTATTGCCCCGTGAATCTAGTCAGCTTGATGAGGAGCGGGGCTTACATGTGTCTGCTGGTTTAACTGTTGGGAAGACGGAACAAGTAATAAAGAAATGCCTTGCTAAAAGTCACCATAATACACCATAATACTCTGCAGTGGACACATCATGCCCAAAGACCGTCATAGTTTGAAAGCTATAACACAGCATTTTGCTTTCTTGTCAAGATTGAGATGAGAAGGTGGTCATTAATCTTTCCGGTAAACATAAAGCTACCGGCAGCATCTAGTTAGCTTAGCACAGTTGCACGATAGAGTGCTGCAGAGAAGACATATTTTTGTAGTTAGCGTCACACTCCAACAAAAAGCCAATGGGATTTTTCCCATAATGTCGTAGAACAAAACATTAAAATATCTTAATCGTGTGTTAACCAGACCTTATTCCAGCCATCTCACCAAAAACCCATCAAACAAAAGCAATGAATTTAAGATGAGAGAACGTAAGTGCAAAAATGCTGATTCACTTCAAGGTTTTAGGACTCAATCCTGCAGCACTCTATTGCAGAAAACAACCTACCAGCACCTTTAAAACCCACAAATCAACAGATTATATCTTGTTTGTTTAATCCATACAAAAAAAAAGGTGCATATACAAAAAATGTTGGGGTGATGTGCTTGGTCAGTAGCAGTAACTTCTTAAAGTGACAACAAACACTAGGCTAGCTGTTTCTAGTCTTTATGGTTAGCTATGATAACTGGCTGAGGGCTGAAGCCATATACTGAGGACAAACATGACAGTGTTTTCGATCTTCTTATCTAAGTCATGGTACACAAAAGCAAATAAGCATATTTCCCAAAATGTCAAACTATTCCTTAAAACATTCCCCTCTTTGCCACAATCGGACAATATTTTTACTGTTGCTCATCAAGATCAATGCAGTTACGTTTCAAACTCTCTACGCATCATAAATTGTCAACTATCACACTCAGCCGAAAAGCACTTGCATGATATCAGACAGAATTGTCAACTCAGTTTCCATCTTCAGTCTGACATTGCGTCCAATCTATTGTTTTTTCGATTTTCCTAACTAATCAATCAGTAGAAAATAACATATCTGCTTGAATCTAACGTCATTTTAAGTTGACATAGATGCGTAGACCCACTGGTTTTGCCGGGTTTTTATGAGTAGAGCAGAGAAAAGTAAATACAAACCACGATGTTGGGTGATATTGAGACAACATGCAGTCGCCAGCGCACAGCTTAGCGATTCTTCACAACAACTTGACAATGATGATGTACCCCCCCCCCCCCCCCCCCCAGTGCTTATTGGCTAATTGATAGCCCCACCGCTGTGCTCAATTGCTTTTTAACTGAGGAACCACTGTTTCATCTCACGATGCCGATTTAAAGGTCAGGACCGAGCAAGTAAACTACTCCAGGGCACATCAGTATCGCCGTGCAGTGAATCATATATTTAAAAGTAACAGCCACAACCAAACACTGGAGGTATGGAGGACGAAATGAATGCTGCCTCTACAGCACAAGGTGATAAAGTGAGGTTATATACTCACATAGATTGACTGCCCTAAACAGACCATACCGCTCTCTTCAATGCCACCTCTTACGAAAACAAGGTGGGATTATGGAGCTATGTAAGATATTAACCCAGGAGACTGCACAATTACCCCCTGAACATGAATCACTGCCACATAAGCACACATTCAGAGCCAACATTGTGAGTGGGAGTTTTCAGTCATGTACAGTTAACCAATGCTGCTGCTGCCAAATCAGAGAAAACATGAATCCCAAATGTTACAACCTAATTTAAATTCTTCGGAACGCTACAGTCCTCCAAGAAACTAAGAAATCAAAATGTAGCAACAACGCTTTAGGAACATCAGTCAGGCTTTGGTGTATTTATATACGTAAGGTTAATATTGATCGCTATGAGGGATATTGATAGCAGTAAAATAGTAACTTGACACCTTGTGGCTGGATTGGCGTCCTCAGGGCATACAGTAATGCATGTGGCAAGGTAGGCTGTGTCAGTGGTCACTCTCATTGAAGGATAACATGCACTTTAACTCTATAATCATTGACATTCATTTCATTTCATTTAAAAGGTGCAAGATACAGGATTGGGTGATTGTTTTCAATGAGAGTGAAGCTTTTTGCACGTTGCTTTTGCATTGCTGAGCGCTTTGCGTTTTTCTGCTCAATGCGCCTGCGTTTTTTTATAAAGCAGCACGCTGAATGCCTCGAGTTCAATTGGAAAAGTACTTCGATTTTTTTGTCATTGTGTTGACATTTTCTGGAACTATATGACTTTACCAAAAGACGTTTCGGGTTGTTTTCATTAATGTAAACTGTACTATTATTAGGCAGCGTACAGTTCATGGTTTGGGTTAAGCCAATGTTAGCAAAAAAAAAAGATAAAGCAAACTGCAAAATGCTCTCTGCCTGATCAGGCCCTAACAATGAGGTCACTCATTTTGTTGAAATATCTATAGAAAATAAAATTACAAATTGTGGCGTGGTGAACTACTTGATTCTTCCCTCACCTTTTAATCTGTGTTTTAGAATCAATTACCAAACAGGACTGTGAAAACACAGCTAATACCTCATGGCTTCTCTCACATCTCTCTATACCGTCTGCTGAACGGTGGACAAGGGAGGCAGTGAATACAAACCGCAGTATGCTTTATCTATAAAGTCATTAGAAGATTTTGCACTCCGGAGCCTGACTTTGGTGGTCATAGATCAACTGTGTCCAGGAGTCCTCCCTTGTTCCTCCTATCTCACTGATCACATCAGATCAGCATGCCGGGGTGTTTTTTGCCTGGCTGGCTGGGTGGGCAGACTTCCCACATGTCTCCAGTGATGCCACGGCACCTGATCAATCACCCGAGGCAACTCTTTGGGGACCCGTCACAGAGGAAGGGAGGGACGACGGAGCGGGGAGGCATTGGTGGATTGAGGGTATCTCGTTTGCATGCGGGATGGCAGGCAATGCATCAAAAGATGACAGCTATCCCATTCTTCCTTAAACAAGAGTGGTGAGACTCTCGCTGGCTGTGCCTTAACTTTAATCATTCATCTAAATAACTGTTGCAGAAGTCTGAGGGGGCCGCAGCCAGGCAGGCTGCCATGGGCGTGGGGAATATGAAAACTGACGTTGCGCTACTGAATTGCTCATTTGTAAATGTGTAAACATATATTTGACTTAGATTGCAAAAGCACAAAAGCACTTGTCCTCATCACCCACAACCCTCCCCCTTCCCTCCCTCTCTCATAGATTTATGTATTAAACTAGTTTGAAATTCATCAAGGTTAGACTGAGCAGGTTCGGAGGAGGTGCAGGGTTCTCAAGCTCTGGCAGCATGAGCGACGTGTCGAGCGGCTAAGTGACAGTGATTGATGCCCTCTTTGTTTCGCAACTTATCAAGCGCATATATACACACGCTCCGCAAACCGATAAACAGCAGAAACATTGGAGATAAATAAAGAATCAAATAAACACAGGGGAATAGTAAAAAATAAGAACAACCCCCCCCCGTGGACTATCTGCATAATGACTAGACGAGATGGAAAGAAGGAGGGAAGAGAGGCAGTGATTCCCAGCGGGTGAAACTGAGCCTGAGACGTCTGTTGGTGGGATACAGGGACACATGGGCCTGTGACGACTCCGACAAGTCACCCAGGCGGCAAAATAAAGCCCGGCTTCCTCCCAGTGCTCATCAGTAGGAGAGCTGGATGACGGATGGACTGGCGCTGGGCGCAACGCGAGCGTGTCAGAGTTACTCACCATAATAAAGACCTGCTCCCTTTCCTTTGCTTTTTTTTTTTTTACACCAGCCTGCGGTCTCAATGCCTACAACCCATTTAATTTCATTTTAATCTGCCTTTGTTTATCTTCCTTCACCCCTCAATTCCTTCATCCTTCCCTTATTCCATCTCTGATCTGTATTCCATCCCTTAGTTTCTTTCATGATTTCCCTGCATCCTTCCACATCTTTATCCGTCCAACCATGACTGGCTCCAGATTTTTGCTTCCTTAATTCTTTTCTCTTAGTCCTTTATTTCCAGCATCATTCTTTTTTTCCATCCTTTTCTCCAACAACTGATTCACAAAATCATCCTGACACTTGATCCATTCCTTCCTTAGGCGCATCCTTCCCTGTCTACATCCACACATCCTTCCTTCTACCTCCAATCCCTCCATCCTTCCATTCCTCATCTCATGTCTCCATTACCAAAGTCATAAACCGTTAAAAGATGCACCTTTCACTCCACCCCTCCATTCGACCTTCCTTCCCACTTTCCTTTCATCTTGCTGCCAGGGCCTCCCAGTCTGTCTCCCTGATTTGGGAGTCAGACGACTTTTGGGATGTAAAAGGATGATTAGACAAAGATGAAAAGACTAAGCGTTTCCATTTCTGCTGCTTCCCTGCTGTGAAGGATGCTCTCCATGCTTTAGGAGCTTAGCCGAGTGGGGCCATGCAGTGGGGCAAAGCTCAAACCTGCGAGGAGATGCGTGGCTCTCTAGTTTCGGGCACACTGTCTTCACCGGGGCTGATGGCAGAGTTAATTAGAGAGAAAACAGTAGGAGGTGCCAATGAATAAAACTCCTCAGAGGTGCTGGCAGCAGGACACGGCGGCATCCCCCTTTCACTTCAAGGTTATGCACACGCACTGAAACACACACCTGCTACTGACTCTGAAGCGACAGACAAGGTTCCTGTAATATAATTTGCATAGAAAGCACAAGATTAGCTCCGCTTTATTCTGTGCAAGAAATTTGATTAAAAGGAGCTGGAAATAACACGATAGATAAGATAAATGAAGATAAGATAACACACACACACATTCGAGCGCACAATATATGGCAAGTTTTCTCCTCTACTGCCTTTTGGATGCCTTTGCCAGTGTATAAATCACCCAGCTTCAAGGACGCAGCACTGGGACCCCTAACTGGGATCTTTCACATCCACCATCTGGATGCAGAGTGCTGACCAGCGGCCCTGCTCTCATTCTGTTCCTCAGTACGAGCCGCAAGATGGGGGGGTGGGTGTATAGAGATAGAAACCTAATCAATCCAACGACTGCTTAGCTCGTACTGGAGTTAATAGAAAAATGCACTCTAGAGATGATGAGGAGTCGGATAGAGCAGTAATGATATTTTGAGAGAGAGACAGCGGCCGCAACAGACAAAAAGAAAGCTCATCCAGACCTGTCGCACATATTCATTCACACACTCCCTCCCTCTCTCCTCTTTGCTCGCCCTCCTCCAGAGACGGTGTCCTTCCATCATTCGACTTGGTTTCACACTCCGAGAGCCAATATCAGAGTAGATATGAACAGATCAGAGAAACACATGATTGTCTTTCCACAGACAATTGTGTCCACTACGGCTATTTGTGTCATGCTATCCACTGGTGTAAGTAGGGCTATATCTCTCTGGCCCGCCTGCCTGCTGTCTTTCCATCAGGCCGAAAACATTACGGAGGACAGCAGTATTCCTCTCCCCCCCCCCCCCCCCGATGTCAATACGGTATTGATATTCCAAAATTATCCAAATCCCAATTTTTTTTACTTTCAGACATATTTATTACAGATGTCTTTAACTGAGTTATAATAGAGTTGTGATCAAGAAATGAACTGAGCAGCACATTTTACAGATGTCATTACTCTGTTGGACAACAAACACAGTTTCTAAGTAACCTCAAACACATCTTCGGTATTTCCAAACTGTAATTTCTTTCATACTGATCAGCCGACATATACAATACAGATATATCTATAATGAGCCAATATTGGCTGGTACCCTGTCCTGGCTATTGGTCCAGCTCTACTGCACAGATCTAGGAACACAGTGGCAAGCCAATACATTATCCGATTATCTAAACTAATTTATTTAAAACTAAGGGAAAACTGAAAGTGAGTACCTGCATTTCTTATAAAGATCCCTTATTACAGAGAAAACCAGAAAGAGAATAAGTTGAAGTTCAAATAAGAAGTTGATCTGGGAACTGTGATGAAATATGAGTTCATCTGAGTGCCCCTGTGTACCCAGATCTTAGCAAGAAAATACAATGTTGCAAATGAAGTCTGACCTCTGGATCTGAAAAGTGAAGCCAATGCGGAACTGCCTTAAACTTGCATTCTCACTACTGGCCAGCAGGGGGCGACCCCTCTGGATGCAAAAAGACGTCCGATTGTATGGAAATCTGTGAAAAAATTAACCCTATTTCTCACTTCATTATTTCCTCAATAAACATCGAAAACATATGTTTATGGTCTCAACCGGTAGTTTAAAGTCTTCAATACAGTATGATGTCCATTTTGTAATTATGGTCCCATTTAGAGTGAAAAAGACCATAAAGCGGAGTCCGCTTTAGGGCGTGGCTACCTTGTGATTGACAGGTTGCTGCCACGGAGTTGTCCGTGTGTTCGTCTTAGAACTTTAACCATTCAGTGTGTTTTCTGTTCATGAAAGTTAATTGTAACCTTTTTAAACACTGAAAAATCTCGCAGTTTGGTTGTACTTAGCGCAACACTCTTGTGTCACTTCCAGTTGCGAAAAACCAAGATGATGACGGACAAAATGCCAAACTCAAGGCTTCAAAACGGCATCACACTAACAAATGTGTGACGTCACGGTGACTACGTCCACTTCAGTTTATTTCTAAATTCTGTGTATGTACGTGGAGAACAATGAATAACCGGAGCCAAATTCCTTGTATGCGTACGCGTACATGGCCAATAAAGCTGATTCTGATTCTGATTCTATGGTCAAGACCTTCGAACATTATATTCACGTAATAATAAATTGTAATATTTATTAATAAATACATTCCTTAATATAAACAATAAGGTAGAAACTAATTTTGTCCTCTCATTGACACATTAGCCAACCCTAACTTTGTCTGACTTATGCAAAAAGAAAACCTCTTAACAGTTTTGTTCTCAGATAAAGGGAACATGTAGCGGAATATTCGTATAAATTGTACAAATTGTGGCACTGCTATGATAGCTACATTTGTATTACTGACCTGCTCTCATTCACACTGCTTGTGTTGATACAACAGCGATAAAAGACTGGACAGACCCAGACTTGTGACTAATAGTCCAGGAGGAACTGTGGTTCAATTACCGTGTGGGGCAGTGCTCCTCTGTCCCTGGCCTAGATGCTTTACTGCAATAGTTTCAGTAAACACACACACACACACACACACACACACACACACACACACACTGAAGCACACGCCAGAGCCCACGCACACACACAGCCTTTATAAATGTGATGTCACTGACCAAAGGATATCAACACAGATACATTTCTCTCCCTCGTTTTTTCCTTAAAGATATGTCCAGAAGAAACATATTGGAAGATTGGATATTGGCACTATCTAAATGAATGTTTTCAGGGCCTGGGGAGGCAAAGACTCACTGCACTGTCTGGGTCTTTAAAAACCAGGGGACAGCTGATGAAAAGCTTGGCTGAAGCAGCTTATCCACAATGAGTGAGAAAACTCAGGAAATGAATAGTGACCTAGGAAGTCAATTCCAGCACTTTCATAGAAGTCTAGAAGACTGTTAGTGGGTGCAACCAGTTTCAGCTGAATTTATAGCTTCACTCAGCTGTTACCTGATCTTTTGTAAGTTTGAATCCAAGGACTCGTCATGTGGATCTTAAGTGAACAAACTTGTTTTACCAAAAGATGTCAATGGCATTGTGTTCCGTGTGGCACAGCCGCCGTTCGGACGATATGTGATTAAACACCTTCTGTCAATAAAACCTCGCTGGGCCTTGGCAATCATAAGAGCAAAAATTGATGAATGCAACAAAAGCGTAAGAAAAATGTTCTTGAGATCCCCCACTGGTCCAACCAGAGCTACAGAAAAAACAAGACAAAACTGAACCGACTGACAAACGGCCACCCGGTGTAATAACACAAGACGGGTCTAAGGATCTGGCCTGCTTCCAGAGCAGATGGGTGGGTTGGGTAGGGGAGTGGGGTTGGCCTTGTGGGTGGTGGGTGCAGGAGAGCGCCAATCTGTCATTTCTAACAAGCCAGGAGACTTGCAGCCAGCGCAGGTCACAGACACAGGACACACACACACACACACACACACACACACACACACACACACGTCCGCTGCTCGTCCTTACCAGGCGTCACATTCCAACTGTGGCATTCCTGCTAATTAGAACACAAATTAATGATCCAAGCAAGTGAGACAGGCTGACTCTCCTTCCCTGTAGTCAACATTTAGCCTTCCTCCCATTTGCATCTTCCTCTGCATTGGCTTCTCACACTTATTTATTATTATTTATTCCTCTTCTCCTTTGTTTCTCCTTTGTCTTTAATAAATCCTTTTTCCCTTTTGTCTCGTCATGCTCTTTCTCCTCCTCAAAGACAGGTGAGAGAAACACTTTTAGAATGATGTTGTTTCTAATTTATAAATCAAGAAAAAACTAAATTATTTGCAAATTGGAAACCAGCTTGTAGGCGGGAGTAAAAAAAACAGCATTACTGTTGTTACTTGTAAATACGCATGTAACACTTTAAAAATGTAAACATTTTTAAGTGCACCTTTTGATGTTGATAATATAGTCATCAAATGTCATTGAGATAAAGAATTGAATCTAAAAAACTAAAACATTTCAATGAAAGCTCGCTGTGGTTTCTGTGCTGCTGTGAGCTGCTCTAACAACAAGCTGAGACTTTGGTAAAAAAATGGAAAGTAAAAGCCACAAGCCTCTCCTCCATGAAATCAATTCTACTTTATAAATACATACTTTATAAATGTCTATGTAGCTTTTATAAATCTTCATTAAATTGTTGGCATGCCGATAATGGAACGGGACATCTAATGACTGACGGTCTGCCTTCATGGTGTCGATGGCGAGACGCCACTCCACACCTTATCTCTTTTAGCTACTCCACACAGCACTTTGACATCCCTACTGGGAAGGTAAGAAGCTTTAACATTACGTTAATGTTATTTTTGTCATAATCAATTGGATTAGTGCTTTGAGACCATAGTCTGTATGAAATATAGAATTGGTCTCTGTGACGTCACCCATAGGTTTCTGAAGAGCTGAGTTGTGAAGCTCAAAGTGGGCGGCTCCAGCCGTTGGCAGTGATGACACCTCCTAACTCTAAAAAATGGACGGAGAGGTGGATTGTCGGAGAGCAGAGTTGACAGCTAGTCACGGCTAGTGACCTGAGACTGTACCCACCTTTCACTGGAAGCAGCCACGCGATCAAGTTTGCTTAACTTTACCCTTTAATATAATTAAATAATAAATGGGTGAGTAAAAAAAAGCCCAAAACAGTTGTCATGAGCAGGGATCGTAGCTTTAGAAAAACACAATGTTTTTTTGTACCAGGCTGTAAACATGGGGGTCTACGGGGATTGACTCGCTTTCGGAGCCAGCCTCAAGTGGCCATTTGAGAAACTGCAGTTTTATGGCTCTTTGGATTCATTTCTCAGCACCACAGGTTCCCCTTGTTTGAGACTGAATAACTGCCAGAGTCACATAGACTACCATCAGCTGCTGACTATGAACAACCCAGACATATGTTTTTTCCCTTTCAGTGTAAATGTGTTCAATTCAGAGCGTAAAACCTAAATTGGTTGCCGGATTTGCAGAAGAATTTGGAGGAAATGTTAATGATGGTACCAGTAAAGTTAATCATTTAGGTAAACAACACATTGCTCTGCCCCTTTTGTCTCCCTTACATTATTTTTCCATTAGCATTAAATTATCGCACATAACTTGGAGAAACTGAAAAATCACGTGTGACTTGCGGAACAAGTGCTGGTAGTTCCTCTTCAGAGCTGCACTGCTGAATACATAGCTTGTTCTATGATTGTATCTGTTACTCTTTCAGGAAGAACAGTGATAGATTCTGTGGCAAAGTCACAGAAAACAACAACAAACTCAATCTGGCAGTGCTCTTCAGCGGTCCAGGACACCTTGTGCTCGGCAATAAGGTCAGGAGGCATCATTAGTCCTGCTTCCCCACCACACCGGCTAAGAATAGGAACATGAACACAATCACTCACCCGTCATCTCCATATGTCTTTCCTTTCCTGCTTTTATTTCTTTCAGCAATTCATTACTTTTGGTCAGGGAAAGAATAAAACAGTTAAATATCCGACTGTACATGTGGGTCTAAGTGGGATTAAATGAGCAGTAGAACGATTATGAACATCATCTGGAACTCTTTTTTCTTTAATACTCTAATCAAACAAAACAAAATAATCACTTTCCCTGTTTTGTATCACTCTCTCTCTCTCTCTCTCTCTCTCTCTCTCTCTCTCTCTCTCTCTCTGACTGCCTCCTCCTAATTATATCACATATACAGGAGTACTTTTGTAGCATTGACTGGTTCACTGTTGGATTTTCCTCTACATGCCAAGTCAAAAAATGTCCCCACGGTGTTTTTGTCAGGGACTGAAGTACGACTGCTTTGATTTATTCAAATCAATAAATGCACGCCGCTTATTTAACTGGAGTACGTTGGAAGAAAAAAACACCTCATAAGATGTAAGAAAGAACATGTTATTATAAACAGATCACCTGCTGGTAACGGCCCACACCCTCCATCTCTTTCTCTTCAGTCCCAGTTGGCGCTCTGGCTCACAATCAATACCTTTCACCACTAAGCTAATCTGCAATAATAAAGGCATTACAGACGGGGAAAAAATAACACCAAATCTTATTAAATATGGGAGATGGTCTCTTCTCTTTTATGTCTTCCTGTCTCTTGTTGCCTAGGTGAGCAGGAAACCGCTCCATTGGACAAATCGCAGCGGTTGGATTGATCCCTAAATATTCTGTGATGACCGAACTCAGGATCAGCCCTGGTATTGTTGGGTTACAGGTAGAGTTTGGAACTTAGCATTCTGCTCAACTCTCCTACCAGCCATGTATATTTCACAGAGTTGTCTTTTATATTCAGTCTGTGGCTCAGTGGAGCACTCATCTTTATTTCATTTTGTGGCATTATTTTTTTAATTTTAGCAGAGATTTGTCTTTTTTTTGCACCCTCCTCCTCTTCCTCCTCCACTCCCTCCATCCTTCCTGACAACCCCCTCTGCTGACTGAATCAGTAATGACATTATATGCATCTTCCACTCTGAAGCTTTCAGCAAAGCAAACACTAACTTCTAGCAATCGGATTTCTGCCCTTACTGCACCAAGTCTGGGAAGAAAACTATTCACAGGGTGAAAACACAATGCGTAAAAAATATACCAACCAGCCGTTCTGCAACTCACTCTCTGATTGCTTTTAAATGACACATAAAATATGATATATTACATTTTCAAAGTGTCTTTCCATAAACAAGTAACTATAGTAACTATTTGTTTGGTAGACAAAAACTGAAAAAGCAAACAAAAACTATTTGCGTGGCGTGATACCACCAAGGGTAACTGGGAAAACATTTTAGGGGGAAAATTGTGAGGGTGATCTGACCCTTTAAGGTTTTTTTAAATCAGTGCTGTAAGAAATATTCAGATCTTTTACCTTACCAAAAGCAGTAGTAACACTCCATAAAATACTGCATTACAAATAAATGCCTGCAGTTAAAACTGTACTAACTGTAATTAAGTAAAATCTAAATTTACAGTATTAAGTACAAGTGCAGGCAGAATGTCCTTGTTCTCAGTGCTAATGTTATAATTATGTTTGATGCATTAACATGAAAGCAGAATTTTAATGTTGTAACTGGACAAGGTGAAGTTAATTCCAGTTATCTTATGCAAAGTACTGGTTACTTAAATTGACTGTGTAACGAAGCATCACATTTTATATGTAGATTACAGATTTTAATAAGCACTATAACGAATAAGCTGTAAATGTAGGGGAGCGAAGAGTACAATATTTATTCATATTCTTAATGTGGAGAAAAAGAATAGCATAAAAGCTGAGCTATAAGTACTTCAGAATTGTACACTACTTGAGTGAGAGTTACTTTCTACGACAGACAAAGATTTACAGAACTGTGATAAGAAGAAAAGACGATATTGTTCTCTCCATCTTTAATCCCGAACATATGAATCTAAAACTTGTTGTCTCTGAGCCATCGCACCTTCTCTGCAGTGTCTACAGTGACTTTCCTTTCACACTTCTAAGCTACCACCCTTTCCAGAGGCCTCATGAGTGACCAGGAAGGACAACGGAGCTTTTCAGATTGTCTCAAATTGGCTTGGTCTCATGTAGCAAATTAACCCACAAACACAACAATCTAAACATTCTGTTAGCTTTGCCAATACACCCTCAAGTCAATACAGCCAGCAGCAGCCCACTCTTTATTTACACTTTTGTTTGTGGTCTTGTTCAGGGGCCCCCCTGGACTTTCCCAATTAGCTGGGGATGGAAAACGTAACATTATATTATAACAAAATCCACAAAACGTCAATTTACTATAAGAGCAAAAGCTAAATTTACGATACAGTGTGTACAAGCTGCTGCTCTGATCAAACCAAAAATAGTGTTTGGAAAATTCTGCAAAATAAAATGCAGTGTGGATGTATTTTCTACACTGACATCTACTGCTGCTGTTGCACCACCTCGACCTTTTCCTCTGACATTAAGAAGAAACTGATACATCTAGGAGTCATCCATTTTTAAAATACAGAGTTTGCTTCTGAGTCCTGAGTGAGCAAACCTTGTCCTAAGCTGTTAAACATAAGACAGAGTATATGCACTATAAACAGATGACAAAGAAACATTAATACGTTCTACAACTAAAGCTGTATTGCTGGGTGGAGGAAACTACGAGGTAGCATTTTGTGTTGATTTTGACAGTCCCTGTAGACAAAAGCGGTGATATTTCAGAGCACCAGAGTCCATTTGGAAAACCTCTTATTTTACTGCAACAGGGTCTGACAGTCTGCCCCACTCAGTCCTGGTTGTCTCGTGCCTCGCCTGATTTTGCACAGCATCAGAGCCAGTGGTAGCGATGACGAGCATTAAGATCTGTAGATCATAAAGAGGCTTTCATAAACAATTAAAAGTTCCTCACAGTAACTTAAATAAAACTAACTGAGAAAGAGAGCAGATGACTGGATTTAAATGACTGAAACACATATATCACACATATGTAAAACTGTCAGCTGAGCGAGTCGCTGCATAACATTAGTGAGAACACTCGTGAGTACAAGCTAATTTTACACAAACTCACAGAACTCTACAGAACATTTTCTCTCATGTCTCCTTTCAATGAGAGTTTACAGAAAAAAAGCGATTTCAACATTAGCTAGCGTATTTGCAAAGCTCAGATATAATGGGTAAATTCCAATAAGCACAAATATATATATTGAATCACTAGCAGTGCTTTGAAATAATCCTACAAAATAAATTCCTCATAAACAAGTTGATTAAATATAATACAATATCATGTCTTGTGCTCATCTCAAAAATCCTTGTATTGCATTTTTGCATACCACATTTCATTGTTGAAAGTAATGTCATTTGTAATGTGCAAAATCATTTTCCAGATTTTTCTGATGCCTAAAAAAAGAAAAGGGAACAACAGTGTCACATACATACACTACTGCATGTAGCCCTACATGTAGAAAACCGTCGCCGCTTAAGGGATTGACACCTCTTTATCTAACATGACATTCAGTCTGATCCACAAAACAAGTCCGCAATTATTTGGAAACAGATTGTAATCTCCTTTTCTACGATGAAAAGGAGACACGGAGGTTTGATATCTCAATGAAGAACGAGAATGAAATCATTAACTAAACCATTTGGCGACAGAATCTAATCTCTGCTACATCAGAAGTGGTAAATGAAAACGGGAGGGTTGGTATCTCAACAAAGAACATTTGTTATCACAGATGAAAATCAAATCTCGCCAAAATAAAATCATTGTAGAGGCAATGTGCATAAAGACACCGGAGGTGTTTGGTGGAGCTGTTGGTAAAAAAACAAAACATGGTTTAAGACCTTAAAAATGATCAGAAACACAATATTAAACACACATTAAATCCCAAAGCCTTTTGTAATCTATGTCCTGTAAAAGATAATAACTGGAGCAGGTAGTGTATCTGATACAAATATGAAAAAAAAATGATGCAGGAGGAATGTGAATTACAGAATTGATATGGGTGACACATGGGGACTTGTGGGAAGCACTGACCTTGCAGATTAAACATCCGAGAAAATTACAAAAAACATTTATCGGCAACATTCATTTGTAAATCTCATTTTAATCTCTATTTAGTGGATGTGGCAATCTCCAAATAATGCACATCCAGTTAAATACAAATTGCTTTGCCTGATGAGATTTTGTAAGATGTGATAAACCTTGAGGCACACAATAATGTAGGAGCGACATTTGTGTACGCATCATTTTAGACATTACTCTAAGGTTAAGTTCTCAAGTCCATCTCAAGAATAATGTTCAGATAGTAAACTACGTCATAAATTCTGTGTGTGTCGCTCTCGAAGTGAACGATTACTCATTCAAGGTCTACACAGGGATTGTTGATGCCAGACTACCGCACAGGTACGTATACACACTAGTATGTTTTTTTTAAACCTTTTGGCGGTTCTATTTTACAAGGCAACAGGGTAGTCAATCTCTCACAGATATCTTTTTAATCTCTTTCTTTCTGTCCTTGCATGTGTTTGATTTATGTGGCTCAGCAGGCCATCAGGACATGGAGCCGGCCCCTCAATACTCTGCTGTCTGATGTAGCACGACAGGAGCTCACGCTGGCCTGCTTATCTCAAATACAAGAAAACATCCAACCACAAAGTGTGACAGATAAATAATACAAAGGAAAGGAATACCTGGAAAACAAGAGAATTTGGGACTACACTGAAGAGTAGAGGAGGAGGCGGGACATAAGGGAGAACTAATCAAGACGCTAGAGGCCCCGTGAGGCTGAGCTTTGGCGAAGCTGTGAGCTGAATGCCAAAGCATGGCGACATGCTGATACTTAGCAGGTATAATGTTTACCAATGTCACCATCTCCATTTAGCATGTCAGCATGCTATAATTTGCTTATCAGATAAAACGTTAATTGAGGGGAACATGAATGTGTGTACTAAATTACACTGCAACACGTCCAAGAGTTGACAAAGGATGTCAGTAAAAAAACAGAAATGTCAACTGCATGGTGATGAAAGAGGAAAAGTCAGGAGATCACCAAAGTCATTTGAATTAACCAACTGGGCATCATGGTTATCGGCACACAATTGAATGCAATCCATCTAGTTGTTGTTGAGACATTCAGTGTAAACCAAAGTGGTGGACCCAGCAACATGCCATAGATTGACCTTGCACCCTAAGGTAGTGGACTTTAAAGGGAAATGTTGCCGATTTTCATCCACCTCTGTGTCACCACAGTGTGTGCAGACGAACGGCGTTGGAACAGCGGCCAACATCCCCCAGAGCCACCAACACACGGAGCTCCCTGCCCATCCGCCAGTAAAAGTCCACCGGCAAAAGAGCGAGAGATGTTACATGGAGGGAACCAAACACCATTCATCTGCACACACTGCAATAACACAAAGAATATTGGTAAAAGTATCCCTCCAAGGCCACATTCAAATCATAAAAATCATTCCTTTATCCTCCAATATCAACGTGATTTTCAAGTTTTATTCGGAAAAAAAAGATATGGACCCCAGGAGGACAAACAACCAAGTTGTGAAAGCTAATGGAGATCTAAGAAAAGAATAAAGAACAGTAAAATGAATGAAACAATAGCTATTTAAAGAACATCAGTAGAGAAGGAGTACATCAGAAATGCTCCTTTAGTCATCGGGCCTCTGAGTGGGTGGGCCAGTGTCCGTGTTTGATTGACAGCTGAGCCAGCAGGGGAATGGAGAGACAATGTAAACAAACAAACAAATGCAAATCATATCTGTCAGTGTAGACAAAGTAGCACCAGTCTGAACAGACTGGGCACACTGACCAAAAATATGAAATATAAATCATTCCCTTTCGGGCATTTTTTTTCTCTCAAAATAGCACACAGGACACGTAATTTACAGAGCGGATCTGTACCCTCTAGCAGAAAGACACCCCAAACAATTTAATTTCAGACTTTAAATCCAGTAAACATAGAAAATCGGTTTACAACTCAAAAGTTTGTTACAAAAAAGAGAATGAAAGAAATAAAGACTTCTAAAGTCCTGTAGTGTGTACAGGATGAGTTGAATGCATCACAGAGCTCGCAAATTAACTCGATTCATTCAAGCGTTCACTGCCTTTTCATCCCTAAACTGTAGTTGGTTGAACTTCACGCAGTCACTCATGCAACAAATTTCACTACAGCAGACATGCGCTGACAGTTTAAGGTTATTCTGGTGCCAACTTCTCTGCCCAAAGTCATAAGGACAAGAAGAGTAGTTTGATCAGCATTGCCCGCTGGGTCCTTCAGGAGGTTACACTGATTCTGCTGATGCCCTCCTTGTTTATGCTGCATTACATTGTTCACACTCTCCTCAGCTGAACATGCAGAAGCGCAGCTGTCTGCAGAGAGGCGTCCAGCCTCTCACTGGTGCAGCATATGTGTCCGTTTCTCCATCTGCCGGTCACTTCCCAGCCCTCATTCTCTGTCTGTCTGTTTCTCTAGGTGCCACATTATGTCGGTGTCACTGACTGGTCATGTCGCTACATGCAGGTTGGGGTCTGGTCCAAGTGTCTGCCGACGGGAGGGTGACATCCGATGAGTGAAGTGAACTGGGGCTTCATCTGGAGGTTTTCTGACCAGGACACACAGAGAGAAAGCTATCTCTATTTTTCATATGAGCGGGTGTGATCCAGCTGTGACTCAGAATGAGTGACGAGGACTGCAGTTCCAGCTTTCTTTATTAAGGGCAGAGTCTGAATTTGCGTCAAAACCTGAACTTTCATCCACTGGGCTTGATGTAAAAGAGCTGAGTTGTTGTGAGCTAGCTGGTTCTGGTATTAAATAAAGGTTTTAAAAAACGGAGATGACAGTTATTTAAAGCTACATTGAAATGGTGACACTGTGACAAAAAGAAAATCCTCACAATCCAGGTACTGATATTCTAGCCTAAATCTCACAAACTCCATTTTTGACAGTATGGATTAATATTGTAAAACTTTCACAATAAAATCTAATCTGAACTAATATGTGACCTGAGAGAAGTGATTTGTCATGTGAGCTGTATGTAGATAACTCCATACTTCTGAATTTAAACTACAGAAAGCATTGCAGGTCTAAAATCGAATATGATTCATGCACTGCATTGCCAATATTTTAACCACTTTTATCCACAAGACAGTTTTGGTGCCTTTTTTGAGGTAAAATGTGACGACATTTTCAGATAAAACCAAACCAACAAAACCAAAAATGATAAATCTTACATCGTCTGTAGGTGCTTTACAAAATGACCCTCATGATTGTTTTCCCTCACCATAACCTCTTATTTCAACCTCTTAGTGAAGGTTAAGGAACAACTGTGAACTTGTTCGCCCAGTTGTCATGAACTTAATTCATTCAGTTCAATTTCCATGTTTGTGGGCCCTTTAAGAACGCACTGTTAATGTTGACTTAAAAGTTGAGACAGAAGGTTTATTCTTTTCCTTGGAAACAGTTATTGAAAAAACAATCTGCACCTCAAGGTCATGGAAGCAGAATATGAACTTAAGTTTCTATGTCTAACTATCTACCCCACCCTTACACAGTTACATAAAAGATATTCATTCATTTTGACTCGTAAGAATATATCAGTGAGTTGTACAGAGAATCTAAATTTATACAGTACAGCTACAAATTCAATTTTCTGAAAAGTGAATTCCATACTTTCTCCAAGTAAATTATGACAAACACAAATTCAAGATATCTTCAATGAAGTTCTGACAGGTCGAACTCCACGAAGAGCCAAGTGAGTGACATGTTCCTCCCTTCAGGTTTTAAATGATCAGTTAATTTATAAAATGGATGCGGGGATGGCTTGGGACAAATAATCTGCCCCATTTTGGCTCAAACCGGCCCACCACAATCAATCACACCCCACCCATCTTTGCTAGATAAAACAAAAAATCATCCAAGAAAAGAAACCCAGCCCAGTGTTGGCAACTCTTTTCCAATGAAAGTAGGTAGCAGCACTAGCTCCAAAAGTCGCTAAATCTCGCGAAATCGTGCCAAGTCAGCAACACTGACAGCCCGTCCCTTCAGGCCTCCCTCCAAAGCCACTCTCCCAGAATTATCATAACGAACATAAACAACGAATATGGCTATTGTTAGTACTCACAGCTGTCAAACAAGCAGATTGTGGAAGCAACGCGCAGCGAGTGCACAGGCGGAGTTCACGCAGGTAGGCAGGCAGGTAGCCCAAATTCGATTATTTAACCAGATTATTACATTCCTGCAGCAGCCGCAGATTTAGTTTTTTTCAGGGAAATTGATTTATTGATTGCTGTCGGGAAATCAAGACAATTTCAATAAATATAGCAAACTAGAATTACTGTCAGTCAAGTTGCAGTGTGCATCCATGTCTGTCCAAAATGTCATCACTTAATCATTTTGTCCTCTGAGACTTATTGTAAAATTGTCATAATTAGCATATGCATTATTGTGTTATGGGCAAAGATATATTTTGTGAGGTCACAGTGACCTTTGACCACTAAAATCGAATCAGTTCATTCTTGAGTCCAAGTGGACGTTTGTGCCAAACTTTAAGAAATTCCCTCCAGGCGTTTCTGCGATACGACCCTAACCCACTAGAATGGACAAAACAAATGTACAGACGCACATCCTGAAAGAATAATGCCTCCAGCCACTGTTACTGCGGGCACGGAGGCAGAAAAAGGTTTCTGAAGACCATATGAACCATGGCTTTAAGCTATAAAAATGCAGCGCTTTCAGTGGACTTTTTAATGCTTACTGCACAATCGTCAAGTCGCTGCCACCGGTGTTTTCCGAAGTAGCCCGTCTAATGAGGATGTCCCCTGTCTGTGCAATCAATGCAGTTCGTAATGTGTTTTGTCATCAAATATTTTGCTAATATTTGTCAAACACTGAAGAGGACTTTTCTCCCTCTCGGCAGGACACAACCTCTCAGCTGAGCATACACACACACACACACACGTATTCATTTAGAGCATGTG
Organism: Anarrhichthys ocellatus; assembly: GCF_004355925.1. Classification (NCBI taxonomy): domain Eukaryota; kingdom Metazoa; phylum Chordata; class Actinopteri; order Perciformes; family Anarhichadidae; genus Anarrhichthys; species Anarrhichthys ocellatus. Next base: position 2,030,666 of record NW_022280031.1, read on the forward strand.
TGGGGGGATGTATACAGATAGGCACGTTTCTCTGTCATCATCACCTCTTCGTTGTCAATTTAGAAAAAAATAATTAAAACTATGGGGCGATCTACCTGTTTTATGGGCCGGTCAGAGAAAAAAGACAGTTGTGTCAGCCTAAAAGGCATGTCGGCCCACCGGGAAAGTGCCCGGTCTGCCAGATGGCCAGTCCTGCCCTGGGTCGATCCAATCATCAACAAAGAGATTTTGGTCTACACCAGCTGATATTGCCTCTAACCCAAACAAACACATAGTGAGCCTTGTCAGACTGCAGTGAGTGAACTAAATTTGTGGATTGTTTCTACAAGGCTACTCTCATATTAACTTCCTCCCTGACAGCTACAGCCCTTCAATATATAATTATCTTGTTCACAATCTGTAACAAGATCAAAAACATGCATGTCAAGGTTCTCTAACACACGCTGACAGTTAAGCTCTGCATGAGGAGTAACCTCAACAAATTTGCCAATGTGAGGGCAGTTAAGATGTTTGACAATTTTCTGATGTTCCCCTTTTGCCCGCACAGCTTCAAGTTCAGTTTGCTCCGCACTCTTCTCCTTCCTTAGTCCTGACCTAGACTCCCTCCCCAGCGTCCTCCTTTGGGCCAACTTGGACCGAGTTAAAGGAGGGAAAGTCTACCCTCGCCGCCTCCGCATACACCACTCCTTCCCTCTTGCCATCAATCTCCCCATCCCCCCTGCTTCTTCGTTGCTCGGGCTAATTAACTAAAAACCAAGAAGAGATTTAATATAATTCAGCAGTGGGAACTGCCATGTCTTGATCCAGAAACTCCCAGAGAGGAACATGGTGGCTGGAGCCAGAAACCACCAGGAGAGGGAAAAAAAGGAAAAAACGCAAATCTCTCCAGCAGCACAAGCTATCAGAGCACTAGGAGCTGGAAGCTGAAACTATGAAATTCTCCTCACATATTTTATATCTTCCAAGGCTACATTTTAATCAGACACAAAAGTAGTTGCAGGCCGGGCATGGCCAGTATCAAGGCGCGGGGGGGGGGGGGGGGGGAGCGGGAGTGAGGCGGATTTGTGGAAAAAACATGCAAGAGAAGAAATGGGGCGATGCAGTGAAGGATAGAGGCCCGATTGTGACGGTTGTGACAGGCAGGTGGCAGGTGAGAAAGGTGTAAGATGAAAGACAGTGAGAGAGAAAGACTGAGAAGTACTATAGACTGAGAGAGGAGCCAGCAATCTGTGACCAAATGGTTCTGCAGAGTGCTCGCTTCTCCCCTGCAATCTCCTGACCGTTCTCCATTAAGCTCGCATCCAGGAAACTATATATCTATAAAGAAAGTTTTGACACGGGAAAACAGTCCGCATGAAAACAAATCCTGCCTTCAAAGAAAAGAGAAAAATCACAGCTTGCACAACCATACTGTCTTTCTTTCATCTCAATAATGTACTGTAATGTAATCCCATGTACAGTAGCCCCTGACATCCTGAAAGGACAAACAACAATGCAAACAATAATCCATTATTACATGTCTTCTTCAGAAAAACATGAAATCCCTGAGATTCTTGTATGTGCAGCATATTTCCGCAGGATCTCTTTTTTATTAAGATGCTGAGGTTCAGTGCATAGCGAGGCTTACCAGAGAGGTCACAATCCCAGCTGAGTTACCTGTGTCTCTTTTATTTTTTTTACTCTCATCCCGCCTCAGTTCTCCAATAAATTCAATGCATGTCTGAATTAATGCATTACAAGCCACGCTGGAGATATTAAAAAATGATTTTAAAAAAACTAAAAAAACGAATCCCTCCTCCACAGTCTCATCTGTGGCGGGGTCCTCACACTGAGCTGACCCTGAGCGCTCTCTGCTGTCTGCACCATGAGTTATGATATTTGGTGTCACTCGGATTACACTTAATATTTCATTACATGCACATAATCCTTTTCTATTTTCTCCCCTGGCTGTGTCACTATTAATCATTGGACGTTGTGAAAACCCAAGGCTGTTTAATACTATAGGTGCTACACTCATTTACAAATATTGCTTGCATGTGTAGGAAAAAAGAAAAAGAAATCAAACACCTGCATCTACAGTATATATAGCGGTAATTTCAAATTGTATTAACAGCCACACGCCAACATTGCACACACACATTTTCTTTTTTCTTCAACAATTCAGCGCTCTGTGTGAGCCCGTGTTCAGTTCTCATGCTTGTCTCTCGCACCAGTAAACACACATGAACGCATCGGAATACACACTGCTTTATCAAATAGCAAATGTACGAAGCACAGCGTGTGTTTTCTCCCAGGGGGAGAGGAGACTAGGCAACACACTGACCACGGACAGCGGCGGGATGCCATAACTGATGGCCCCCGCCGAGAGCCGAGCTACTCATCATGCATGTATGAAACAAACACGGTGCCCATCATCGGGAGCCAAGTGTCCATTCTGATGGGATTTATCTCAAAAGCTCAACTCTGCTCCTTGCAGCCAGGAAAAACAGAGCGGGAGGGAGAGGGGTCGAAAAGAGAGATTAACACACTGCTCACATCACGAAGATGACTGGGGACCTCTCAAAGTGGAGCAACACCAGTAGAGCAATCCAAAGTAGGGCTGACCCCTTTACACCCAGAATCTCCCCCTGCTGCTATATTTATTAAGTCATGCAAAACAACAACAACAACAACAACAACAGAACCGCAGTGGAGACTCAGCAAATTAATAGTTAAATACATAACTAGAGAAAACAAACAAAAACACACAACCTCTCAAACAAGCAGAAGTGTTTTGATTGACAATAACTTGCAACTTTTCAATTCTAGTACGTACCACTATGACACCTGAGTGTCAGTACATTACCAAAACAATACTTATTTTCCATTTCACGCCCCAAAGATCTCAAATATAAAATATTAAGAAAGACTAAAGTAGGGCGACCATATTTTAAAACCCCAAACCGGTGGACCACAAGTTCATGCACTAACACATGCAAGCACATGCAAGAAGATGCACTTAAACGCTAACGTTAGCATGCTAACATGATGATATTTAGCAGAGATAATGTTTTCCATGTTCAAGATCTTTTTTTTGCTTGATAGTAACGTTTGCTGGTTAGCACTACACACAACGTACAACTGAGGCTGATGGGAATGTCTTCAGTTTTGCTGGAATTAGGTCATAAACCAAAGAAACAAATCTGACCTGATGATGGCACTAGAAGAAAAGTTAAGGCATCACAAAAGTCATAAGGAGTCATCCTCTGGGGATCACGAATGCCTTTACAAAATGTCAGGTTAATCTATCCACTAGTTGTTGAGAAGTTTTGGTCTGGACAAAAGTGTTGGACCGACCAACATTGCCATTGAGCCATGACTCCAAGGGTGCTAAAATCAAGCAGTCATACGAGATATTTGTCTAAATAAAATTAAGTCTAAAAAAAATGAGGAACTATCTAATCAAACATCAGGAAACAGAATTACAAATCTGAACAGACATTCAATGACTAACCCCAAAAAGTACAAATACCCAGCCTTACTGCCTACAGTAATTTTTAATATTTAAAAGTGTACTCAAACATTTTGGTCTCACTCTGAGTTCAAGTCAACATTTAAAAGGTGAGATGATGGATGAAGTTGTGGAGCTCCTCCCTGCCCTTCTTCTCTGTTCCGGAGGACACAGTGCGGTGATGGATGTGTGCCCTCTTAGCAGACAGCGTTGCAGGGCCATGACACAGCCAGCTGTAATGTCCCTTTATCGGCTGCAGCTAAGTGTTCATTTTCTCCCCTCTGCCATCATGGCCGTATAGTACCTCAATGGTAATTGCTGTGTAATAGATAGGCTCTTTGTCTAACACACCTTGGTCATGACAACATGAACAATCGGGTACTCGTGTACCCTGCATTCCTGAATTTCCCCTCTTGGTTGTATACGTGCCTGTGCTTGGAGATAATTTGTTTTTATCAAAGCTCCATTCGATGCATGTATATCTGTGCCATGTATTTCTTCGGCAAACAGATTACGAGTAATATTTTCGAAATGATTCCCTTTCAGATGTTGTCGGCTCCACATGCATTCTCTCTTTCTTGCCCCCCACAACTCCTCTCAGGGAGCAATTTTCCACAGTCGCTCCATAAGGCTTGGTGAGTCATACACAGTACTATTGTAATAATGCTAGCCCATCCATTGGGGCAGGCCAGGATGCATTAAAATGCTATGTGAGATTGTGTGAGGGTAGCGCTCAGTTCAAAAAAGATGACCTGGACCTCTATATGTGCTCTGCCTTCATCCTCCTTCCCTTCACTCAGGGCGAGAGGAGAGGCAGAAAGAGGGAGAGAGCAAACAGAGGACACAGAGGAAACACAGAAGTTGTGTCAGTACGACTGCCTATGAGTATAATGGTACATAACCCAGAACAACGAGAAACATGGAGTTTCACAGACATCCTGTTTGCTCACTATCATCCCAGCCCACAAACAATCTCCAACATCACCGCTTCCTCCTCCACGGCCCAAGCTGGCAGTTACACAGAGAGCCGTGTTGGAGGCTGGGCGGTCGGTCAGGCCGTGAGACGCGAGACCCTCTTGGGGTTGAGGCAGCAGCTGTCCACAGGCCTCCTTCTCCAGACGATCCTGGCAGTGAAGCTGCCTGCCATGGTCTGATGTGGAGCCCGGCGTTCTGCTTCTTTCTCTGTGTGGCCATGTTTTCACCCAAGCACAAAAAGCTAATTTTTCCAGCAACAGGTCAGGGATATTTCATGCTATCGCGTTAAAGCTTGCGCTGTGCATTGACTGTTGAAACACTGTTTTCCCCATACCGTGTTACCGCTGGACTTTTTTTTCTCACCTCGAATTTACATTTAGTTTTAGCCTTCTCCGTTAATATATTTGTTAATTGTTAGTTAATTATTTAATAAACTGTTACATTGAAAAGCTGACTTTGTTTTGAACTTCACCATATTGACCAGATTGAAAAAGCTCATTTCGCATAGTGAAGAGTCAGCTGATAATACTTCTGTACGTTCATTAAAGGTATGATGTGCAACAATTTCCTAAAAAACAATGTACAGACTGATGTATCGACAAAAATAATCCTTCTATTCACTTATGACCCACTATTAGTGTGTGTGTGTGTGGGGGGGCATGTCTGTATCTGCAAAGATCCTGCTTTCTGCCTTTATTATCTGTTTTCTTCTTATTTTGCTGTGTGTTTTCTGGGCGTCAACAGAGAGCATTTGGACCCCAATAAGCGGAGTGTGCTGCCCGTTCTCATTCACAGGTCAAACACCTCCGCTTTGTCCCGCCCCTTGGTGACAGACAGGCACAGAGAGAGCAGTCAGCCCACAGCAGGATGAAGCGTGCCTTGGGCTGCATTCATTTTAAATCCGGCACCTTACCGCAGGTACTGTATATGAGGAGGTGTGGATGTGTCTATTTTTTTTTAAACGTAACCGTCGTGAAACATTTCGAGAATAACGTTTCATTCTCCTGATTCACAGTTTGTCCTCTTCATTCACTCTCTCTCCCTCCCTCTCTGGCTCGCTCATTGAGTCGGAGAGGAGGCGTACATTTTTAATGCTGTGTTAACAAACAGAAACCGACAATGTGACTTCATATTATACATTTAAGATTCTGAAGTCAAGACTTTTACTTGAATTTGAACACTGTTGCCTTATTGCTTTCTTCTCTTTTCTTGTTGGCATTTTCGCATGTTTGACGGCGGACAGTGTAGGAATGAGGCGCTGGAGGTGGAGGAATGCAAAAAAAGTCCCACGGTCATAATTTAATCTGGGGCGCACCTGTATTACCACTTTTACTAAAGTTAAGGATCTACAGTTATATTGTTTTGACATACTGAGGAGGGGGTCATGGGAAGGGTTTAAAGAAAACATTAACAAACACCCAGATCACTTCAGAAGTGAGACAGAAGGTTCAGCCTCCCACCTTGATCGAATATACCAGTGCTACACATTGGTTTGAAATTCATCAGCTGAAGCATGACTTATATACGCCTTCTGACAGATACAAACTGCACACCACATCACTTTATGACAGCCTTGACATTACGCAACAGTTTGTTGCTCTAATGCAAGTTTATTTGGCTTACTTGTTTGGTCGGGCAACCAAACCCAGCAAAAATACTGGCACTCCCATAAACTTTCCATAAACATTGACATTGCGATATTCTGATTAGGCTTTGTACACCTGGAATGGTATTTAGAGTAGCAACACAACTCTCAACTATGCAAACACAATCTGTGCAGCCACAGATTTTTATATGCAAGCAACATGAATAAAACAATACTTTTTTTTTTAATTCCCTAATTTGGTTCCCCTGATTTGAAGATGACATAGACCACACATTCAGAGACTTAACTCAGCCAGTAAAGATACTAAATCACTGAACAAGACCCAGATGGAAATAGGTTTTGTTGTATCTGATCATTGCCATCATGCCATAAATTGGGAATATATGAAACACATTTTGTTTACCATTTTATATTAACTTGAGCTTTCTGTAAATCCACAAGACGAGACAGGAGGAGGTGTTTTATTCAAGTTGTCAGCTTCTGCTTCTCTGATTTCCATATTTTTCTTTCCAACATAAAAGCTTCAACCAATTGCCAACGTTATTTGCAGTTATGTGAAAGCCCACCATCTGGCATTCACAACCAAGTCAACCAAAGCAAGACACTTATGACAGCTGGAGGCTAGTTTGTAAAATGAAACAGAAAAATGTACTTGATTTTTCTCAAAATCCTGTCTTTTCTCACTGTGAGTACCTTGTCCTATTTAAAAAAAGCATTAATTTAGACATAAGTATGTAAAAAAAGACATAAAAAGACATAAAAGGAGAGCAAATATCTCACAACATAAGTAGCCTAAAGCATTGTAAAAAAAAAAGCCAGGTGATGTAAAAACAAAGTAGCAGACAGCAGGAATAATAACATAAATCATTCCGCTGTTCGACTGTGCATAACAGGAGATATTACTACCAGGCTGAAAGGAGGGAGCCAACAGATCATTTAACTGTGGTGAGTTGTTTGTACACAGGGGCCTCCTGTGCCACCTTCTGCTCAACGATTTGAAGATTGAGAGCATAACTAACATCACTCCATCAACATTTGCTGGTCTTAGGATGCAGATATTAATTAGGTGACCTGGACCGAACAAAAAGCCCTGTATTTTTGCTGGTATTTTAAGCCATGCTAACAGTATGGCTCTAAGGATGGCAATGCCAGTCTGTTGCAATGAACTTGTGAGCAGATGTTCATGTCGCCCGGTGGTTGAGTCATCATGACTTTGGTGATCCCCTGACTTCACTACTGCACTGTAACCCCAGTTGGATCTAGGCATAGCTGGTATAGGCGAATGATAGCCAATTAATCCATGGGGGGGGGGAAGGGGCCCATAGTACTGCTTTAATATGAATTTTTCAAAAGATTACAATACTACAATTACAGTCTCGCGGTTGTATGACTCTGCCAACCAGTCAAGCTGCAGTTGTCATGTTTTTCCAGGTCTGTCCAAAAATTAATACTTTTTCCTTATTAGACATTTGTTGGAAATTGTCGTAAGAGCATATGAATTCTTGAGTTATAGCCAAAAAATGTGTTTCGTGAGGTCACATCGACCTTTGACCATCTAAATCGAAACAGTTCAACTGGAGTCCACGTGGACGTTTGTGCCAAATTTGAAGAAATTCTCTCCAGGCCTTCCTGAGATATCGAGTCCACGAGGATGGACCGGACAGTTGGAGAACTTGATTACATAACGCCTCCAGCCACGACAAGTGTGATCTGCTTCTAAGCAGTTTCTGTGTGAGAGTATGAATCCAATGATTGTAAAGGAAAACCACCTCTGTCTGGCAGATTGGTCCAAGATTATCCAAGATGATACAACCTAAATTGTGGGAATAATTCTCCTGATGTGACACAAATTGTGACACAGAAACCTGGTCGCGTTATTGCCGTGTACAGCCATCATTGTTTCGATCATTTTATAGCCAAAATGATCTCACATGAACAGGAAAAGCTCCCATGTGCATATAACAATTTATTAAAACTGATGTAATTTAATAACCAAAGATGATATTATTGACACTGATGTATGGCAACTTTTCATTATTAAAGAATTTGTCAAAAAGATGTTTAGTTATATCTGTAACGTTAAACATTGTTTTAAAATCAATTAAAATTCTAGATTGAATCTTTATATTTTTTGGTTCACAATAAAATGAGAACCACATTAAATTCGGTAGATTTAAATGTGTAAGTCACAAATTAACATCAATTGCTTCAATTGCTTCAATGAAACAGTGTCAAGATCTGTGTTTTTGGCTTCTCTCATCACCGTTGTTCCAAAAAGTGCAACATGATTACACTAAAAACTGCATTAATGTAAAACAGGAGAACCTGTAATATGAGAGAAACGTCTCAAATGTAGCACAGGCAGAGTTATTGACGGGTCAGTAGGGACCGATTGTGACTGAGTTCTAATGTGGGTCTTGACTTAAAGAAGTTTAAGGAGCCAACCCTTAAATTGGTTCCAAAGCCAGTTGCATGTGTGACAGTGAAAACAACACAGCGCCTCTTCCCAGCTGTTTCCTGTCTGCCCGAAGAAGTGTGATCTGCCTCTGCATTTAAACTTGAGACACATCTGCTGTTCTCCACACGGATGAGAAAGGAACTTTTTGGAAGATGCTGAAATATGAAGACGCTCTGAACTGATTGAGATACAAGTGTCCTACACATTTATTTTTCAAGTGTCTGGCAATAAAAAGCACACTCCCTTATTATCCTCTCATTTGTGTTCTTCTCACATTTATGTTTGAACATTTCTACTTTAGACTTACACATAAACTTGAGCCTGTCCTCCTGATTTACTCCCCTCTTGATTTTCTTGCAGCAACACAAAAAAATAAGACTTATGCATTAAAATGTAGAAGTACTATTATTATTATAAAAAGTGAGAATCAGCCGTGTAACGCAACTAACATTTACATTAGTACTGTGTTTAAGTACACATTTGAGGTGCTTTACTTTTGTATCTCCATTTCATGCTGCTTTGTACTTTGTACAATGTTGTGTTTTTTAATCCATAAAATTGTAGATTCAGATTTTAAATACAAAATACATGATCAGTTTATAAAATATTACGCATTTTTATAGATGTAGCTATTGGTTAGCTTTATGCTACTTACACATGAATGCATCAGTAATAATAATCCAATAAAAGAGTAATTGTCACAGTTTGTGAGACAAACAGTTGCCATCCCCAACCTGTTCCAACGAGTATAGAAGCAAAGAGATGAGGCTCTGGGGCTTTTTTGACAACCACTGCTAGGATTTTTGGACCCTTTTGCATTGAAAACACCTGTGATCGGAGTCTGTGGCTATGGATGTAAACTAGCAGATAAATTCTGTTTAGGTAAATCAACTTCCCATTCTGAACACTAAAGTAGGCCTCATTCAAATCATTATGTCCTGTTGTAAAGTTCACTAATATCCGAGTTATTTTCCTCTGCTTAGTGAACGTGCATCAGACCACTGGACTGCGCCGCCCTACGACATATCCTGTTCTGCTGGTTTCCTGCTAGCTGTATGCGGCTGTTATAATGGATATACTGGCTGTAACCAACACTTTCTTAAAGTATCTTAAAAGCACACCAATGCTGTAAAACCTGTGCTGTGGTCAAAGCATTAATGTCTCTGTTCCCAAACATGAGACGGGCATCCTTTGATATAGAGTCCTGCAGGAATGAGTCCTAAAACCCAGAAATTAGTTAGCATTTTTGCACTTCCGGTTCTCTCATCTCAAAGTCAATGGTACAATATTAAATACGTCAGTAAACTAAATCCCAACTCGTGAATTGAGAAGCTTTTATGTGACTTTAAAAAGGCGGCCAAATGAGACTACTTAACGTCATCAATCCAAACTCTTCGCCTTTAGCTTAACGGTGGTGAAGTGAAGTCATGTGACGTCAGCTTTTTACATCTGGTGACTGTATTCACATTTCAAACCTGTGGAGCGTTTGTGAAGATTATCTTGCCGAACAAAACATGTAAGTTTAATGAATATTTGTTTGCCACAGAGCTTTTTTTCTGCAATAATCCAAAATCCAATGGTCACATCCCATTGGCTTTTTGTCAAGGTGTGAAAAGTTTGGGAAACACTTCTTCAAATGCTAAGCACCTTTCAATATAAGTTCTTTGCCTCTTCACCAGACTTCCACATTCAGATAACCTGCATGCTCTGCACTTCCCTCATCAGTCACTCACTACTTACCAGCCCACTTCCTTTGTCGCTTTATCATTTTTGCTGTATGGAGTTTTCATTACCTGTTACCTGCCTGACTCTTGGTAACTCAGCCTGAAAGCCATTTTCAATAAATCACCACATCCATCCCGCTGCCTCGTCTGTTTCATCTGTGTTTGGGTCCTTCCCTGCTGCCTGCCCTCCCCACCAAGAGAGTAACACTCAGAAAGGTAACTCTTCTGCATTATGAGCACCTTTTTCTTTTGATACTTTATATATAATTTAATTATAATACATGTGTATTTACTTAAGTAGTTTAAATGCAAGAGTTGAACTTGTAATGGAGTATTTTCACAGTGATACAGTGCTACTTTCACTTTAAGGTGCTACAGGTGAGGATTCTTCCTGAGATTATCTAAAACAAAATAGCGATGAAATGCATTTACTATGGTTTAATAACAGCCAAATCTCTGCCCGAGGAACCCCTTTAACATCCCTATATCCAACATGAACTGTTGGCTCCACCAGGAAGAGAACCAAACACCAGCAACAGGCCTTTTCAGCAGAGAGCAGCAGCAGCCGCAGCTGTCAGAGAACCTGAATATGTTCTGGCTTTCTCTTCCTTTGTGCCTTAAAAATAATACCATCACCTTATCAATAATTTCAGACATAATGCTCCCTTTCTTGGAAGCTCAGGTGTAGTCGAGCTGTCAGTCAAACACAGGGTGCACACGTTGTTTGTAATTGAATTTTGGCAGCGTAGTACTTATTGTTTTTGCCTGCTGTTTGCCTTCAATATTATTACTGGATCCTCTCAGAATTGCAGAAGAGTAGTGGGGTTATGGCGCAGTTATTATACATACCCAACTTTGTCTTTACATTTTAAGAAATGTTTTAATCAAATCAACAACAGTGCACTTATGTTTAGGTTTACAGTCCTACATGAGCCCCTCAACCTGAACAGTAATGACAGGTGCTTGTACAAAGCAGGACCTACAGGTCCATAATGATGTTTTATTTTACATTAGTCTAAAATATATGACATCTTCACACATTTAAATTAAATTCCCCTCTCCTTAAGGCTAATACCAAGCCTGGGGTGGAACTGTTCACTGCACCAAGCAAGTGATAAATCATTTCTAAAAGTAATGGGTTGTCAAAAATGGGGCACAGGGCTGTTGAAAGGGGAGAAAAACAAATTAAATAAAAATGGATTGTTGCTTAACCTTAAGCAAACCATGTTAGAATCCATTAAAACACTGGATGAATCTGTGCCATTTTTTTGGGTTTAAAGAATGCTTTGATCTCTGGGAACAATTTCAGAAGCAATAGATATAGCAATAATGTGATTGCTTCTATCATCATGTTTCAACAGATTACATATCTAATCGGTTTGTGAATAGAGAATATAATTTGCGCAGATTACAGCAGACCAGTGGTGCCTCCTGCTTGTTGAAACTGGGCCGTTTGACGGTTCAGATGATCACAGACGGACAGATGGATGGACAAAAAGACATAGAGGGTGTGTATGTTTGTGTGTGTGTGGGTGGGGGGGGGGGAACCAACAACCACCTGGTTTAATCTGTGGTTTCCTACAATGGCGTGAATATAAATACATAATGTGGGCACAAACATGAGGCGTGGAAACGCACTCCGCTGTATTTCTCATACAGATTTCACCGCGACAGAAATGCAAAGCTATGCAGAATATACTATGAGACACGATTGCATAGGAAGAAAGGATATACAGCATAATGATATTAAAGTGACTCAGTTGCTGTAATATCCCTGGGGTGTATAGCTAGTTGTTTTATGGGGGGAGATAAGAGGATTTTGTCAGGTTGAGATGCCGGCTAATGCTATTGTTCCTACTGGGAGCATTAAACAGCAAAGAAGCTTTTCACACATCTTTTCTTCTTTTGTAGTGCTGTTACTGTAGATATCGTTTCAAAGCATATTGCAGCGTTGGACATCATATGCAGGATTTTTTTCCTCCTTTAATAAAAATATGAGAACCCACTCATCGCCCAGTGTGTTAAAACAAATACATTTTTCAAAACACATTTCTAAAAATGACATTTTTGACGGAGTTAGAAAATACAAATGATAGAGTTTGAAGCTATCATGAGAGAATTCTCGTCCTCTCTCACTTTCTCTTCCCGTCTCCTCTTCTTCTTCTTGCAAATGCTCACTGATGCACTTACTCATGTACTTAAACTGGCCTCTAGGTTAAGGCTGGTTTTTGTTCAAAGAGACCATGAAATTAAGTTAGAGAGATGGTTAATATTACCCTTTATTCCTTCCCCTCGCTGACGTCTGCTTCTCAGATTCCTCTCCTCTCTGTTTACCAAATGTTACACCTGCCTTCACTTCTTCACTGCCTCCTTTACCTCTTCACTTATTAATCCCTCAAGCTAATAGCGCTCCCAAGGATGGAACTTGTCATTTTATGTCAGCCGAATCACTGCGTCATCTACACCGCATACTAAACAAACAAGACTCTTATTCCCACCCGACTCCTAACATATATTTTTTTTAAACCCCGATCCGACACAATTTCAAATGGCACATTACTGAAAAGCATGGCTGATATAATCTAATACCAAGTCAATCCTAATACTTGAACCAGAGTTGCACTCTCATGTGGTGGAGGCTCAGCAGTCCCACTTTGCAGCAGAAATGATTTGCATTCAATCTTCAGAAAAGGCGTAGGTGTTATTACCTGTCACAAAACAACATAGCCCCAATCTGATAGCAGCCAACAGGGTGTTTTTAAAATAAATCTGTGTTTGCAGAGAATGCTGGCTATACTGTGGGCCACCAAGCAAATCTGCAGTGAAAGTTCCCCATCCGTTCGCCCCCTCAGCTCTTTAGTCCTAACACTCCAACTAAGTGATGTTTATCTGCTAATCAGACTTGTTTTACACTTTCATGGATGCTTTTTAAATCTTAAATAAAAAACAGATTAGGAAAAGGAAAGGAACAGGAGAGGGTAGGAAAATGAAGGAGTCAGAGGTGAGGGAGAAGAAAAGGAGGAGGATCATGGTGAAAGGTCATGTTTTTATTCTTTCATTTCTTGCTGAGGCCAGAGACATACTGACTACAGATGGTGTGTATCTGCTGGGTCAGACAATGTTTCTCTTTTATTCTGTTGTATTGTATTCCGTTATGTGTGGATATTTTTATACAATAAATACATTACCGCTGTCAGTGTAAAGCAATCAGAAAAACGCAAGATAATGCGCACATACACAAAAACGCGCACGCATTAAACCACACTGCATCAGCAACATCAGAGCCAAATTAGCCGTACAAACACTTTGCCATAGCGATGCCGAGATAAAAAAAAAAAAAAGCCACGAGCGGGTTTAACTTCTGAAGAAATATAGAGAGGAAGTTGCTGGGAGCGCAAATAGATACATAGATAAGAGAGGCTGGGAATAACAGGGGAAACGCTCAGACGGCAGAAAACTGCGCGTTTGGAGATCCGGCAAAAGTCCCACACCCGTTTATTCAAACTAACAAAACATAATTTAAAACGCTTAACAACTTTAAATCAAGTTCCAGCCAACAGAGATTTTCTGGAGTTCTTGCAGTTGAAAATACGGCACTATCAAAACAAACCTACTGTTTCTGATTCAGATAAATATTTCAGTGACCCGATTAAAAACGTTATTGCATGTACCTTTTCCCCCCCAGCGGAGTGATTTCTAGTAAACTGACCCTTGAGAAGGCAGGTGTTTCTTTCCAAACGCAGCACCCTCCTCTCTGTGGTTGGATATTTATAAGAGAGAGTATTTTTTTGTTTTAGTTTTTTCCTCTCAGGATGATAATAAACTTACCTTCCGTAGGATCCACTGGCACAGGAGAACTACGGTCCAACCGAGAACCTGCATGTCACCTTCCTTATAGCGGACCACCCCGAAAAACTACACGTCTCCCCGGCTGAACATATAAAAGAAGCACCGCGGAATCCAAGCAATCCCAACCGGCAGGCGACAATCAAAAAGTGTCAGGAAAGCAGAAACACGCACAAAGTTGTGTGTTTGTTCGGTCAGTGTCACAGTGGTCTCTGTGGGCAAACTTTGCGCGGTGGCTTCAGTTTGTCTGGTCCGCCTCATGTGGCACGTCCATGGGGTTTGTCTCCGCTCATGTTGCACGTTTGCTGGAAGTTTGCGCGGAGACGAAGTCAGTTTGGAGGGCGGAAGCAAAGAGGGAATTTCATTGAAGGTCGCCAGCGCTTCTTGTGTTTTTTGGGATACTGACTGGTTGGTTTAGAGAGATGATATCTATCTCTCTGTCTCTCTCTGTCTCTCTCTCTCTCGCTCTCGCTCTCTCCTCCCTCGCTCTCCCTCTGTCCACGCGCGCGTCACACAGCAGCTCTCGTTTAATTCGTAAAACACACTGACCACAACTGCATGTATGATATTTTGTCCTATCAATGTTTGGATAATGAGTCGACGATTCTCGTCACAGCACTTGATCGGAGAGAGCGTTCCAAGAATTGTGTTTCAGACTCATTAAAGTTAGTGTAGTGCATCTAAAGAAAGTAAGAGGTTGGCTTACAAGATGACTTTCAGAATCAGATGCTAACTTTATCAGAAGAATTATTACACTCATTGTTTCATACTAGAGCTAAAACCGTCAACCGATTAAACTGTTGGTTGATCGACAGTTAGTTTGATAATTGTTCATTTTTAAGTAATTCTTTCAGCTCGACAAATATCAGGATTCACTGCTTTTCTTTGTCATTTATGTTAGCAAATTTGAACTATTTCGGTTGTCAAGGATGATTTAACAAACAAGCAATTTGAAGCTGTCCCCATTGGGCTCTTGGGAACTTTACACTATTGTATGATATTTCTTGTACTATTAATCGAGAAAATAATTGCATTATCCACAATGAAAATAATGGTTATTAGTTGCAGCCCTAATTTTTTAACCAGCTCTCATTTAACACTTCGATATGAATTCTGCTTCAGTCTCAATACTTTATTTACACGATACTATTAGTATTACTTTATTATTCCAATTACTAATGGAAAGTTAATCAAGTTAACCAGGTCTGTGTCTTTATAATTGTTTGCATTCATACACATGAGGAAAACCAACAAAACAGTATGCAGATAGATGGAGAGATGGATGGATAGATGGATAGATGGATGGATATATGGATAGATGGATGGATGGATGGATGGATGGATAGATGGATGGATAGATGGATAGATGGATGGATATATGGATAGATGGATGGATGGATGGATGGATGGATGGATGGATGGATAGATGGATGTATGGATGGATAGATGGATGGATAGATGGATAGATGGATGGATAGATGGATAGATGGATGGATAGATGGATAGATGGATAGATGGATAGATGGATGGATAGATGGATAGATGGATGGATAGATGGATGGATATATGGATAGATGGATGGATGTATGGATAGATGGATGGATGGATGGATAGATGGATATATGGATGGATAGATGGATGGATGGTTGGAT
>NW_022280031.1:2046516-2051383 GCF_004355925.1 Anarrhichthys ocellatus
GATGGATAGATGGATAGATGGATGGATAGATGGATAGATGGATGGATAGATGGATAGATGGATGGATGGATAGATGGATAGATGGATGGATAGATAGATAGATGGATAGATGGATGGATATACCGGCGACAGTACCTTGTGACTTTCTTTGTGGCGGCTTAAACTCTACAAGCAAATGGAAAACAATTGTTATCTTAGGCAAAGACACAAACCTTAACAATTGCTTCATTTATGTTACCGTGTGTGATAGAGCCCAGCGGCTATCCAGACTATAAATTCCCGGAAAAACAATTTTGAAATATTAATGTTGCATGGATATATTGGGGCAGCGCGGCCCCACATCTCTCCCTGATGGCCAGTCCAGCTGCCGCCTGCCTGATTGTGGACCTTTAAAATGAACTGATCTGGGATGCACAGTGTTTGCTCGCCTGTCTCGCGAGTTTATCTGCGTGGAGATCAGTGTGTCTGTCAGCTGGATTGTTAAGAGTGTCTGTCTGTGTAGCGCTATATAATGCTGTCAATCAGTCATACATATCTGACTGAGTGACTGGTGGACGTCTCTTCCGTATAATCATAATGTCTGTCTCGACTTTCTGTCTGCGTATGATGACGTGTGTCCCTTCTGGATAACTGTCTGTCTGAATGACTGACTGACCAACAAACTGTTTTTCCCCCCAATGCCCCATTTATCTTCCTGTCTGTCTTATTGGTTTTCTTTTTTTTAATTGTTCTTCATCTGTGTCTATGCCTTCTTTTCCAAATACTTACAGCATGTACACAATTCGTATTCAGTACACCAAAATACCTTTTTTGTCTTACTATTCTTAACTACTTTCCCTGTGTCTCTCAACACTATTTGGCCATGAACCCAAAGATATAAGTCTGCACATCAAACACCGACGTTGCAGCGCTTCCTTCTTCAGATAACAGCAATTCAAGCTCACCTGTGGAGTGTCTTCAAGCTTCATCGCCAAGGCCAGTTTTTGGGACTGCTGGCCAAAGTGTACATCATGTTGATGGGCCTGCTCTGCTGGACCCTGTCACAGATGGAGAGGAGTGTCAGTGTAAAAATGAGCTGCTTTGTGGTTATGTGTGAAGCTATATATTGTATATTAGCAATCTGTTATCACTCTTTGAAATGCAGGCTTTTTACAGTGCGTCTGTGGTGCTCTCTCATCAGTGTGAGAATGACACAGCACTGCCTCCCTGCGAGGTAAAGAGTCATTGCATGCAGAGGCAAACTTCAGTGCTGAGAACATGTGAACACTGGGTTTCTACAAGGGAGGAGAATGAGGGAAAAAAAAGTTTGGGAATGGATTTACAGTATGGTGTACAATAAGTCTGCCATCGACTGGATGATCTACCGAAGGAAAAAAAGAGGTGGTCAGGCGGTTATTTCTAATAACATACCTGTCTAATAAAAACGTAAAATATGCAACCACCTTGTTGAAAGTATTGTTTGGCCAGTGTAACATTTACATAATCTGGCAAGAAACCAAGAGACTAAACTCCAAAGTCAGCTAAAGTACAGGAAGTGACACAATATCACATTTCTATTCTTAAAGTAGGAGAAAAAGTATTCAGATTCAGTCAATCCTATCTGAAATAAATCGCTTTTTTTTTTCTTCAACAATTGTTTTTTTTCTCTGACATAATGAGAAAACATTTTAATGAACGTATCTGCTAAGTCGAATGGTCATGCTGAACTCATCTGCAGATGTTCACTGACCAGATATTTCCTTTGTCTTCCCTACAGTATCCGCAACTAAAGCATGATTACATTTGTATTGTGTTTTAACTCATAGCACTTCCTCCTGGTCTGGAAAGATCATGGTCTTGGTTATATATTGAAAATGTCAATTGAGACTTGGAGCACAACACGTTTAGTATCTAAATGAAACCACAATTTATCCAAAACCTTCAGTGAGTAAAAAGCAAACGACCACATGCGGGACTCAGGATAAAAACGACAGATCTTTTGTCAAAGTAATTTGTTTTTATGCCCATCATCCAGCCCGGCCGCCTGCATACACCTGTCGTACAAAACCACAGCAGTTTTTCATGCAAGAAACCTTTGCCTCTGAAACATATTTAGTTAGAAGTAACATTTCCCTGAAAACTAATTCTGGCTAAAAAGAATCTGTCGGAATAAACTTATTACAAATTGTCTTGTCAAACATACAAAATCTCACTCAGATGACAAAAAACTAATACTACTTAAAACATGCAAGGGGTGATACCAGGTCACATGCTCCAAACAAATAGGGGGCAGTTACCTCTACTACTTGGTCCATATTAATTCAATTTACAGTCATCTGTTATTTTAAAAAAGCAGGGCAACAATCCAACCGAAATACTGAAATTCTGAGAGACAGTCAACGTAACATTGCAATCTTATAAGCTTTACTTGTGTCGCCGGCCCATATTAGTCCTTGTATGTTTGGATGGTCCTCCCTGCCACCAGAAGATTACTTCACTGGGAGGAGACTAAAAGAGACGGACCTTCAGTTATTTCAGAAGAGATTGATCAGCGGCCGTGCTGGGTCTAACCTGTGTAACTAGAGCAACAGAAAGTTTGCTGATCTGGTGGGGAGTCTGGGCAGTTCTCTGGGATCCGACCCCGGGCGCTGGGATTTTGCTCTGTCTGAATTCAAGCTGCTAACTGAAGGTCCGCCTCTGCTGGAGCTGGCGACCGCTCTCCTCCTGGCGAAGTAGTCTTCTGGCAGCCAGGAGGACTTAATCCCATAAACAAACTATCACAATGTACATTCAACGTGATTGACAAGCCTTCAGGGCAGCTGTACTTCTTCGTACTCTCATGTCGGGCTGAGGACAGCCTGGACTATTACAAGACAGGCGGGGCTAGCTGGTTAGCATGCTCATTTCAGTAGATATCTCTGCAACACAATACATAGATGCCTTGATAACCTCTTCACAGTCTGTTGAAAATTCGGGCCATATCTTACACTTTGCACCTTTAATGTGTCCTCATTTACAAAGAATAAAACACTTCACTGGGGCCGTCAAAGAACAGTGATAAGTTACTCTTTTTTGTTTCTGCCAATCTTCCAGCTGCTGTAAATCAGTGTGTTACACCCATTACTTCATCTTCAGTAGACCATGAAACCTTGTCTATCAAACACAGCAGGTCTCAAAGAATGTGACCATTTCCCATTTCCATCACTGCCCTCCATTCAATCTACTGTCCGTGATTTGTATGGCCACAGCACACTCTGTCCTCCTGTTTCCCTTAATTTTTTCCCCACCACTGTCGGAAAGGGGCTGCTGGTGTGAGTGCAATTTCTGATCCACATTGGAAGTGGCGGGTGAATTTCGCCCAGCTGCTCCCCTTCTCTGTTCCACTTAGCAGCAACGCTCCTGTTCCGAGTCACTCGGTCGCCGCATGGTTATAGTAAATGAATGAACATGCTCTGAGCTCAAGCCGAGTGCATCTACTTTCACAAATATCATCCTCACATCATTATTCCTCTTCTTCCTCCCCAAAAGTCAAGAGAAAGTTTTTAATCATTTCCAAAACTGCATACTTAAAGGCTGCTCGTATTTATCATCCTCGTGTTTGCAAACTAATGAGAAGTAGTATGTATCATTGAAGACAGTCAAGACTAAGTGCAGAGGTCTACACATGGTTAGTATTAACCAGCCTTAAAGCACATTCCCATTAATGCCTTTTGATGGATCGACAGAAAAGCAGATGTAGGTGGAGGTGGCAAAGAAGGATAAGTAAGGAGGGCAACAATGTGAGTACGGAGGAGGATGAAGCAGTAAGTGGAAACAGGAGAATCAGCAAATAAGGAAAAGTAGAAAGGTGATGGGGGGGACGATTGGGAGAGAAGGTGGTGGAGGAACAAGGACGAGGAGCAGAAGGAGGGAGAAAAAAAAGAGGAAGTGGTTCTGCGGATTCAAAGAAAAGCTGGGTTTATACTTGATGCTCGTCCCACTGTAGATAATCTACAGTTTAGGTTTTGATTTATACTTCAGCTTCATATCACAGCAACACTAAACAGATGTACAGCAGTTCGTGATCAGGCTGTATCGGGCTTTAATTACTTGCTTGGCCTTTTTTACACTTGTCATTTCAAGCATCTCATATCTGACACACGTGACAAATAAAGGTTGGGAGTCCAGAGAGTAGTGGTAATGTACCTGAAGCTGTTTAGTGGCCAACAAAGCCAGAAGAGGAATAACTTATGCACTTTGGCAGTTTACATTGATGTTACAACAACAACAGTGAGGGTTAGGGTTATATAAAAAAATTAAGAACCTTTTTAGAGGAGGTACACGTCAGCTCGTCCTCAATGACTATTATAAATTCACTTAAACATGGTGCAACAGTAGGACGATGGAGGCAAAGCAAAAGAAGAGGAGGGAGGGACAAGAAAAGATAGCAGATGTGGGGAGAGGGGGAGGTCTGTCTGTGGAAGTATGCACTTGTTCATGTGTTAACAAACACACACTCAGGCAGTAGATACACTACAATGATTACACAAAATTAGATACTATTGCAGAGCTGGAAAACACTACATGTGTCATCCTGAGTCTATAGAATGAAGTCTCTTATCTTCTCAATAGGGTAAAACATTAATTAAGGATGAGCAATTGCAAGCATGCATAGATGGACAAAGGAAAAATGTCGTTGGCATTTTTTGAAAACAGGAATTTTAATGCTAAAAATAGAGGGGCCTGCAGTCAATACAAACATAACTGCAAAAAGAAACTGAGAAAAAAAAAGTTGATAGGAATGGCAGATTCCTTGCCATTGCAAGAGCAGCTCTGGTATATACACAATCACACTGCTCAGTCACACACACACACACACACACACACACACACACACACACACACACAC
>NW_022280031.1:2051393-2067789 GCF_004355925.1 Anarrhichthys ocellatus
ACACACACACACACACACACACACACACACACACACACACACACACATACTGAAGCACCGATCCTGGGCTGTGTAACTCTGGGGTTAAAGAACAGAATGAAAAGAGGTCACCTGGCATTAATGGATCCTTTTGTGTGTAGAAATAGTCATTTCCCTGTGTAGTCTCGGGGTATCACAGCAGTGATATGAAACCCTGTCATTTTGTTTCCCTTTCAATTGATTTCAGAAAGGAGAACGTGTGGAAAGGAGAGAGGGCGAGAGAGGCACAGGAGAAGAGCATGAGCGGTGTGCCTGTTGCCGGTGTTAGGACTATGCCATTGTCATTCAAATATTTTGTTGCAGGAAGGAAATCTGAGAGGACAATGGGAGATGTGCGCTAATGGGGAGCAAAGGGAGAAGTGGTATAATTGGATTTGATTACGTCTGTCTGTCAGAACAGGACAGGACATAATATGCGGCTGGAATTATTTTGACAGTGTCACAATGTGGAAGATTCTTTGTGAAGTTTGTCCGATGTGAAGAATGAGAATTGTCTAGAGCAGGGGTCACTAATAGGCGGACCGCAGTCCGGATGCGGACCCAGACGCCGTTGTATCTGGACCCAGACCTAAACAAAAAGATAATTGAGAATTGTTAAATTTTGACGAAGCGCCTCTATTTCAACCGGCGCAGCTTTTCTAGCCTTTACGGCACTCGTTCAGCAGGAAACACACCGACCAATTGTATGCATTGTAGATTTTCTCACGTGATGCTACTCGGCCAATCAAATATGTGTATTCCGATCATTATCGCCCTTGACCAGAGTGAGTTAAACAAACACACGGTAGAAACGGGGAGAGAGACCCAACAGTTCGAGAGACTGTGAGTCAGAGAAGTTATTTCATATGGTGTTCTCCAAAAAGAGAAAAGTGAACAATGAGACCAGAGCTTTTAACCAAGAATGGAGAGACTCTTATCGGTTAATTTATCCAACAGGGAGTTCAAAACCAGTATGTACCATAGAGACCGTGGCGATTATTAAAAGTGGCGATGTGAATCGCCACTACGAGACAAAGCACAAATCTTTTGAGCAAACAGATATACCGTTAAACCCTGCACACAAATTAATTTCATTAGAAGATGAGAAGAATATAATATCGTGGCTTTTTTGGATGACATCACTTAACACCTGAAGGAACTGAAGTTTAAGCTGCAGGACAATTCAGTGAAATTCATTTTCATGATCAAATACTTTTGAACAATAAAGATATTCTCATCAACCTCAGCTCTGTACTTTGCATTTAGAGTTATTTCATCAACATGTTAACATTTTCATTGTGAGCATGTTAGCATTTTAACTTAAAGTTCCACAGTGCCTCACAGTCATCACTGCAGACTCTGTTGTGGGCATTCAGATCAAAACAGCCCTGGAATAAAATTGAGAACGTAAAAAACAACCCGCACCAGTTACTGGATCATGAATTGACATGTGTGAATGTGATCAACAGAAAATATTCATTCAGGCTCACCCCCTCTCTCTGTCAAAGTCAAAAAGGTAAACAGGTGAATGTGATTACATGTAAACGCTACCATTATCGCCCCCCGAGCTCCATGAACAGGCCCATCACCATTAATAACATTGCAGTTAACAAGACAAGATAAACAGAGAGACTTTACACATGTGGCTCCTACATGTGTATCAGACACCAAAACTGCCATTTGTAATGCTCTGACACAGCCTTTTACAACTCTTCATCACGATGCCAATACTCTTTTATCAAGTTGAACAGTAGGAATACAACATTACGAAGTATTCTAGCAGGAGAGTGAGCTTGCACATATTTAGTTGGCCACCCACACCGAAGTTGAGCTTAGTTTAACTTGTTTTACTGAAAAACAGTGTTTCTTTGCTGCAGCCCCCTGCGATGACGCCTGCTGCATTCCAGGCTTCATTGAAATGAATGAGAGGGCTGCGTTTATCACATAGATAAAGCTGGTCTGAATGTAGCCTTACTATTGTTACATTTTCATTGGTGAGAAATGTTTGGGCAGCACATCTGGCTGTGACTGACAATAAAAACAATCTCAGCATCTTATGTCAGTTTTTCTAATACTGCTGTTATCCACTACCATTTTGTTCTGATAGTAGCGGCATTTGTTTTTTCAATCTACCTTATTTACCACTGATATCAGAAGTTGTAAAAAAAAGGCCTCAGGATGGCCATGAATAATGAAGACTGATGCGTGGACTACAGATAAGACCTGGATACAAGCTGCGAACTGATCGATTCTAGCCTGTAGGCAGGGCTGAGTGTGTCTAATGTTGAAAGACCCAAAACACTTTGTGACCTCAGGTTACATCGCTGATGTGTCCAAATGCATCAGATGATGTACAACATCAAACTCACCTGACAACATGTACAAAATCTATCTAATCACACTGAGGCTGTAGACAAAACATCTTAAATAGATACATCTAAAAGCCACTTTGATCAAACATAATCAGATTGCCCTGTCTGACTCGGCCATACACTCCAGTTTCCACAAATCCTGTATTTGATTTACACAGTTTTAGGTGCATGTTGTACTTTTGCCAAATATAAAATGGTGACTCATTGACAAAGTGACTCTACAGTTTGAGTGTCTGGTGCAACAGGATCTATTTTTTTCTTACACATTCAACACAGAAATATAATAGTATAATTAACACTGGGGCTCAGTTACCAAGTTTCACCACATTTGCAACATGAGATCAATTGTGTAGGACTCAAATTTGTCTGCAATTTTCGAGCGTCAGTCATGCTGCCATCGTTTGCAATCTGTACTGCTCAGAAATTGCTTTTGAAACGGGCCAGCATGGCCCAACATGAGTCATGACAGTCTCCAAAAAGGTGATGTGTACGAATACGCGTGACATATTAACTGCTCACTTGACTCTTCATAAGTCAAGAGGGCTAACAGCTGGCTATTATCTATGTTAACTAACCTTCATAACGAAGCTAACAGCTAACACTAAAGGAGGTTACATTGAGTTGCATTATGATGCGTTCATGCTCTACTCTAAAATTAGTATTGGGCGAAGGTAGATTATAACGCTATCATAATGGGTTCAATGTAATCTTGTAAATTGACTTTTTGTCAAAATGCTAAGTTAAATATAGCTCTTCGAAAGAGATGTTTTAACAGCAATATAAAATAGTTATTAGAGAAGGAATTAAAGCCTGTTAATCTTCCTAACACTAGATCTAAGCAGCTTAAAAATCAAAACTACTAAAGCCGGTATTATTTTTTTTAATCAAAGCAAATATTTAAAAAGAAATACCATAATCTACTTCCTAATCATTTGAATAGTGCAGTTTTTTTTGCAAAAAAGAAAAAGCACTCTAGATGACAATAAAAAAGTAAAAGGATATCATTCAGAATTTTATTCAGACTTTAAGATGGCTGAGACTATTTTTTCAGGACTGTGGTGAAAAAAGTTAGTCTGGAGTCATGCTGTCAATCATACTTCTTAAAAAGGAAATCAGAATCGGCAGGTCAGGCTTTAAAAATATTTAAATCAGCCAAGAAAACTGCAATCGGTGAATCTCTAGACAGCACCTCTACCCTCTACCACGCACAAATACAAATACACAACAAACACAAATGCATAAACAAGAGAAAGCATAAACACACAAATATAGAGATGCAGTCTAAACTAGAACCAGTTGCATCGCTGGGGTTGGCGAGTGTTGTTATATCAGTAACCGTCGGAGATAAAAAACCCTTTAAGCAACAATAGTTATAAATGACCAAAAATAATCTGGCACCCAGGAAGCATAGAGGGCCTGTCAGCACTCCGCAGCTCCCCATCTGTCACACACACAAACATACACACACATACTGTAACAGCAGCAGCATGCATCTGCTCCCCCCTTCACCCCCACCTTATTAAGATTCATATCCCCGAAAGGTGACTTGTTAGTCGGGCACAGTGACAACCCCCCCCCCCCCCCACCCCACCCCTACCCCACCCCACCCCTCACCACCCTGCCCCACAAGCTGCCTGGAGGTATAGGCACAGTGACAGGTAACTCTTCACTCCCCTGGGCCCTGGGCAGGAGTGCAGAGGTGTGTGTGTGTGTGTGTAGATTTCAGGGTGGTAAAAGTGACAAGGAGCAGGATTATCAAGTCAAAGATGCCCCCTGTAGATAAGAATCTCTGGGGAAGAGTGCCTGTATGAGAGCGCTGGGAACTGAAGCCTCTCTTTCCCTCTCTCGCTCGTCCTCTCACTACCTGTGTTGCTCCGGCTCTCTTTCTGTCTGTCTGTCTGTCTCTTTTCTCTCCGGGCTTATCTACCTCTCACCTCCTACGGCTTGTCATTCTCTTTATCCTCTAACACTGATTCCCCCTCCTCCTCTCTCTGTGGCACTCCTAACTCTGAGCACTCCCTCTGCACTCCAACAAATGAATCCAGCCACTTGACTCCTGATCCGACGTGCTGTTAAAGCACAGCTCCCCACGGCAGCCATATGTGGAGGAGGGGGCAAGGATTGCTTACTCTTGTTCCCCTTAGATTGGACCGTTTTGTAAGAGGTTGAAAGTCTCCTCTTCGTTTGTCTTGCAAAGGAGGCTGCCATTGTGTTTGCTATATTCTACCTCAGCATATTTACTGTGAAGCCTTTAATCCTTTTCTGTTGGTTTTAATATCATTGTACTCTGGAAATACAACAACACTGACAGGGCAAGACATGATTGGTCAACAGTTCAGCCAGATTATCCAAACCACTTAATTTCTAGGTAAAATTGAAAATGAACACTTTTCAAAATGTCCACCACAGTTGTGCACATGGTACACTAGGTCAAAGCTGAACCAGGAAGTTGATCTGTAAACCGTGGACGATGTTTACAACGGACAGTTTGATGAAATGAATGGTTACTAAAGCTGTCTGATCATCTGACTTCTTCTCCTGGACCTGTTTGCATGTCACTGTTTCATACCTCCTCATTTATTATTATGTTATTATTACCAACACATATTCCCGCTACTGATGGCACCGAATAGAAGGTAGCACCTTGCAGTCTGAACAGCCGGAGATAATTAGTGGTGTTCTGAAGAAGTGCACATTTGTCTGCATGAGGTGCAGATGCAAGGATTTAAAAGTTACTGAGCTTTGAAGAGAAGGTCACACACTGAACTTCTGGTTGTGGATTTGACTTGGTCACTTTTTCAGAAGCAATCCGTTCCAGTTCATTCAAACGCAACCCATATAATGTAAAAAATGTATTCAAACAGGTCAATACAGTTTGAATTATTTTTAACAAAAGTGACAGCCGCAATACCTATACCATCAAAGAAGAATGATTCATTTCTCTGCATGCAAATATTCAGTAACTGCTAATAAGCAGTTCAGTAATAAATAAAGCTAAACTTTCATTTATGCCGGTTTCAGGCTACAAAACATTTTGATGTGTTAAAATGGTGACTGTGTCAGATGTTGTGAGACATGATAGACGACACATTTTTCACGGCCTGTGTGATGTCATCTCGAAGGTCAGGAAGCTGCTGGGGACTGACTTCTGGGAATGAGAATCTACACCTTGGCGTCCGAAGCGTTGTGTAAAATACTGGCTGTCTTGTGTTTGGAAAAAGCCTAACAAAGAAAGTAAAAAACGACAGTGACCTTTCTTCTGTTTCACAGTTTCACATAGCAGCACCAACAATATCATTTCTCTTTCAGTTCGCCATGTTTACAGATGTGTGCGTAAGAGCGACGTAACAGAACGCACATTATGGAAATTTGCCACGGTGATAGTTCAAGAGAAAAGTTATGACACGCTAGTCCTTTTGTTGGGACATCGTGAAGCCCGTTTTCGTTCCCAAATCCCTACGTCTGTTGGGTCGGGCCGAACCCGGCTTTAAACACTTGCTTTAAAAATGGGCTGCATTTGAAGTTATGGAGATGTTGCAAATGAAAACCGGTCAAAAAGAAGTGAGATATATAGCAGTGCACAGAGAATATTGTAGGAGAAGGGCCAAGTTGAGGGACTTCAGGTGAGGATCTGGTTGGTGGCACCCATCGGGTGAGGTGTTTAATGAGGCGATCCAAGCACACAGCCAAGGCTAATACCATCACACCAGGCTGATTAGTGTGAACCTACCCCAGGCTGCCAGCTAGAAGCAGGTCTAGGTGCCAACCTGGCCCTCATTATTACTCTTCAAGCAGGGAGGAAAGAAACTGTGTTCATTTTACCTTTTTTTCCATAATCTTAAATGTACTACTTATAGACTGCAGAGCTCTGGGCATTTCAGTTTGCTTTTGTGAGGTTGAACTGATGCCACTTTCCTCAGCTGAGATTTCAAAATACATACTGTACTTTATTATTAGAACATAGAATATCGAGGTGTTTTACCAGTACATTTACCATATCTCTGTCCTTACAAAAGCACAGTGCTCAAAACCAACAAGATAACGTCTCTTTCATTTCATGTGCGTGTTTTTTACCTAAAGACTAGCAAGATTTGTTGAGCAGTAGAGCATACCTCCCATGAAGCCACTTTCAATTCACACGGTCAAAGGCCAACTCCAATTTGAACCAGCGAACATGGTAAACCAACATTCATACTGATTATTGACTACACCATTGTCACTAATAATAAGGCAATAGGAACATGAGTTAAGGAAACTGTAGTTGCATACACTATCTTCGAGTAGAACTAATCAACAGCTACTAGGTGAAAGGTCCACGTGATAACGACTTCTTCACAAAACGACCTTTGGCTGCCTGATGTTTTGTGGTTGAAATTAAAAAAACACCTACTGCACACCTACAGAAAATGCAGCAAACGATGGTTCTGTGTTTTTCTCTTTGCTATTTACAACAAAGGCTTTGAGCCCTTAACAACATGACACGAGCAATTAAATGTGTTTGCAAGCCACGAGCAGAAAGAAGCCTTTGACTGGAGGTGACGGTTTTTTACACCTTGAACTGTACAGTCTTACAAACATAAAAGAAAAAGAGAAGAAAAAAAAGGAAAACAAAAATAACCAAAGATTACCATATCAATAGCTAGTAGGTTCTTGACATAGCAGAGGTTGGCAGTATTCGTTCTAATGCAACATCAAACAGACCACTGTGTATATTTTACAAATATTTAAGATAAAAATGGTGAAACATACAATATTAATCCAACTAAATAACTAAAGTGTGTATGTGGGTGGGTGTGTGCCGTAACAGGTATGTGTACTGTGGGTTTTTGTTGACCCGCTATGACATGTCATGTCATGGTTCACAGATTATAGTCGCCTGTTACTGTACTGTTCCTCTTTTAAAGCAGGTGGCTACAGTCCACTTGAAACAGTGTCATCAAAGCAGTGTCCAAACATAACCATGTCAGTGGCAGAGTTTCACACTGCGGCGACCATGAATTGTATCACGACGGACCTGAGATGGCAGCTCACACACATGGTCAAAACGTTTGGTGCAAACAACTAACGATCAGGCCTTTCCACACACTGAGCAATTACACACAACAACCCGAACACTCCCCTGCAGCATGCTCGCTGTTCATTAGCATGCATTGTTCAAAGTGGGATGCAATGTTCAGGTCCTGTCCTTCATTCTGAGATGTGAACGGAGCAGGGTCGGGCAGGAGAAGGCAGGTTAGCAGAGGATGGGCCGCGGCTCTTAATGACCTCCTTGGAGCCTTCCGATCAGTGCAGAGTTGGATTTCCCTGACACAGCACCCAGGGAGCTTGTTAAGTGGCATTCCCTTTAAAACAATCATCTGCCAGCAGTCATCCTCTCCCTGTTTCTGCGTCGGTATTTCCAAAGTTATCACATGTCATGCCGTCTGTTTCTCTCTGCCCAAGCCTCACTCTGGTTTCCTTGACCCACCTCAAACGAGCCTCTTTCCCCCACTCGTATTGCCATCTCCTGTCGACATCTACATCACCTGTTATTCAGGCACTTGGCTCAGTATTCACATTGGTAGCGGTGGCTGTCCCTGGGGAGCAGATCCAGAGTCTGACATGTTTCAGAGGGATCAGAATGACAGGTTGTGTAGAAGGGAAGATAGCAGGCTGAAATGCAGCATAAGCATAAATACAGTCTGCATCTCTCCTGCTGAAAGGTGGTAAAGAGATGGAGATATAATGTATTTGCAAATGAGGGTAAAGCAGAGAATTGAGGGAGGGAAGTTCTTTATACAGCAACATTGTCTCTAAAAAATTACATTCACGTGCCACTATTCATTGGGGATTTATATTCTGGAGCAAAATAAATGTAGGAGATATGTTATATGAGAAGATTGTGGTAATGGACAGCCGTAAAAAAAAAAAAAAAAAAAGTGTCTGAAATCCTTACTGGCAATGTTTTCACATCTTGTCCATAGAATCACAGTACTCAGTAACTGTGAAATATTACATAATTTAAGAAGGTGAAAATGGAGTTCTGTATCTTTTAATTTTTTTGTACACTTGTACATCTGCAGCTTTGAACTCTTGTGTTGAAAGTTTGTATTTTACGGGCTGTGCTTCAGGTTTACTACGTGAATCCGTTTTTATGGAGCTGCTACATCCAATAACTGAGACAGCTAGCCACCTTGCTAATGGCTTTACATAACCTGCTCAAACTACTTAATTTACTTAAGAACAATTCAACATGTAACATACTTTGTAAATCTGTAGAAACCTTAGAACAGAAATTAAACGTGGGCAGAAGGTGGAAGCTTGCAAATAGAAACCGAATGCACAAACTTGCAAATCACGGTTCAAAGGCTTAACATTTATTTTCAGACTGGGGCAAAGCTAGTCGATGGTCACTAAATGCCTCCTGGCTGCCTGGTAAACCATGTTTTCTATTTCTACACTTGTTAAATACAGAAGACACAATGTTTGGGAGGGGCAGATTTTGAGTTGTTGGAACTGGTTTTATTTTCTTAAAGAAAACAATATTTTTCCATGACTAAGACGAGACGGCACCGATGTCATTAACAGGTAATACAGAAGTGCCTTAAACTTGCATTCTTTCTGATAGCAATCAGGGGGCAACTCCTCTGGTTGCAAAACGAAGTCCAATTGTAAAGAAGTCTATGAGAAAATGACGTTTTACATGATTGATTACCTGAGTAAATATTGTACATGAGTTTATGGTCTCAATCTCTAGTTTGAAGTCTTCTTTAATACAACATGCAGTTCATTTAGTAAATTCAGGTCCCATTTAGAGTAAAACAGATGATGAAGCAGGGTATGCTTCAAGATGTAGACACCTTGTGATTGACAGGTCGCTACCAGCGTGTTGTCCGGTCTGAGAGTTAGGACTTTAACCCTTTCACAGTGTGTTTTTTAGTTCATGAAGTCATATTTAACGTTCAGTTGTACTTTGCTCCACCATGTTGCGTCACTTCTGGTTCCAAAAAGCCAAGACGGCAAAGGTCAAAATATCAAACTCAATGCTTCAAAACCGTCGTCTAAAACCAATGGGTGACATCACAGTAACCCGTTCTAATTATTATGTATAAAAATACAAATTTGAGCAGAATCTCTCTTTATTTGTGCTGACAAAAAAAGAGTAGACCAAATATTATGAACAGTTTTTTTTTTCAATGCAGCAGTTCTGTTTCCTGTGCTGCTTGCGCCTTATCAGGTCTACACTGGCAGCACACAATGAGCTCAGTGAGGAGGACTCGGAGTAAATGTATTTAAATTAAAGTTAACAATGACAACAACAGGGCTACAAATAAGAGAACGCAACTAGATGATATTTTGGCTGTACTACACTAGACTGAAATGTTTGATATAATCTGATGACTAAAATAGATTAAAATGTCAAGTTTTAATTGATTTAAACGATACTAAAATAGTAATGGTCTTCTTTGACTAAGATAAGACGGAAATGCCCAGACTTTTAGTCAACTAAAAAACGGGATGACTAAATATGAGAAAGATTAACAAGGACATTTAACACAGGACTGAGACGAAAACAAAATTGCTGACAAAATGATCACTAGCTGGAAGGCACCTTTGTCAGAACTGTGCTGACAAAATAATAATGTAATGATGAATGCAACTATTTACCTGTGCTGTTAAGTAATTAGTAAAGCAAGAGAGGTACTTTTTCACTGGGTAAAAAGTAATGAGTAATTGATCTCATGTTGCAATTAACTGGCCCAGCACTGGTCCTGATTTAGCCCCAGAAGCAGTTTTCTAAAAAAGAATGCACTATTCCCAACATTTGCAGATATATTCAAAATTAATATGCTTTTTGATAGATTTAAAACCCTAAACCCAGATGGCATTATATATGCTTTGAAAGGAGACTTGCTAATGTTAAATAGCTGCAGAAATCAGAGAGAAAGTGACGTGACTGGAAGTGTAAGAGAGAAAGAGAGAGAGATGAGTGAGAGAGAGAGATGAGTGGGAGAGTGTGTGAGAGAGAGAGATAGAAAGAGAGATGAGTGAGAGATGAGTGGGAGGAGAGGTTGAAGAGACACGAGAAACATGTTGCTCAGTCAAATGTAAGTAAAAAAATGTGACAATACAGAAGTGCAGTTCCAAACAAGGCTCACCAGTGTGTCCTGCGTGCTCATCACACCTTCTCAAACACGTTCAGAAACAGCGCACTCACAAGAGAGGGACACTGTCAGAAAACAAGGTACAAAGGTTTACCATTAGTCATTAAGTCATACCTACTCTGTACGTTTATACACCAGCAGTATTTGAAGCTAAATCAAGGTTGATGCTGGAAAACAAAGTATCTTTGTTTCTTTGCCACAAAAACATCCTGTATATTAAGTTGTTGTTTTTTTACACAGGGGTAGGCTTTCTGTTAAAGCTGTCGCATCAACTCCGTGAGATGTGTGAGGATTTTTTTATGAAGCCAAGGGGGTGATCATTAACAAGATTTGGTTTGAAAAGTGTTAATGCAGCCCAGCTTTTCTGTTTATAATTTAAGAGCATCTCAACACTATTATTGCAAAACTGTCAGAACTTTATGTGGGTTGCGCCCATGAAAAATTTGCCAAATCTTCTCTGCCAATGCTAACAGAGCGGGGTTTATCAGAGACTACCTCCAGAATTTGGGAGTGGAGAGGATGGAATGGCCTGCCAGCAGTCCTGACCTCAACCCCCATTGAACACTTGTGGGATCAGCTTGGGTGTGCTGTTCGTGCCAGAGTGACCAACACAACCACGTTGGCAGATTTGGCAAATTTTTCATGGGCGCAACCCACATACTCAGCTCTGCTGCTCATCCCACAAATGCATGTTCCTTACAAATGTGGCACCTTTTAAAGGGGAAATAAGCAGGCTTTCCAACAGTATAAGATGTATTGCCTAGAAGCATTGTTACAACAAAGAAATAATCTACCAAACACTAATTTCCTTACTTTTTGTGCTACGTTTACTAAAACTATACAGTTTCTCAGCTTCAACTACACACCCAGCCATCAGAGCAGGAGGGGGGAGGGGGGGAGGGGGGGTGTTCTTTGCCTCTCCCGCAATTTCTCTCTATTTTTACCTCGTGTGCTGAGGTATTTCTCTCTAGACAGGAGAGTTTGACCGGCTGCGTGGCCTGTGACTGAGACATTGGATGTGATGTTGAGCGATGGAGATAAACTCAAACCGTGATCTTGTACCATAAGTGCCACGCAGCAAATTGAGTACAGGACAGGGCTTATTTGATTCAACTGAACCAGCGCAGAGATGTTTAATGCACTGGTTCAATGTAGCATAAATGTCATCGAGCCAAAATCATCTCGTAACATATCGATCCCTTTTGTATGTTGTAAATGCAAGAGAGAAATTTTACTTTAACAAACATTCAGTATGGACACTGTCATCAAATCTCATAAATTGTTCAGTATTTTTTTTAAATTGATTGATTCAGATTTCCTAATAGCTGTTTTCTCTCTATCTCTATTAGAGGAATAGAGAGGCAGAGACACAAGGTACAGCACGGTCTCCACCGTGCACAGAGCTGATCCGTGTGTATATATTGTGACATTTCCAAGTGGTCTCTGATGTAGGGACGCACACCTGTTTAATGAGCCACTAATGGTGGCACTAATTGAGGTGGGCTAATTTCATGTCATCATGAGCTCGTCATATGTGCCGCCAAAGGATTTGGATCCATGGAGCAGGAAATATTCTGCGATAGCCGCCGGGTTGAACCGGGTCATGCCTGATCTCCTCTCACCTCCCCGAATCACACAAGCCTCTCTCAGCTCTCGGATTTAAAAGTGCAGGGATCTTTCGATTACCATCAAACAACTTCTCGATTTATTGACATTCATATTTGACTTTACATCATCACAGCAATACTCAACTCAGCAGCCGCTCCTTAGATACAACACAGATTATATACTGTAAATAGGCTTTTTTACGATGTGAGTTTCTCGTATATTTTTTTTCTTGCAGCAACACCGCTGTAATGAGCAGCGTTTTAAAGCTTGGCTGGAGGTTTCAGTGGGGTGGTCTGAAGGATTGTAAGGCAGCGGACAGTGGAGAGTTGTAGCTAGGGAGAAGACACAATCCTCTCACAGCCCCAGGGTTTTTCCATTATCCTGCTCTTTCTGGATCATAAAACACAGGGCTGTGTGTGTGTGTGTGTGTGTGTGTGTGTGTGTGTGTGTGCAAACAACTTGTGTTTGGCTGTGATTGCTTGCATGTGTGTACTCTATATGGTAGTGTGCACATTCACATCCATCTCACCGAGTCCCTGTTAATTTTTTGCTCTCCCCTCCTCTTTTCTCCTGTACAGTTCCGTTCTTTTAAAGCTTTCTTTTTATTACTGTTAATATCTGGTTTGTTCGACCAACTGGGGCCAATGACAGGCGGCGTGTGTGATATTCATTTACAGAGTGCCCTCGGGTCTCGCGAACTCTGTGAGAGGAGAGAAGAGGACCGGTAGAGGAACATAAGAGGAGTGAGGTGAAAGAAGCGAGATGAGGAGAATCTTTTCATTCATCATCTGATGCCACATTGTCACACCACAGTTGTTTCCCTCTTTACTCTGCAGTCACACACCGTTAGGTACAGAGGAAGCCAGACACAAACAGGTTCACTGACAGATGTGCAAATGCAACAAACATTTTTTAAGTCTGTCTAAACACAACACTCACATGCCCATATGTATATTTAAAGAGTTAATGGGTGCTGTGAGCAAAAAGGAAGAGCAAAAGGAGGAAAATGGTGCTGTAGAGGCACACATTTTGCAAGGGAAAAAAAGGTATAGGTCAACAAAACGCTGGACTTTAACATGGGCAATCGCTGTTTGTTTCCAGTTTCCTATCGACAGTCAGTGTTGGTTTCTTTTAAACATGACATCTGTCATTCCCAAACCTCAACCAAGTGGTAATTACTGCAATTATAATGATGGTGCCCCAAATTTTTCATTTAAACCCAAACCATTATCTTTCCCCAAAACCTTACTACGTTAATGTTATGCCTAAACCATTGTCAGACCATAAAACATTGTGTTTTCAACTTTGATTTGTAACAGTTAGAAGGCACGGACAAACTTGGTCGTCCAAGATCAGGTCAGATCAGGAAATGCTTATATCTGTTTTTCTAGAGGGCATTACAAATGATCTATTTGTTGTTTGATTTGGAGGACTTGGGATACCCAAATTGATTAGCTGACTTAGAGAAGTTAGTCTTTTTTTTTGTACAAAATTACTATAAAGATAGTATTTCGTACTAAAATGACAACCTTTGGAAGACGCACACTTGATCTGACTGATCCATACCAATGAAGTCTCATGGCTTCAGCACGAGTAAGCATTTTTACACAGAATGAGGACTGTGGATTTTTCATCGCTTTAGTAAGTAATCTTTTCACAGCCAGTGTGGACAGACTGAATGTAAATGATTACAGTCACTGCATGGGCATTTTGTATCAAAGTAGACTTAGAAAAATGTGAATCCGTCCTTTAACATTGCCTGCCTTCCAGAATTCATTGGGTGAAGCTTTTGCGTTTCCTCTCACTGATGCTGACCCAACACAATATTACATCGTCTCCTTGCAGTATGCATGGACTCCAGCAGGGCCCTGAGCAGCCGGTGGACTGTCGGTGGCACCGTTCTACCTCTAAACCTCCCTCAGTGTGGTCAAACCCTGTGTACTCTACGTGGACGTTGATAGACACTCCATGGCAGCGCTTGTGCCCTAGGTCAGTGTACGCTTTCTCTCTCTTACCCACCGCACAGCCGCGCGACTGTCTGCAGCCTCGCAAAGCAATGGAGTAATGAGTCCCATGACAGTCCGGTGGAATAGGGTCTGAATAGGTAATGATGGAGTCTGAAGGTGCTGGAAACACTGGCTGTGTCTGATCGGAGGGTTATAATGTAGTCTTGGAGCATTCTTCCCTCTGCTTGTCAGCGAGAGTTGTGCTGGCACAATGCCTGCTATCTAAAATGTATTGTATAACGGGGCACGCTTGTGTTGGAGTTGTGTTCCCCACACACTGCCCATCGAATCACATTGTGATCCCTGGCCTGGTTAACGGTCTATACATAGTGCTCCCCCCATATGTATGCTATA
Source organism: Anarrhichthys ocellatus (assembly GCF_004355925.1). Lineage (NCBI taxonomy): Eukaryota > Metazoa > Chordata > Actinopteri > Perciformes > Anarhichadidae > Anarrhichthys > Anarrhichthys ocellatus. Next base: position 2,065,896 of record NW_022280031.1, read on the forward strand.
CATGCTGCTGGGCTCGTAATAGGGAGGTGTACAGCAAAGCCAGGATGAGGTTTTATATTCAGAGGCGGTGGAGCCCAGACAACGACTAACTGACTGGACTGAGGAACCTTGGGACCTGACAGTTGCTGCATTACATTCAAATGACTTGTGTTAATGTGCTATTCTTTGCAGCTCCAGTGATTGCATCTTATTGTGTTTATGTGCGTGTGTGTGTGGCAGATGACTTTGTGTGCCTTTCTGTCCACCTGTCCGTATATTTTTCTATCTGTGCTCATGTATTCATGTATTTATGCTCGGGGAGAGGCCTCCTAGTAGTGCCTTCGGCATAATTAAAGCCCGGGAGTTGAAGCAGAGGAAAGAGCTGGGAAAGAGCAGCGCCTGGCAGACGCTGATAGACAGGAGTGGATGGTCATCTCTGTACCTTACTGCTCAGTGGGGGGAGGAAATAGACCCGCAATGCTTACCTTCTCCTCTTCTCATCTGCAGCACTAAGACAGAGAGATAGGCCACATATTCCAATTTATGGCTTATCTCATCATCATCGTTCTTCTGCCTCATTTTACTGCCCTTGAGATTTCACCCTTGTCATACGACTGGCAATCACAGTATTGAGAGTCACATTTATTACTGTACAATCACATATCTCTGATTAGCTGCTCAGTGTAACTGCTGTGAACTGGCTTGCTCTTTCTTGCACTTTAGGTACTCTAGTCCGTTACCTTTGGATCACGTTGCCTCCACATCTATAAGCAATTTCCGTACCTATCGATTAAGTGAAAGTAATAATGTGCTTCATTATTACATGAGATCCCAGATAAAATGTCACTCTGGTGATACATTCAAAGAGCTGGGCTGGAAAGAAAACACAATTATTGGATACCCATCTGTGCTCAACTCATAAATTCTCACTTAAGCCATGTAGCTGCAATCATGAAAATATGGTTTTAAAGGTGCGTTTGGAGTTTGGTGAAGTTGCAAATGATCTCACATTTGTACCAAAGCTTATTATGTATGTAATCACGGCTACAGGCGTTTTTTTTTTTTTATTGAATCACGTTTCTCACACACAGTAACATGCTGCTCTTTAATGCTCATCAAGTGCATGAACACCTGCTGTAGCAGGAAATGCTGAGCAGATGAATAAAACGGTTGTTCATCATCAGGAAATATCTCCAGCCACGTGCCTCCTCCTTAAACCACCATGTCTCAGTTTTATTTCCTCAAGTATTAAATACATAAATTATTAAAACATTCACGTTGCCTCTTTGCACAGTCTCTGTGGGGGTCACAAGCTTCTCATGAGAGGAGTTTAATCAGGACACCAACATAGACCGGCGAGAAAAACCACAGTGAGGTTTTTCAGCTTATGTCAGCATGATCAACAAAAGGTATGGGAGGAAAGGAGAAGAGGAGATGGTGAAGGAATGCATAAAAAAACTAGTAAGAGCCTGTCAGCCATAAATCTTGTGACTCCTTACCAATCGAGCGGCTGCAGAATGGTTGCAGTGGGCTTAGCCCCTTCCTCCCCATCTGTTAAAAGCCTGTCTGTAATGGTGGAATAGGTGTGGGTGGGAATATCTGGTGTGTGTGTGTGTGTGTGTGTGTGTGTGTGTGTGTGTGTGTGTGTGTGTGTGTGTGTGTGTGTGCAGTCAATACGTGCATGCATGTGTAATGTTTCTATCTGTCTTAGATGGGGTTGCGAGGGCCAGCTGGTTAGGGGATGAAGATTGGCCCCCTAACACACTGTGCAAGGACCCATACAGTCACCTCATGCTATTGATCAAGGATAACACAAGCAGGGAGCTCACCAACTGGACAAATTCACTGCCAGGTTTTTACACCACAGTGAGCAGCAACTTGCTTTTATTGTACTGTCATGCATATACCCCCCCCC
>NW_022280031.1:2067889-2132976 GCF_004355925.1 Anarrhichthys ocellatus
CCCCCCCCCCCCCCCCCCCTCTCATACACACACACTCTTTCACGTTGAGAATACGGCCATTTTTCACTGTCAGGAACCCGCTTGAGGAAAAACACCGACGGTAAGGTCTGCTAATTTCAGCAGGATGGGGATTTAAACATCATACCTGCATGGCATTGTTAGTGTGAAAGCCTCTTTAGTCTGCTCAATAAAGTCATCCATGAAAAGGTAATTATTCTTTTTCTTGGTTCCGGCAGCTGATGTTAGGCTCTAGTGGTGAAGACATCAGAAGGGCAGTGGAGCTCAAATCCCCACAGTGCTTTAACTGACTGGGGATAAACCACATTGACCCTGTTACATTTGAAGACAAGACTTGGGTCAAATACAAGCAGCAACCACAACGGCTGAGTGGAGAAGTCAATGTGAAAATGCGTTCAGATACACCACCTCTGTGGCTGCTTAATGCCAGCCAAAAGGAAACGTGAGGAGGGTTCTTCTTAGGGGTGGGGGGAAAAAGGGATAAATGGGCAGTGTGGGAGCATTTTAGATGTAGAAAATGACCAGGGAGTCATGTGAATTTCTGGATTAATTACACAGTTTAACCATTATAGTGTGAAAAAAGGTTTTACTGCCGATCGTCATTGGCCTAGGTGAGGGAAGAAGTATGCAATCTGGTCTGATAAAGATACACGTGAACAACAAATCTGTGTTGAAATCGACAAGAGGAGAGCTAGCAACGGCAGTAATGTTGACATCAACAGCCGTTGTTATAAAGTACGGCGCAGAGCCATACGGAGTTTCAATTCAATTACACAGTGGTGCGTTCAAGCTCCGTTACATAAAGATTAGTATTGAATGAAAGTAAATTATTACGTTATCATGATTCAAATGTAATCTTGTGAAATGTAATTTTAGTGAGAAACTAGAAACTCAATCCAGTTGTTTGAAGGAGATGTAAATAGATATTAGAGATGAATTGTGACCTGTTACACTTCCTAACACAAGCTCTAAGCAGCTTATAATACATCCTTAAAATTACTAATGTTAAGATTGTTTTATCAATATAAATACAATCTTTTATCTACTAATCATTTGAATTGTGTGTTTTTATGCAAATCACCACGACTTAGATAAAATGAATTTGCAGTTGAAAATAGGAAATGAATCGCAATGTTTGAAATTGCAATACTCAGCAACAAGAAATATTGCAAAATCGTAGTAATGTCATATCGGGACTTAAGTATCGTGATAATATTGTATCGTGGGGCCTCTGGTGATTCCCAGCCCTACTTCTTTTGTGGTGATATGAAAATTGCTTCGGCCTTTGTTTTGGTTCGATTGTTGATTTGTCTGATGAATGTAAAAAATTGCATTGACCATCAGTTTGTTTTATATTTGATTTCTGCATACATTTGTCATATATTAGGTAGGAAACATATTAATAAGACTATAACGCAATATTTACATTATAAGTTATATGAAATATCATATATTTCAAACACGTTGCCTCTTACTTGCCCTACTTAAAGTTGCACCTTGGAATGCACATGCGTCCCTGTGTGCATGCACAAGATACACACAGGAACAATCCACTGATCCATAACGCTAGGTCAAGAACTTCACAAGGTTTCTTTACAAAGATCCCTTCAGGGATCTAAACTATGGGCAAAAGCTGCAATATACATTCATGATCCATCATCAAACACCTCTTCCAACATTTTAAGAAATATAAAAGTACTTTGCTTAGAATACAGTTAAGAACTGTAAAAATGACATCTCTTCCTTCACTAACATATCCACAATATATCATTAGGCAAATATTTCAATTTCAAATGTTTAACCACTGGACACAGTACGTCTCTGACATCACTTTCATCAGCATATTGGAACACGACTGACTGACATCAAACTAGTTGTGATGTCACAAAAACATACTCGTACAAACATGTGTTAGACTCAGATTTAGGGTTGATTCTTCTGCAGAGGACTGTGAACTGACCTTCACATCATTTTGTTTACATGTGGCAAGTGTCATCCATCTAGAAGCATTTGAAAGCAAACTCAATTACTTGTTAGTTTCCCATCTTCCACCTCTCCTCCCTCTGCAGCCCCACTCTTGTTAGTGGAACCTTTACGCATGAGTGCTGACCTTCCTATGAGGATATGTTGGAAAAGTCTCCTCTGGATTTTCAGTCATAATGTGTCTAAATCAACCTGTTTGTCTTGCACTGTTGTCGTTCCTCTGTGACCAATGCGCCTCTGCAAAGTTTGACTACTTGATTTGAACCTCTTCATTGTGAGGGGAAAAAAACACAACCCTGCACAATTACCTACACGTGCCCTTTCCTGGGCACATTGTCTGAGGGGAGTTCTGTTCCTTAACCTTTCTCCAGTGATGTATGAGTTTAGAGTAGTGGCTGCAGGCCCGGGCATCCATAATGTCAGAGCGGAGTGGAGTATGGCACAGGAGGAGCGAGAAAGACGTAAACAGGACTGTTATCTTTTAATTGGCTTTAAATAATTAACAAAAAAAAACAATTTCTAAATGTGCTGTATTTACCTCTTCTCCTTCGAAATCCCCTGATTCAAGCTTCTTTAATGTGAGAATGTTATTATTTCACATTAAACATTAAATTTTAGACTGTTCGTCGGACAAAACAAGCAATTTGGAAATATTACCTAGGGCTCTGGGAAATTGTTTTGGGTATTTTTCACTATTTCCTGATGTTTATAGACTCTTTGGTTTACTGAGAGACATAATGGCCAGTTGGCCCTTCTTTCTACACCCCTACTACCGGCACCCTTGCACCCGTCTTCAAACTCTGCCTTTATTTTGTTATCAACTACACATAATGCCAAATCAGGCCTGAGACAAAAAGCTGGATCGCCAATGCCCCCTTCCTCACTTCCTACCCCCCTTCCTCAGACACTATCCATCTTCGAACTCAGCTTTTATTTTTAATTCAACTACACAGCTGTAAAGTTTCATGACTGCATCCTGCACAGTTGCAATGTTATTGCGTTGACACAATCTGTTCACAGACAAAATAACACCTTGCAAATTACCAACAGTGGTGCTGACGTAGTTTCTGCTACAGGTCACTCCCATCGCCACATTTTACCATGGTGACACACACACACACACACACACACACACAAGGTGAAAATAATACCAGCTTTGCTCTTGTGGCTGGTAAACCACTATAAACCAGTTTCAACAAAAACTAAACATAAGGGAGGATTTATTGCATTTAGACTGCATTAGTTATAGCTAGGTGTACCTAATAAACTGGCAACTGAGTGTAGTTTTCATGATACGGAGGATGGCACAGTTTCGTACCCTCATACATTACAAATCCTTCTGCAACAAGGTCCTCTCACTAACTAAATAATGTCTGTATTTATCACATTTTCTGACTTGCACATTGTTCCATATCTGTAATGTCTGTCATAACCATAGATGCATGCGTGGACACCGTCTCCGTAATTTGTGTTTTTTTCTCTCTGAGATACATAACTGCTCACCTACCAGGCAAGTGTACAGCCACAGCTATAATAGAGGCTTATCATTTGGAGGCAATTTCACACCGTTCCACCCCTAATTGAACAGTCTGTTTGTTACACTTCCATTTTCCCCTCTCCGCCCTCTCGGCGAGCCTGTGGGACAGGCCTGAGAAATGACACTCTCTGCGTCTCATTGAGCATCCTCAAGCTCAAACAAAGCTCACAGAGCCGCACACAGGAGCCACGCATGGCTGCCTTGACTCATTGCTTCTACTTTGTCTGCTTGTGAAGGAACGCGGTAGACAAAAGGAGGGACGGGAAGAGGGAGGGTTTAGCTGGGACTGGCTTGGGGAGAATATTTTTACGTTTGGTTGTCAAGGCTGTTTTGCTACATGGCAACATTTGTGGTGATAAAAAGGAACAGACCAAATAATATAACTGATGACATGTGTACATCCACCAACTCTCTGTTCTTCTGTGTCTCGCTAAATGTCAATACCTCTGTTTCATAAGAAAGACGCTCCCGCATGCATCATTGCAGAGACTGAGTGAGATGAAGGGCCTGCAGTCAGTGACCCTTATTCGTTGATCCTAATTAATATCCCTCTAATTGGGAGATGGCTGCATGTTCATCAGCTTGAGAGGAGAGAGGCAGGAAGTCACAAAAACAGTTAATTGGGCTAGTGATTGGCCAGTGCTAATTGAAGGCGAGCACAGAGAGAGCGGAGAAGTGGGAAAAAGCAGAGCGCAGGGGGGCGCGAAAGGGAAACGGGGGGCTGTTGATGACGGGAACGGTACGACACTTCTGCATAGTGTGAGATGTTGTTCCAATTAAAGCCACTGAGGATCTGTCTTTCTGTTTGCCTCTCGCGCTCCCTATGCCTCTCTGCCTGTTAATTACTGCTGGGAGTTTTGAACAATCTGCTTCTGAAAGCAAAGTGTCTGCTATTTTCTTTTAAAAAATAATTCCAACAGATTTATTGGAGACATGCTTTTTGGTGGCTGCGGAAAGAGGAGGGAGGGAGAATACAACTTCCTCACACCCTGTAACAAGGGGCTGCAAGTAAAAGGTGACGATGCTGATAATGATGATGAGAGGAAGGAGGTTGCTGATGATGAGAGGGATAATATTGTCAGATGGCCCCGCGTCTTCGTTCACGACTGCAACAAGTTGCCTCTTTACTGATTACTTTGACTCACTACAGAAAGTCATGTCTTCATTCCTGCTAAAGTTTCAAAGCACGTCCATCATTTCTGAGAAAAAAAGACAGTTTTCTACTCGCAAACAGCTGGACAGAAACACTGCAACTAAATCACAATATTTTTAGCTCATGGAAAGTTGACAGTGATGCTACGCGACAGCACTAAAAATGTAAACTTTTAAATTAGACTAGCAAAAAAGCACACTGACAATGTTAGGCATTGACTGACTGTCAGTGATAAATACACTTGGTAAAAATTACCACTTATGTCTCTAGAAGATGAAAAAAACGATTTTGCTGGCAGAGCTACCAGTCTATTTTTATGCCTGTTAGCAGTACAACATCACTAATCTTTACCACCATCATTTGACAGAGTGAGAACGGTGCCAATTATACAGGTGTCTATGTATATAATGTCACAACGAGCTGATTAAGATTTGATGATTAAAAACAAAACACAGCTTGGATGTAAACGTACAAGCAGCGACATGTGTGTGGGTGCTTTAACCCTGCCACTTGTTTTGTAGTTCTACCGCCTCTCCCCTTGTTTCTTTGCTCACAGTTCAACTCAAGAAATATGCCAAATTAAACTGGTCCTTTTCCATTGGTAAGCATCATCCAGCTGCTGTGGATTTCATGAAAGACCCGTTCGATCCCCTGGCACCTAAAAAGGACCTTTCCAACAGCCTTCCATTTCTTATAATAGGCCTGTCGACCTCTATACCCCAAGTTGTGCCATTCCTCCCTTCCTCCTTCCAGCCAACCTCACCCGTTTTCACTTTCTCCTAGTCTCTCCATTTCCTTCAACAACCCCGCTCTTCCTTTCTCCCCAATCTATAGCATCCCCCTTCCCTGGTTTCAGTGGCTGTCTGGTATATGATGAAGTGCACATATTGAGAGGCTCTGGTTCCCATCTTCATTTCCCTTTATCTCCCCCGTTTGGAGTGTCAGTGTTATTAATGCAGGCCCAGGGTCCACAAAAGGGAGAGAGAGACACAGGCCGAGAGAGAGGCAATAAGAAAGACAGAGAGAGAGAGAGAGAGAGAGAGAGAGAGAGAGAGAGAGAGAGAGAAGTGGCACATGGACTTCCAGCAGCAGTAAATACACAAGTAGGAGTAAAGGAGAAGGAAGAGGTGTGTCACAGTGTGATTTATTACACAAGTTTCATTAGGAAGCAAATAAAAGGTCAGGGAACCTTAAGGTGGGCCTTGGCGAATGATGGAAAATGCAAACAGTCGTAAGTATTCTTAGATACAATTAACCTTTTCCTTCTCTCTCCCTCTTTCTCTCTCTCCCTCTCTCATTATCTCCCTCTCTCCCTCTCTCTCTCTGCAGACTGGGTAAAGCAGGTTTTACTGACTGGAGCTGACAGCAGCTGCTGTTTCCTGTCACATATTCCCGCTTTATTCTTACAGTTTTAGATTCCTCTTCTGTTTGTTCTTTTTATTCTTTCTCTGGCTGGGAAGTGACCTGTGCTTTGGCGTGGAATATTTTTCTCATGCTGATTTGCAGACAAATCAGAAGCTGCCTGTTCTTTCAACACAACGAGACCAATTTTTAAGGCTAAAACTAAAGTGCAAACTAGTACATTAGCCACATTCAGGCGCTATTATGGTGTGCTCTAGTGTAGATTTGTATTTCCACTAAAATGTCAAAGGCTCAAAAGTATATTAAATTCAGCCCAGTGGCATACTGCTGCAGTGACTGCAAATATTTAGTTTTACATAGAATTATACCACATCTTATTATTACCTTTTCCACTAGTCTTTTTTTCCAGGCTTTTTGTTTTTTGGGTAACTCAACATAAAAGTGCTCATTGGAAAACAATGCAATAAAATTGGAAAGTACAACCCTCATTACTTTAAAATGTTAAACTTGGGTTTTTTTGTGTTTTCATTTGGTGTTTTCATCTTAAGAACAGTGAGTAGAACTTATTTTAGTGAAAAGCAACCAAAACCTCACCAACACCAAATTATAGGCAACTCATAAGCCATTTTCAATACAGTTACATTTATTCTTTATCAGATATTAACTGAAATACTTAAACTGAAGTACTTGAGTTTAAAGGTTCTCAATACTATATTCAGACCACTAATATAGCAATAAAACAACGATTTGCGACTTAAACATTTATTGTAGGAATAACAAGTCCTGAGCAGAGAGTGTGGGTGTGTTGTAATCTGAGCTTCTCTGTGCTTTGTCTACGTAGCCGGGCCGAGAACCTTTTGAAAAAAAGATTATTCCTGCTTTCCTCGCACAATGGAAAGTTCTGATTTATTTGATGTTCAATTATATGATCGCTACTCAATAAGTAAAGAATTATTCACCTGTGCCCTACCTTAACTTTCAAACTATTCTACCAGACTGCACGGGAAAACTACCAAGACCTTGAAGCTTGGGATGCAAGATGGATTCCTCCTCGCCATCCCATCGTCCCCAGAGGCCCAGTAACAAGTTAAAGGCCTCATAATACATCAACTGGAGGAGCCATACGCCTGCACACAGTTACAGGATGAAACAACCACAGTGCAGTAAACGGGCTGGAGGACATGTACTGGTGCCATTCACACGTAATAATTTAGGGTCTTTGGGTTTCATATGAAACTCATGTTATTAAATGCCTATATATTTATGTAAGGGTAGGTTACCAGACTTTTATGATGAACACATAGGGCAAACAATCAATATTTCAAGGTTAACACATTTCATTTCAGGGCTATTTAGTGCACTTGGCATTTCATGTTGACAACACAGTTGGTGAGGACACAATGGTTTATGGAGGGTAATGATTGAGAGATACGGTTGAGTGGTTTTGGCAAAGCAGTGGAAGTGGTGGTGATGGCACTAGACAATTTGTCCAAGAGGCAGCATAGAGAATTTAATGTTGACCAAATGTTGGATTATGTATTTCAAATCATAAATGACAGAGACTGTGAGTGATGCTATTGTCGTTCCTGTTTGTCACATAAAAATGTTTTAGGAGTGAGGTAACACAGATGTTCGGTTGAAGACTTGCTTTATTCATTTGTCTGAGTAACGTAAACTTTAAAGGGAAAACTTTACTCTTAGTGGGATATCTAGGAATTTAAAAATAAACTAGGGTTGACACCAGTATCAATGAGAAAATCATACAAAGAGGACGAGTCAGCACTCAGATTTACATCTGAATCCAACATGCAGTCTAACATTTGCGTTTTTATTAAACGTAAGAACAAACTTTGACTAACGATCACCATAGTTCATGTGACATAATCAAGATATTTCCTTTACTTAACCATACCGCAGTTGCCGTGTGCAGATATTGTTGAAAGTTGAAGTATGTTGACATTAAAATAACCTTGGCACTGCAACATATATTATTTCATCATTGACAGTATTCTGGGATTTGTCAGAATCAACATAGAAGTTCTTGTCTGGTTATATGGTTTGAGTGCTCTTTATGTTTGTCCTTGTGCTACTCAGAGCACATGTTTACAAAAAGATCGACTGGATCTGCAGAAACATTGTACACGACTGTACAAGCACTGAAACTAGCAAATAACTGAAAAAATAACCTTCAACACAGATTTTACCAAAGCATTTACATCGCTCAAAGTGAATTCCAACTGTGCCGTGAATTTGCATTCGGCGTGGTTTTTGTAGCAGTGATTTATTGGTTGCTATGGTAACTCTATCTCTTAGTTCATCAGTGACCATTATTCTATATTCTCACTTTTTAGAGGAAGAAAAGTGAAGCTGTAACTATTGTATAAAACCTGGAATACCCATGGCAACAGTTACTGTTATTGTGGATAATTAATGATGCTGAAAAATATAAATGTAAACCTCAAATGAATGACATTCAAAACATTTGAAACAGTAAAAACATTACATAATAATAAATCAGAAGGTGTTATACAAAGTGCAAAATTTAAAAACAATCCGATAAGATTCTGATTCCCATTATTTATGAAAGGAGTGTTGGTGGTGTACTGGTTTTCATATGGATCTAGGACCCATCGCCCCTAAAATTCAGTCTGTTGAACTCCATATTGCAGAACACCTGCAGGATTACTGGGTTATCGATGGTCTTAAATGTCCTGTTGTGAGGCTCTTCTCCGCAAGCAGATGCTGACGTAACCGCTAACTGGCCGCTTAGATGAACATTTGTGCTCGGCAGCCTCTAAAGCACCATGCTGATATCATAACACCACCTGTTCTCTCCAGATCCTAAAGAAGCAGAGTGAGTCTGCCTGCCATACCCTCTCTCACCTCTCGGACTGACTCACACTCCTTCACTACTCTTATCTCCAAACTTTGCTAAGTTCCACTTCCCTCTCTTAAGTCTTAAGTCTCAACTTGTAGGACACTCTCCTTTACTGTAAAAAAAGGAGGTGAAAGAGTCACAGCGGAATTAAATATAGCTCCATTTTGTTTGTTGCCTGCATTAGTTCAATGAGCCTCCGCCATGACATTCAGAAAATGCCAAAAAGAAATGAGGACAGTACCTCCACCTCAAATCCCAAACCATACACCTCCTTTACACTTCATTTTGGGTCAATATGATACATATAGCTACTGGATATCAAAAAAGTTATCAAAAGCTTCAAAGAAGCATTTTTAGACGGATTGAAATCAAGTGAGAGTTTGTTGGAAGGTTTGAAGTACATTTACTCAAGTACTGTGCTTACACAGAGATACTACTACTTTACTTGCCCCTTTCTACTCCACTACAGGCAAAATGTCATACTTTTAATTCACTATGATTATCTGACAGCTTAAGTTACTTGTTACTTTACAAATTAAGATTTTTACATACAAAACATACAATGAGCTTCACAATTACAATGTTTTTTTTTATAAATGAAACTACCCAGGACTATTTTCAAATACAGCTGAAATGATTAATTGGTTGACAGGAAATTCCATGGTCCCAGAGTCACAATTTTCAGGACTTGCTTTTTCCCTTTTGATCATTATTATAATTTATCTTTATTCGTTTTGAGGTTTGGACTATTGGTCGGACGAAACAAAGCATTGGGAAGGCCTGACTTTGGGCTCTGGGTGATTGTGACGGCACAGCGCCGGGTCTAACCTGTGTAACTGCTGCTACAGAAAAAGTGCCACTCCTCCCAGGGGAAGTATAGTGTCCTGGTGGTGAGGGATGACTGAACAAAAATACGGGTCGTTCTCTTGTTTCTGCAACTTTGGGTTGAATCCAAAAAACAAACTATCATTCCCTGGTCAGTGGCACAGTAACACAATATAGGCCGAGGCCCCATGTGAAGAGGAACCGTTAAGATAACAGAGTTATTTTTGAAAGGCTGTCAGAGCTTCAGCAGTTTCAATGATTTTAATGTGGTTTTTCGCAAACACTTTCATTTACACCCCTTTCATAAAAACTGTGAAGCCTCTCGTTTTTCTGGCTCGTGTGTTTTCTTGACAGCACACTACAGGTATGTGTGATTACTGCGAGCATCTGCTTTAACTTGCTGTGATATTTAAGTGTTAATTCTCAAGAAGAAAACACACAACAGTGCCAAGTCCTCATAATTACTGGAGTGATGAAGTTACAAGTTGTTGTGGCAACTCCCGTCAGTTAGGAAGGAGCATCAAGATTGTCAGCGGCAGCTATGATTCTGAGGAGGCCACAAATGGATCAGTGTTAGGTTATCGCATTCATAAACATCCTCTTTCACAAAGTTGTTGTGCCACATTGGATGTAGTCTCAGGACTGCTGGCCATCTTTGTTGTATTTACAAAATAAACAGTGAAAGTATTATTTTGTTCTGGGACTGAGATACATAGATATTCTTCTGTATTTAGCTGTTAATGTGTTTGGGAAAACAGATCTGTTCATTTACAGGTGACAGACGCTGATGTCATCTTTTGTGATCAGTTTAGTTAGTTGACTGCCTTAAGAAAAGACTCTTTGCTGTGTGAAACAACACGCTTAACTTTAACACAACTGTCCTGCTGCCTCATCGCAATCTTTTTTTGTTTTATTTTTTCTGACTTCCTCATTCTATTCACTTAGAAAGCTAGTAATTGTTTTGTGATGGTTGTGAGATTTACACTGCTTGTATCTAGTCATTAACCACAAAGGTGTACAAAAAACCTCCTGTGACTAAAAATACATGTCTGCCGAACACAAAATGTGTATTTCAAGGACGTTAAATACAAATAGAAATCTAAAATTAAAACTTTTAAAATGTTCAAGTTTTTTCAATATAATCGTTGTCTCTTGTGATTTCAGATGTAGATGTGTCATTATATGATATATATGATATATATATATATACATATACATATATATATATATATATATATATATCATATTTGCTCATTCCTGATACACTTTTCAAACAACAAATAAGCTGACTGCAAAACAGCACAACACCTTTTTCAACTAGGTATAATTTATAACAATAAGGTAACACATACAGTAGAACATAGTGGTAATATAGGGAGATAGGTAAGGTATTGTAGGTAAACTATGAGCACATTTTCACACTCCAGAAGAGAAAGATTCATTGCATGCGAAAACGGCAATATTGATTTTAGTTTTAGTTAAAAAGTGACTTGTGGAAGATTATTTTCCTCTCACACGTGTAGTAGCTGAATGCATATGTGCTCATTTATGTGGCTGCAGCAGCGACTTGTCAGCGATAGGGCGACAGATGGGGAGTGTGTCCGTCTGCGTTTCTGGAGTATGTGTGTATTGTGTGTTTGAAGCAGTGCAGTGAAGAGCTGGGTGACCTTTCGGGTGGCGTAGAGGTGGCATCACTGTGACAGTGTGACAGAGCGGGCCTCAGCCCTCCTGTAATGGATGAGCACTCTCAAGGTGAACGCCTCTCCTTCCTTTCTTTTCTCTTCCCCCTTCATCCCACATGTCCTCTTGCCGCGTGTGGCCCGTCTCCTTTGCTTGTTTTTGACCCAGTGTGTGAGTGTGAGTGATGATTTGTTGTGTCTTGGTTTTTGTTTCTTTTCTTTTTTTAGTGCTTTATGTACAAGCCTGTGTTATCCCACAAATGTATCGCAATAATATTCGGTAACTTTTGAAATTAACCGATGCCGGTCTGTAGTGAAAAATGAATTCAATAGAAAATGAAAAAAGGAAAATCACACTCGGACGTATGATGTGATTGCTTCAAAATCAGTTTGATTTAACCAATATGTATCATGCTATATCTCATAGAGCTTATCCCGACAATTGCATTTCTCTAGTGTTCCAACAGTCTAGCTGATACTGCCCTTTCAAAGAGGGGATATATGATAATGATTTTGAAAAGGCACACACTGATCCCTCAGGGAATAGAGGTGGGGATGGGGCTTTGGGGGGGGGAGGGGGTACACAATCTGTTCGTGTTATTGATCTAAGCTGAGGGGACATGCACGGCAGGTCACAGCAACATACTTGCATGATATTGATGGGTGGGCAAGCAGCCGGCCACCCACATCTCTGAGAAATGGACCCTGCTGTTCGTCCTTTAGACCGAGCAGACTGTGAGGGACTGTATTCCTCGAGCTTGGACACACCGGGGCGGTTTCCACAACATGTATGACGACCAACAGCATTCCTTCACATAACCTCATGTATAATCTGAATAGGGTATATACTCTATACTATTAAAATAGTTTTACATTTGAACTTCATTACCTGAAATGGATCTAAGATCATCTGAGTTCTAGTGTATTTAAATAGTAAGTTGACTTTTTATTGCGAAACGTTTTAGTTATTCAAGTGTAGATGAACATTCACACTCTGACACAAGTCAATTCCAAGTCAATTGCCAAAATGATCAGTCAAATTTCAAGACCAGGATCATAGGTTGAGCTGTAGTCGAGACTAAATCAAGTCCATCGTAGAGCCAAAACCCAATTTGCATACTGTATGTATTTTTGACTCATTAATGTATTAAAAGATTGTGAGCCATTCCGTGTGTCTATATAGGTTAAAACTAGGAATCTCCTGATACTGATTCCGATACCTCAACTCAAGCCATCTGCAGATACAGAGTACCCAACCAGTCCCCTCTTTTTGCCAACTTCTGAATTCTGTTTACCTCACTGCTTGTAACTTATATGGATCATTTAATGGAAGGAACATGAGACCAGGGCGCTATTTAAAGTTAGAAAAAATACCATTCATTACACTTTTAATCTAATTTAATCTTTGTGTGTAGAAATACAAACCCACACACACACACACAAGAACAAAGAAGAAGAGGGACATGGCCTTTGTGTCCTCAATAATATATGCACTCCACGGTGTAATCATAGAAGATGACAAAATGTGTGAGCCCATTGGGCTAATAAATAGCCCAAATACTAGACTCACAGATCAAACTGAACAACTACATTCCTCACGTTTAAGAGCCCTCTATTATTAGCTACTCATGACAAGTATTCAATCTCTTTCACCACAAAGTCACATGAAATATCAATTGTGTTGCTGAGGTTTAGAAAGAATGTTTTTTAAAGGATTTTCGAGTGAACTGATATGGTTACTGAGTAAACACAGTGAGCTCACTCAGCCCAGCTGTTTGTTTCAGCTCAAAGTGTACATCATATTGTATAAGCTTTATGTCACTTCAGCTCCGCAGCTACAACACATCACTCAAAGCTAATTGAATATACCGAAGCTTTGCCTTAATTGTCCAATATGTTACTGTAAACAAGTCTAACGACATTAACATTTACACACACTGAAATGAGATATTTGTCATGTGTGTGTGCTCTGTAGTCGTTGAGTTAATTGTCAGATCATTAAACGTTAATGACATGATTAGGGCAACGCTCTAGCTGGTTCAGCACAGCACACGAGGCCTTGGCCTGAACTGGGAAACAGTAGAGCGATTCAAAGAAGATTGCATTTGTGACAAACACCATTCTCGACTCATCCATCATGCTTGCCGAACTTAGACATTCATTATAAAGTTTGCCGATGGATGCAGCCCGTTCTGCTCGGCCATTCATTTTTAGACTCTCTCTCTCTCTCTCCCTCTCTCTCTCTTTCTCCATCCCCTCTTTCCATTTCCATCTTTGTACCTCTCACTTTCTCTTTTTTGCGATCTCCGTGTGTGCACAACGCGGTGCGAATGAGTTTCTCTTGTTGCTTTTCTCTCACTGTGGACTGAAAGATGCTGAGCGGCGGTGTAACAAAGGAGGCAGTGCATTAATTAAATACAGCAATTTGCTTTCCTCTCCTTTTTGTTGTGGGGACAGCGCCACTAAGATTGATGAGGCACTGTCTGATGCACAAGAGGCCCACTACATCTATATCGGAGGCTGATTGTGATGGAACACCCATTGAATGGTCAGCATGTATTAAGATGTCAACTTGTATATTATAAACAGCGTTGGTTTGTTTATTCATATATTATTTAATTTATTCATATTTTTTCCTCTCTTTTGAATGTAAGCATATTTGCTTGCCAAGCAGCAGTCACGCTAATAGTCGGTTGAAGTGAAGAAGTACTGGAGAAAAAAAATTAATCAATCAAAAATGTTTCAGTGAAAATACAGACAATGCCAATTTGCAAAGTGCCCAATCTAAAAAATCTGAACTTTCTCTGCTGTCTTCTTTGACCTTAAAGTTTGGGGTGTTGGCGAACATTTAGCATGAAGGTCTCTGCGTGATATCCATGCATCTTTGCACACTCACAAAATGGCTACAGCATGTTTTGACTCTATGCATGGAGGAAAAAAAGAGTACGACACGAGGAGGGCTGAAGGAGGATAGCAAGAGGAGAAACTGCCATGGAAGAGCTAAAGGAGCCCTTGAGGGTTGTCTCATTATCATACAGGTCTGTATGGATTTCACATTGCAGGGCTGTAATGACCATTTAATGAAGGTTTTCATCAGCCAAATTCACATCAATTACAGCATAATAGTAAATGTCTCTGTTTTGGTACATGAATTCTACTAGTAGGTGCCTAAAGGCACAGAAGACTTGTCCAAAGTGAAGAGGGTCCACTTTGGTGAACATAACCCAACCAACACTGGATTGTCAAGGTCAATACTGATATTAATATTTAAGAGTTAGAATAATACGTTAGGAATAAGATGCTCCAGGCTGAGACGTTAGCTCAGTTTGGGCAGGCAAATGTTAGTTATAGCTAAGTTAAACAAAAACCTTTTAGCTAACAATTAAAAAGAAAAAAAGTCTGAAGGGAGACGAGTTTGCAGCTATGAATGCAGCAAGGTGAGAAAAAGCCAGATAACAATAAGGGTCAATATATGTTTTTGACATAAACACATAACATTTTCTAATTAGGATCCCTTAAATCTGCTTCTTAAAGAATTCTGACAAACATATGTACTGAGAGAGACATTTTACACATTTTTAAACCTTGTTTCTATACAACCGCAAACATATTGTTGCCATATCTTTGACTTTATAATATATATCTGGTATAGATCTCTATCGACTGCTCCTATTTACTTGTAAATATGTACTTGGTGACAATGAAATTAGCAATACAACCGATATTACGATTCAAATAACTTTGAGAAGTGAATGTAGATGCATGGTTTAATGATTATTTGTGCAGCCATTTTCTATCATCCTCCAACTCACTCAAGTAAGACTTTAATTCCAACATAGTTTTCTCAGAGCTTCACTAAACACCCACCTCTTTCTCAGCACCGCCGTTCCTTGCCGTTTCGTTTCTTCGTTGCATTTCTCTTTTGTCCCTCTCTCACCTCTGGCCTCCCCTCGGTGCCGCAGACTCTCGTTGCTTCACTCTAATTGATAAGAGCAGACTTAGTTAAGATGTCACGCGAACACATCCACAAACCCACAGACGTGGCGACAGCCCACCCCATGCCACACATGGACTAACCGATGGTTAAATAGGTGTTGTAGGAGGGTCAGGAGTCCCTGTGGCCCTCAGGGAACATTTGACCCTTCCTGTCACACACTTGCAAACTCGTGCACTCTCTCCACACAGCAGCTCAATTAGCAAATACAGCCAGTTGTGCAGGTACTACAGGCTTTCACGTATGCACATAATTACATATATGCACATGCACACCGCTCACGAGCAGCATGTATTGTGATTGGTAATTGCTTCTCTAGTTGTGACCCAGCCGTCATGATCAATGGGTGCGACCAGGTGATTAGACAAGACAAGCACCCAAAGCCATTGATTAGAGACATCCATTCCATAGGATATAGATTCATGAGCCCCTCCACTGCACAATGAGTCAACCCAATGGGATTTCTTGTGTAAAGGTTACAAAAGGGTAGAGAATCTTCTCCTAAAGGATTTTCATTTCTAACAGGATAGAAGTGGCCTTTTCAAAAAACTGTGTCAGAATAGTGAGGGTTGCAGTAATTGCAGAGCATGCATCTCTTAAATTCAGAGTATGGACTGCAATTGTTCAAGTAATTATTTTTTCTTCTCTGATGCAAAATGATCTAAAGGTTGGCGGATAGTGTTGATCAAATGATTCCAGGAAACTAATCGTTACCACCACTGTGTTTTCAATGTACTCAACACTGGAAAAAAAGGTTACACGGTTCATTCATTGTCATTATACAACAGGGTAGTGCAACGGAATGCAGTTTGTCCCATTTTGCTACGCAAGAAAATACACACACAACAAAAACTAAACTAAACAACAAAAGTCAAACCACTGCTTCAATTTCTGTTCTTTTAACATGTTAGAAATATTATAGTACAGCAATAATACATTTAAAGCTCAGTTGAAAGTCATTGTAGAATAAAAAAATATTATAATTACTGCATTTGTCTCTCTTATACATACACATATAACAATATAAGGATGACTTTTAAGCATTGTCAGACCAAAAGTAATGAATTTCAAATAATGTAGAGCTGAATTAGATGAGATCAATACTCTACAGATGTTATTGCTGCATGGAACAAATCAATAGACTGTAATAGAATTGCTTTTGCTGTGCGTTCATATGATACTGTAGCTGGATGTGTGCATACAGTAAAGTAGATGGGACATGGCTCAATAGCACCAAATGGATGCCATTTTATTAGTTTTTGCAGTAGTCAGAGGACAAAATCATGAAACAAATGCAAGGTTGTCTTTTTTAAAGAACCCAGTCTTCCAATTGCATAATACCCAGAACGTATTTAAAACATAAAACATGCATGCATATTAAACAACTTCCAAAGTATATATTCTGTTTTCACTATCTTACTTTGCTCTGCATGTAACAACATTGCAACTGCACTCATGTTAAGAATGAAATCCAAAAACATCATGCAATAGGCTGCAGATATCATCTTCATGATAGTTTGACTATAATATTTACATTTTCTGTTCTGAAAATGTTCTCATTGTTTCTTAACAACATCTCGGCGGTTTTGTTTACTGGTCTGACGGGACATGATGTGTCAGGTCGGATGAATTATCTTTAAAAGTTAAAGAAGACGCTAAGCTGAACACCTTCAACTTGCACTTGAAAATACAAGACTTGTGCACCCCGGAGGATCTCATTTGTGAAATAACTTAGATGAGAGAGCATTAACCTTATAGGAAAATTACGAAAATTGAGAGTGGAAAAAGGCCATTCAATAGTTCTGGGGGAAGGGAAGGAGGGGGTATCATTTATCTTATCTGAAGATACACAACCAACAATATTTCTGTGGATAAAAACTGGCCACAGGCCTGGGCTGTTGTGCCTTTGTAAACAAAAAAAGCAAGACTTGGCATCTTCCCCTTTGCTGTTCACGTGGTGATCAGCAAAAGTGTATCTCTTGAAACTCGCCGTCAGGCAGAATGGATTGTACTTAATTTCCAATAAGGTGCATAAGAACGATCCCTAATCATGCCTTTAATTAGAATCCCTTGGTCATTAAGGGGAGATAATTCAGTGAAAAATACCTCTGCTCTCTGTGGGAGCAGCAAAGCAGCAGACGGACCAACGGTCTGCTCTGTACACAGGCCAGCTCCTCTCCTCGGTGCCGAACATGTCACAAAAGGCCTATGCAACTATGCAGCACAAAATTAGGCTTTAGACATCTGACTCTCCTCCTATTTGAGTAGCCAGAAAAAACTGTCAACCGTTTATCCAATTACAAGGTGAATAAACCAGATAAACATATTCTGTGACCTCGTGTGAACTCAAAAACTATAAACAGACATTTTAGGCACATTAAAGGCCCTAAAAAAACATTGAAGGCTATTTGTAGGTTATTTGGAGCTTACCTTAAGTTAGCATTAGTTCAAGCTCAGGCCCCACAAGTGGTCAACCTAATCTGTGTTTATGGAAGATGTTCTGGTTGGTTCAAAAGGAAACAAATCTGCAGTTAGTCGGTTTAACAGTTCTCATCTAAAGACGAGTATAACAACAGGTGCAAGTTCTCTCTCAGTCAACAACTCCAATGCTGCTAAACATAAGCACTGAATAACACCTGGGTCTCTGAGTGAATTGATAAGGTTCTACCAGCCAGACAAAATAAAGGAGACAATTTATAGAGTGAACAAGTATACAACTCAACCTGATAACAGCGAGAAGGACTGCAAAGCATACTAAACATGTCGCCACTCAGGAGATAATGGCATGAAACTGTAGTTGTTGTTTTTTTAGGGTGTGACTACACCAAATTATTTTCCTTTGTCCAAACTGCAGTAGAAACATACTTTTGTATGTTTTTAAGGTCTACACTAAATGGCAAATGAACTTGTACTTGTATTGTGCCTTTCCAGTCTTCTTCCGATCTTCTTGCTGCTTTAAAACCCGACAT
Source organism: Anarrhichthys ocellatus (assembly GCF_004355925.1). NCBI lineage: Eukaryota > Metazoa > Chordata > Actinopteri > Perciformes > Anarhichadidae > Anarrhichthys > Anarrhichthys ocellatus. The sequence continues at coordinate 2,086,288 of NW_022280031.1, forward strand.
GTCATCATTCACCCCTTCACACCCATTCATACACTGATGGCAGGGGCTACCATGCAAGGTGCCACCTGCTCATCGGGACAAACTAATCATTCATACCCATTCATTCACTTCGAGAGCAACTTGGGGTTAAGTGTCTTGCCCAAGGACACATCGACATGGACCGGAGGAGCCGGGAATCAAACCTCCAATCTACCCAATCACATGCTGTGAACCATAACGTGAGAACAAACGTTACATGAATCTATGAAGACTATTTAGTGCATTGCATTTTAGTACCCTGGTGTATCACCAGCTCAGGGTCTTCACAATCAATACGAGTCCCGACTGCGGCGGGAAGTCGTGTAGCACACTAACATGTTCCACTTCCAGTCCATCGGTCTAGAAGAATGTCTGGAACAATCCAGTGATGCTCCAGTGTGTTCTTTGGGTTATTTTTGTGTAACGTATGATCTCTATCACTTGTGTGTCACTTATTTTCTGTTTTTAATTATACGTGTTTGTGTGCACATGCGTTACTATGTGTACAGTATGTGGATATATAGTTGCCTTTGATTAATAATCTCCTGACCATTTCATTACAGCAATCAGGTCGGGGATCGGCAGCGGTGGCAGGATGACTTAGAACTTGGGGCCTCGGCTCATTAACTCCCCGTGACCAACGAACGACACCCTCGCGACAAATTGGAATTGCCTCAGCACCCTCACTCAGGCTCTTCTGCAGTGAGAACGTAAAGATTAGATCCCTTCCCCTCTAATCTTCTGTCTCACAATCATACCTAAGATCCTGTCCAGTGTTTCCCACTATTTTGGGAGACTATAGTGTGTGGACCTCGGACCAGCTAGGGAGTGCCGTGGACATGCTCCACCGGAAGGAACATTTTGTACATTCGAAAGTTCAATCAATCTGGTGCAACTTCAGAACTAAATTAAGAGGCTAGATCTATGAAGACCGTTGTGCTCTTGTAATCAATTGTGTGCTCTAGTAAACAATTTAATCATAAACACATTGTTTTTATATGAATGTTAATAACACAGCAAAAAAGTCACACCCACAAAGCACGGTAAACGAAACAGGATCCGTGTTTCAAGACGGGTCGGGTGGGTTGCCGACCTCGCCGCAGACCCTGCACTGAGGACACTCTGCCCCGGTTGACAGAGCCGGGGAGGGGTGTTGAAAGCTCTCGGCTGAAGCCACAAGCCACATTCACCCGAGTCCTTTCCAGGCCAAGACAGAGACGGTCTCGCACTGGCAGTCCACCGCCACGGAGAGGTCACACAAGGCGGATCCTTCCACATCGAGCAGTCGCCATTGACCCGCCGAGTTGAATTCCCCAGGCAGAATGCGCAGTCTCCACCCGCTGAGAATTGTGAAAATATTTTCGGTTCATTATGAAACTGATGTAGACACGTCTAGGTATTTAATGCGAAACACGGATGTCCGAAATAACCTTACACCTTTTCCTTAGAAGGGTTTTGTTTGTTTTTAACATTGACAATACTGATGTATCATTAATAAATATTACCAAATACATTTATCAAAACTATCCTAGTACTGGTAAAGCATAGTGATTTGTTGCATTTAGTAGCATTGTAAACTGACCCCTTTTCTTTCATCTTCAATCCTATTTCCTCTAAAGTTCACTTTTATATTTTCTCTGCTCCTTTAATTCATCTTCCCATATGGTACTAAATATATTCTTTTCTTTACATCGTACGGTCTCCTGCCTCCAATAATCCTGTTAGTTACTTTGAAAAGAAAGAATCCACAACAAATACTCTGTTTAAATCAAAAACAACCTGGTAAATACACTGCAGTGCATTCTGTTGCTTCTATGGGTTTACGACTGCCAGGAAATGTGGTTTTAAACTTATTAGGCATCACTAACTCCCACTTGTACATTTGATGTGAGATACTTTTTTGAAGTTTCACCCATGTTTACTTCAAATTCAGAGAGCTGGAGAAAAGAAGGATGCAGTGAGAGTGTCAGTTACTCTGCATTTCTATTTGTGTACGTGTGGATATTTGCTGGTGCCTGTGTTAGTGTGAGGTTTGCGTGCCCATGTGATTTCAAATTCACACATTTTAGGAGACATCAAGATAGAGTGCCCAAGGCGTGAATAATGACCTGCTGTCATCTCCATGCCCTCTGAATCCCAGACTCTTAATCAGCCACCTCCATGTGCAGTCATACAATTTAATTAGTTGCCCACCAATGTTATGATTAAAACTAATCGCAAACATCGGAACCGGTCTCTGATCACATCCTCATGTTCATTTTATTTTACTTTGGTGAAACAAGTAGCTTCAAATCAGGGAATTTTCATATGGGAAGAAAAATGTAAAAATGATTTTGATGCAATGGGTTGTAAAGCCGATTCACTCAGGGGGACTTGGAATTTGTTATGAAACAATAACAATTGAATGCAAAAAAAATATTTTTACAATAATAATGCATTTCATTTGTATAGCGCTTTAAAAGGTACTCTAACTAGCATCACGGGTTAACTTCAGAGTCAAGTCATCCCCACAGCTGCATCACTCGAGGCATCCACAGTCGACAGAGCAGGGGGCCTCTTAACCACGCCAGTTCAATATTAAGATCCTGGCTCTGCGTCCCTCTGTTATAGCTAAATGACCTCCATATTTCCCTTTGTGGCTGACACTAATGGGAACCCCCGCTGTGTCGCACAACTCACCGCCCTGCCTGCCTGCGCTCACTGATGCTCAACCTACTGGATTGGTGACTGAGGTCATCTTTTTCTGCTCTGACCACAAGTTGTGGAGCAAAACTTCAACAACCCGCTGAGCTAATGCAATCAGTATTCAACAACCATATCACTTACACAAGCAATGAGCGCTGCCCAGGCGGGAACAAACACTGTTTGGGTCTGTGCGAGATAAACAATGAGGTCTTCACAAAAGGGGAGTAGGGAAGGACGGAGGAATGAGTAATGCTATGATGCATCCTTGGGGTTATGGAGTCATTAGTGTGAGGTTAGGTGAGAGAGAAAGAGAGAAAGGTGAACACGGTGCTAGCATGGGATAGGATGTTATCTCAGAGGAATTTTGTCAGATTTGCCCTCAGTATCAGCTCTCTATATCTGATGAACAGTGTTCACACTGCCAAAGATATGGCAGCAGTAAAAGTGTTTTTTTTTATCCTATGTAAAGATTGTTCTTTGTGAGTTAGACACCATATTAATCAAAAGGATTCTACTTTTATATTTGCAAAGAATGTAAAGCAATTTGTGTTGATGAGACCGGGAAATATCATGCAGTCAATATAGTATACATATAGGTGCATGTTGTACCTATATGTATGTACATTTTGAAACATGTTGTTGAAGGTTATGTCTTATCAAACCATTTCATGAGAATACTGTGTTGTCTATTTTTGGTGAGTGATACTGGCTGAGTATTATGAAGCACTTAATAGTGGTGTTTGTAGTTAGTGTATTACACTCTCTTCAGATATTATATGTAAAAAAACAAATGCCTATAAAGATTTAAGGAGGGAGTGACCAAAGTCTTTCGCAACCGGTGCTTAAACAGCAACATCCAGGGTGTATATCATCTCGCCTCTCGTTGCGGTTTGACCTTTAACCTGATCACAATCAGCACATGATGTAATTAATGAGGTGATTAATTGCTGGATTGATATATTGATCAACCAAAAGGCTCTCGGGTAGAAATTGAAATCCTAAGCCCTGTTTAATTATGGGAATATTAAGAGTTTAATTGGATCCTCCGGTCAATTTTGGGGAAAATTTGTTTCTAATTTGTAGTAAGTTTGTCTGAACCTTTTTACTGCAAGTTATAGAAATAAAAGTAATAGTATCAATAACTTAAATCACCGCATTGAGTGTAAATGAAGTCTTACAAACTAAACTTTAATACATTTTGAATAAAACAATGTTAGTCACATCAGATGAATTTAATGTCCACGCTTTGTTATTAATATAACATAACTCAACATAAACTGGGCTTGGGAACGAACTAAAGTCAATCATATGAACTCAACATTAACTGAAGTATTGGAAGGAGCTTGATCAAAGCGGTCGGGCAACCAGGTGAGAGATTTTGGCAGCACGGGAATCTTTTAGCTAGGCCTTATGGACAAGTCTGCACTCATTACCCTTTTTGTTGACTTCACACCAGCTACAAAAGCTTTGCCAAATTACTCTGAGAACTGCTTGAATGCTCTATTTTACTGTTCTTACCAGAAAAAAACAAGATGCTACCATAGCCTGGGTTTATTTTGTATTTAGGCTTTCTAAGGAGGGGTAATGCTGGCTGTGTTGTTGAACAAGCCATTTGATTGTCTAACAACATAGCCAGTGAATGTCATGCTGTTTCTGCAGTCGACCTCCAAGTCTTACACGGTGACATGGACCCCAGTCAGAGAGGGAAGTCAAAGTGAAAGGAAGAGCATCAGGGATAAACGTGTGTGACACTGAAGCCATGATGAAAGACACAGGTAGAAAAACCGCAGAGGCAAATATCGAAGGAGACGTGAGGTAGCGGTAGTGGAGGCTTGTAGCTCGGGAAGGTGACCCTGAGACACAGGCAGAGCTGTTCACTTAGGCAGGCAGGGAGCAGAGCAGTGGCAGCACCAGAGTAGTGGTGGACCCCTGGAGAGAGGCACTGGAGCAGATGGAATAGGAGAATTTAGATTAAGCAATCCCACACCGCACAATGTCACCATGTTGATGGTGCTCCCGTCTTAGAGGTGCTGTTGGACTTTTGCACCTGAAGGATTTTGGAGAATGGAATTTGTCTGATATACAGCTTTTTAAGAGACCGCATATAAAATCTTTATGTTTCTTTATGGCTGAAAACCATGTTAAATAATGAAGATAAAACTAAAGTATTTTAATTATTAATTAATCCCCAATGTATTTTATTGATTAATCAATTTATAGTTTGGACTAAAAATGTTTTTAAAGTATTTAAAGCACCCGTCACAATTTCCCACAGCCCAAGGTATAGTCTTCAATGCTTGTTATTTCCAAACAACAGGATAATCAATTTATATTTCAATGATTCAATGATATATAAAACAGAAAACATCTGAAATGTTTCACTTTTCTATATGTTTACAGCACATTAAAACTGACTGTGAACTAAGTGGATTCATTGTGTCACACTGTTCGAAGAAGACAGACAACAAAGTCTTCTAACACGGTACTGAACTCATGTCGTCTTCCGCAGTATGTGAAATGAGTGCATACACTGGCTTTTGTTAGCAGCATCACAACCAGTACATGCATCCTTCTTTGTGAATCCTTTTGAGAACGGCTGCGCAATTTGAAACTTAAGGAGCAAAAGCGGAAACCGGCGGTAACAATGAACACTACTGTATTATATACAGAGGCAACTACAGAATGTAAATATATTGGAAGCCTACCGCTGAAAAAAATGTCTGCAATAAATTGTATCAGAAATGGGGTTTGATATAATAGAAATCTTAAGGATAATAATGTTCAAGATTTTAGCTATTTCATATGTTTGTCAGGGAAGTCATACAAGCCATGACCATGAATATGAGACAGAGAAAGAAGAAAGAGTGAGATCACATTGAGTGCGGACAGGGTTGGCCAAGCTCATCATTACTAGACTGGACATCTAATTTCTTCACCTCAGTCTCATTCTCCATTTCAAGGACACACTGGCTGCTCCCTCTATTGTGGTTGGACGGCCAGCTGCCTGATGTATTATATCTTCTGATTACCACCCACCACACTGATATGGTCCCAGCTAGAACAGGACAGAGGCCAGAGTTCCAGCACTCGGTCTGTATGTCCTTTATAAGCCGGTATCAGCATGCCTTTGCATATGAGCATGTTTGTCTGGCTACTCAAACATCAGCATTAATGCATTAGCACAGACCACATGATGTCAGCACTTCACATCTGGGTGGTGTGAAAAAAAGGGGAAATACAAAGACACATATACAGATGTGCTCACGTAGCACAATCCTTGTGCTCATGCTATTGCGCATGCATGAACAAACACTAAAACACTTCCTTCTTGTCAAATGTACCAAAATAAATACATTTCCTTCACGTTTTAATTTTATACATTTATATATATTTGGAATAACTTCGTGTTGACACTATCCACAGCAGTGGTGGGCCGTCAGGGCCAGCAAGGCCTTCCCTGCTGGCCTAGACAGAATCACAAAGTTATAGCTATTTCATAATTTAATAATTTTTCATAAATACACTACATGTATTAAAAATGTTTTGTCCCATTAGCTTATTTTCTCATTGCACAGCTACTGTCTTCGTTAGTTGCTCTGCTTCCAGTGCAGCTTGTTTTAAGTAGAGCTTTTATCCAATCAGATCTCACCTCTGTGTCTCTAGGTAAGAAGAGAGGCCCGAGGCCTGCAGAGTCTCAAGTGCATCCCTGTGCAGTTTAAGTGAACGGGGACGATATTGTTGATTGTCATATTCTTCAACCAATCAGATCTTTAGTTTGACATGTTGGGCGTATTCTTTGACGTGCCAGAGCCTGCTAGCTGGCCTACAAGTACGTGATTAGTCAGTGGGCTAGCCTGACATGTTGGGCGGTGACAATCCCAATATCTGCTGCCTCTGTTGAGCGGACATTTTCAGCCCTCAAACGCATTAAAACGTATTCAGGAAATACAACTGGGGAGGCTCGACTGTCTTCACTGGCATCCATGAATCGAGAAGAACTTCTTACTGGAACTAAAACGCATGGATGTACTGAACAACCATGGGATTAAACTCTTTATTAACAAAGAAAGGAGGATGGACTTTGTCTTTAAATAGTGAACAACAGCTCTGGTAATTGTAATAATTACTGACTGACAGTTTCACTATTAAGTTATTAGAAGTAACCAGATGGTCTCATTGTGCCCATACTGTTTGCTGTTGTTTGTCTTTGTTGCGACTAGCCACTCTGCTGAGATCAGTTTTCTTTATTATCACCCTCGTTGTGCCTTCTCTTCATGACAGAGCCATTTCTCAACAAGACACTCTCTTCTAGCTAATTCATTTTTCCCCGATACAGAATTTATCTCCCATTACTTCGCACATACAGCAATACAATCATATTTAATGTTCAATAAAAAAGGGGGAACTTTGTTGCCAGAGAATGTCTCATCCTTATTTTCCTTAACAGCGGGTTCCTGATGATCGCCTCTGTGTGTAAACTGTCAGAATTTATAAGGTGGCACTGACGGATGCATTCATTTTCTTGGCCACTTGTCTGATATTCAATATCATGCGTTTATCTGTGAGTGCTGTGTTAGAAAACTCCAGGGGAAAAATTATTCAATTGATGGCTGAAAATAGATGTTTATCTCTCTACCAGTCCTTTATGCCTTCAGTCTGATGTTGATATGGCATTTGTCACTTACAGTTTTTCTCAATTGCTAAAACACTAAAACCCATTGGCTGAACAAAGTTCTTAGTTGCCTGAACTCATTTAGCTAATTGTGCAATATGTTGTCAATACCTTAAACTATTTCACATGGTAAAACACAATTTGCAGATCTCACTTAGACTTTTCAGCAAATCTCTAAACACATTCTCAGTCTCAAAACACATTCTGCACTCTAATGCACATGTCATCCATACTGGTAAACACAAGTGGCAACAATCAAATACAAATAGAGAACACATGTCATTGATTAAACACAATCACTCAAAATTGATTTCACTTGTATCAAATGATGTGACACAACCAATATAAGCCAGTTTAGAGATCAAACAGGTGGTTGAAGGTGGGAAGGAGAAAGTCTGAGAATGGATAGAAGAAACAATATGAGAGGACGAGGACGAGGACAAGTGCGTATGCGAGGTGGGCGACGAGGAGGAAGAGGAGGAGGGCAAGAAAGAGGAAGAGGAGGACGAATAGGAAGAGGAAGATAAAGAGTGGAAATATCTGATGAAATTCGAGCAACAGTCATAGACCATGTTATAGTCCACGGACTGACAATGAGGGAAGCAGGACTTAGAGTGCACCCTAATTTGAGCCGATTTTCTGTGTCCACCATAGTAAGGACATTCAGAGAAGAGAACAGGTACAGTATGCTACTGTATTTTTGTAATTGCAAATTTATTGTACTACACTATATGCAGCTGTTTCAATAGACATTTGTAAAGTTCATCACTGTATGTATTGTACTGCATGAATATTTTTTGTAACTGCACATCTACTTTTTGTAGAACTGCAAGGCTGCCACATGCAGGTGGAAGGAGAGCTATATTCACTCAGGAGCAAGAGACCGTTATAGTGGGCATGGTCCTTCAAGATAATTTAATACGACTCAGAGAAATCCAAGAACGAGTGATACAAGACAACACACACTTCCAGGGAATCGACAGTGTGAGCATTTCCACAATTGACCGTGTCCTCCATCGTAACATGATACGAATGAAACAGATATACAGAGTACCTTTTGAGCGCAACTCACCAAGGGTGAAAGAACTGCGAGCTCAGTATGTGCAAGTAAGTGTACATTCAGACACATTTACTGTAATCCAGATTGTCTACAGTACTGCCACATACTATGTGAATGACATTACTCTTCAGTACATACAATGTATGTGAATCAGAAGTGCATACAGTAGGCCTAATTGAACTCTACAATATAGCACTGTCTCTGTACAACTTACTAAATTCTACATACATTATATTGTATTCCTACACAGACAATATTTGACTTGGAATCCTTGGACAGACCCCATGAGTTAATCTTTGTCGATGAAGCAGGCTTCAATCTAACAAAGAGGAGAAGGAGAGGCCGAAACGTGATTGGACAGCGGGCCATTGTTGAAGTCCCTGGTCAACGAGGTGGCAATGTCACAATCTGTGCTGCTATCAGCAACCATGGTGTTCTACATCACCATGTTACACTCGGGCCATATAACACCCAGCATCTTCTAAGATTTCTGGCCAATCTAAGAGATATTTTATTTGAGCAGCAGGGTCAAGAGCTAAATGAGAATCCCATTCCCACCAATGTGATAGTGCTGGACAATGTCAGTTTCCACCGAGCTGCTCAGGTAAGGGAATGGTTTAACATCAATGGTCAGTTTATGACCTTGTACCTCCCTCCATACTCGCCTTTCCTGAATGCGATTGAGGAGTTTTTCTCCTCATGGAGATGGAAAGTGTATGATAGACAACCCTACACCAGAGTAAATCTGCTGCAAGCCATGGAATTAGCCTGTGGTGATATAGGTGAGGAATCATGTCAGGGCTGGATACGGCACACAAGAGGCTTCTTCCCCCGTTGCCTCAGGAGAGAAAATATTGCTTGTGATGTTGACGAAGTGCTCTGGCCTGACCCAGCCCAAAGACAAGAAGAAGCACATTGATGACATGTTGACTCCTTTGATTTTTGTCCCTTTTACTGTAGTATTGTATACTGTAGTAGGCCTACAGTGCATTGTAGGATGTATAATGTACAATAAACAAATTGTATGGCCTTGAACATCGTGCTTTCTATTTGTTACAGTAACAGTACTGACTGCTCAATAGATTTTGACTGGTTGCAGGTTCATATCAACAAAGAACAAGAATTACAGTATCACAGAGACAAAGGACACGTTTGTGAGATGCAGGGTACAGTACTGTAAAAATAGGGGTACAAGGAGGAGGAAGAACAAAAGAAATTGCAAAGAGCAAAGCACAATTGTAATTTCTGATCAATTTTGAGCTACTGTAATAGAACATGTTTTCATTCATATGAAATTTGTTTTGAGATTAAAACTGTACTTCTCCCTGAGAACTATATGTTTTGAACAATGTGTTTTCTATTTATTGGTGTATTCTTTACTGACTGCTTGATAGTGTATATTATTTTGATCACTTTGTTTATGATTTGAGAGCAGTGTTTGATTTTGAGCACAGGTAAAACTGTTTTGAGGAGAAAGTTTCATTTTGCAAGAGGATTCAGAGGTTTTGTAAATAGTGCTTGAAGATGAGGTTTTGTGTTTACAGTTTTGAGAAAATGGGTGACCGTTTCAAGAAATGTGTCTTAGCAATCGAGAAAAACTGTAAAGGTGTTTTGCCCAAGAGACATGTACTGTATATGTGATAGCTGCTCTGCTACTGATGATGTGCACAAAGCTCACTTGTAGATTAGGAACACACACATACACACATATACTTTCAAGCTAAATACATCCACACGCAACCCAAATGCGACACGTGTGTCGATGGATTTTTTTTTTTACATCAACAGCCCAAAGCCCTTTCTTCCTCATCTCTCCCTTCCTCTCACCTCTTCCTCTTCTTCACCCTCATCTCACTCCATCTTTCCCTCATCCTTCTTCCTGTCTCTCCCCTCATCTCCTGAACCTCCAGAGGGTTCCTTCTGATTCATTATTTCCTGTCAACATGTGTCTCCTGAGGCCTCCCATGCACTGGAGCTCCTTCTCTAACTTCACTTGAGCTGTTAAATAGGGTACACACATCCCCTCATCCTCAACAGCTTAACCTGTGTGTCAATGCTTTAACTTTTAAACAGGTAACGGATGCTTTTTATTGAATAACATTTAATGGGGTTGTGCGGTTGATCCAGGCTTATCATGAAGTGGTGCAAGTTGTATATATAGCTGTAACACCCAAGATTTCAGTGAGCGGTTCAACAGATTGGTTTTGACAGGCTCATGATTTAAAATAATTATTTAGAATACCAGGCCTTTCACCCACGCTGTTATATTATTAGACATCAATTTGCCTTTCTGAAGGCTCTGCTAACTAACGGCTTAGCAACTACATACAAGTAAATAACCAGGTTGCTACATAAATGGTGGCTTGTGGAATTTGAGCTCATATAAAATTACGTCATCGTCCACAAAAAGGTTTTGTTCGAGTATAAAAACAATATTACAAGCATAGTGATAATGCCAGAGTTGTGTAAACTAATAACAAGTCAAGAATAGAGCCGACAGGTAACATACCGTAAAAATAACTTTTCAGTGTTTGTTCAAATACATTTGGGTATCTGGAGTGCCTACCAACCCAAAAACTGTGAAATAAGACAAACCAGTCCGGTTTTTGTGGGTTGCCTGGATCAGAAAACATGTGATTTAATAAGCCATTCAGATTTCTGTCATATGCAGGCTCATTAGAATATAATCGCCCACCATCTGAGTACTGTCAAGCCAAAAAGAGCAGACTGGGCATTTTTGGGAGGAGGGCTTAAGGTGTTAAAACAAAGTGTTTCAGACAGAGGTTGAATACAGGTATATTATTGTATCGGGGGGGAAAAAATGTTAACAAAGTTTTTAACATTAAAGCATGTAAACATGTTCTTGTAGAAAGTATGAACCTGCAAATGAGCATGGTCTCCCCTTTAATATTAAAAAAAATTGTAAAAACTTTTTTATTTATTTTTTTATTTGGGCAACATATGCCGTCACAGATTAAAGAAAAACCTGATTAAATGCTTAGAGACATTTAAAGAGAAGCTTTGATACGGGACATGAGCAGTCACTGAATGGTTTGATGTGGATCACAAGCTGCAGTCAGCAGATCTCAACCCAGTTGAACAACATATGGGAGACAGCGAAGGAAGGAGAGTGAGAGAGAGAGAAAGAGCAATCAGATGGGATTCGTCCAGTGTTGTACAGGCAGCCAGTAAAGGTCACACCAGGAGGTCACAGAGGCGATGGTCACATCTACTGACACGGCAGTTCCAGACATGATTGGTGTGTGAAGAACGAAAGACGTGACTGTGAGTGTAGTAATTATCTTTAAAATAATGTGTGTTACAGGCTGACCCATACTCACCTCAGCTTTTTTGTATACAGTATATTCCCAAACCTGTCCATTCTCATAATTTAAGAAAAGTATGCTGACTTTTCTGCTAATCTGAGTCAACATTATCATAACATGATCACAGGGGCTTTCGATATGGACTGTGACTTGTCACTTTGCACCAAGGTGTTGCTGGTGTGGTTTTCAGTGAGTTATGGGCTGTTGCAAAGTAATCTGGCTGCAGTTTGTTGGACACCTTAATAATCTGAACTGAGACCTTGGACTGTCATATTGACAATGAAGGGGGGGAAAAACAGCAGCGGGCCAGTTTGAAGTAGGTAAATGCATTTGGAACGGTCATCATCACAGAATATCAAACCGAGAAATGTACTGTATTGTATGCTTATCTTGGAAGTGATTCGGTACTATGACTGCATATAGGGAATTCATGTAATTACCTTTGGATGAGACATTTCTGTCAATCAATTCTATAATCATAGTATCAGATTTAATCTGAGAGTATTCATTCAGTTATTCATTAAATCAGTGTTCAGTATGATAATTTCTCTCAGGGTTGACTGAAAAGTAAAAGGTCTGATAAGAGGGCATGGCAATAATATATTGGGGCTCTGATTGGAGTTTTGGTTATCAGGCTCCTACATTGGGAAAAAAAAATCACTAAACTACTACTACTACTACTAAAAATGAGTGTCACAAAAGTAAAACAGCGTTGCGTATGTGGGCAGGAAGTATACCAGATTTAGCAGCAGATAAGCAGCCAGCTAACAATTTTTCTCAAAGAGCTGACAGCATTATTTTGCCAACCGCAAACTGGAAACCATTGTCAATTTAACTTATAAATGAATTTGATGCTGGTGTGGATGATTGATATGGTTCCAACTTGCTCTCACAAGTCCTTTGACATCTGGCATCCAAACTCTTTTTTCCCTCTCTGCCTCCCACTGTATCCTCGCAGTCCTGTGGCTGTGAAGGTCAGCCTGTCTCTCCTAACATATGACCCTGACTAACTGCACTGCCTTTGGGCCAACAACCCAAAAGAACTGCAGGTGTGTGCGAGCATGTGAGCACCTACTAAACACTTACATGCATGTTCTGGTGAACGCTGATGCATGGGTGTAACATATCTTCTACAAACACGTAGCTAGCTACTGAATTCATGGGCTGAGAGAATCAATCATGGACAAATACTATACCTGACAAGATGGCAGAGAGAATAAATAAACAGAACATCCTAACAGATAATGGATTTTTGAGGGCAATAACAATGTTGATATTTAATGGTTGAAAGAAATTCAATAGAATAACCTATGTTGATTTTTTTTATCATAAACACTTTCGGGCATCACACGTGGGCAATTATCTGGTACTCTGGTATCCTTTTTTGCTTTTGCTTTGTTTGCTTGTTTGAATTGTATGTCTGTGGGTGGATCAGGGTGAGGGGTTTGTGAGTAGTTGTCTTTTGTTTGTTTTTACACTTGCTCTAAAAGTTCAAAATTGATAAGAATTGTGACCGAGATAGTGTGTGTACTGAGCTGGATGTTTTACAGTTCAACGGTTAAAAAATAAACATGTCAGAGCTCTGAGGTAGACAAACTATGTAATGATATGTGTTAAAATGACTGCCAACATCTGTACTGCTATTTCTTGGCATTTACTGGTCGACATATGAGCTGATACCAATATATGTATAAAAAACTTTTACCTGCCGATAATATTGGCGGGCCATTTGATTGCTAAAGGCTCTAACAAAAATCATGGATCAAAGCAAAAAATAGAATAAAAATGCTTTGATACATGCTGATATTATTAACAACAGAAGAAATAGGACATTTTCTTGGACACAAAAAATTGCTTTGTTTTGCTCAATGCATAGATGTAAAAGTATTCATAAACATTTGCATTATTTTACAAAATGCTTACTATCAAACTTAATTTTTTATTTTGGCTTCATCTATTTATGTTTATTTTGTGGTAGCACCGGGCAAGGTGTTGCACTATTTGAAAAGTAACTGCTGTGTGAGGAAGCTGTTGTCCTTGTGCAGGAGGTGTAGAATTGCCATAAGCAAAAGAATGGCTTCTTAAATTAAATTAGCCTGGCAGAAGATGACACATTTGGTTGCCATGCTGCTCTGGTCCCAGGAGACCCAACGCCCAAATGAAACAAATAGTTCAGTGATATCAAGTGAAGAGACAAACAGAGCCAGCAGCAGTCTGCAGGGACAGTCTGAGTAGAGGAAGGGGACCCACCAGCCCCCTCTACATTTACAGAGGTTGTACAAACACATCACAGCACCATGTTGTATGTGTCATGACAATCTTTTAATCTACAATCACATGGATAATTATGACTAAAAGTGAAAACAGTGTTTGCAATTGCAACCGTTTGGATTAATACGCATGGACATTACGTTTTAAAGCTATATAAATACAGCACAGACGCAACAGCTTCTACATGAGCAGGCAGGCAGTGCAGATCTGAGTGATAAAATGTGCATTGCACTGCCGGACACACTCTTCTGTGCCTTTCCTTCCACTTCACGACAGTCAAATTTATGGAAAGAAACCAAAATATCAATCAGGTAAGGGGAGAAAAAGAGGACTGTAAAGCTCCAAAGTGCAATATGAGAAAGAACGCTTAGTCCACAGAGCACCCGATGTTAATCAATTTAAACAACTTGTTAGCAGCTTTGAGGGTGACGAATGTATTTTGACGGTAAATTAATTCCATACAGGGATAATTTGAAGCACCCAACTGATACAAGACTTTGGTTTATCACTCCTGTAGAAAACATGTAAAGTATGCTGGCAAAAAATGACGTTGTAAAATGATATTAACGTTAGAAAAGATGATCTGTCTTGCAGATTGTGTAGACAAGAAGGTAGAGAAAGATATATACTCAATTATCAGTGAATAATTAATGTAGAATTACAGATTTGTTTCCTTCATTTGAAAGCGCCTTGTCGTTTTCAGAGGTTTGAGAAGTGTTACACAGAAGCGATTACATTAATATTCCATAATGTTGTGACCAATCACGTTTCAATATTTAATCTGCGTTATGATTTAATATTTTTCTTCTGTTGAACAAAGTAGGTTCTAAAGAGAAAATGTTTCCCTATTTTATAGAGATCTCGAAGTACTGACCATTATTGGAAAAAGTCATTACCGGAACAATAAATAGTGTTCAGAGGTGATGCTAGAAGAAGGCCAAGTTGTCATCTAAATAAAAAAGGTTTATCCTCTGGCTCACACCTAATTTGTCAGACCTGTTTCAACTTTCAGCTGAAGCAGCACTTTGTGTAACACTGACTACTGAATTAGTTGCTCATTTTAGCACAGTCTCTTGGACTGTCAAGACTTTCGTCCTTGGTTTTAGAGATATCCTGTGTTAGAGAAGTCAGGGGATCGCCAAAGTCACCAGGAGCTATCCTCTGGGGACCATGAAGGTCCGGATCCAATCTGGTTGGATGGCAAACCACCCAACCATTGTCAAATAATTCCCTCATCACTTGAGTGCAAAATGAACAAACCAACACGCTGACTGGGATTGCCATCTTCAAACCCCACCACTAGTGTGGCTAAAAACTGAGCTACATCAATCTAATTTAATATATGATTGTCATTGGTGTCCAATATTTACCCAGGGGATACACCCTAACCCTTGATAATATTTGTTCCCCGAATCCTAATATGCATTTGTAGAATCTAACCTACGGCTCTCCACAAAACTTCTTCCCTCAGGTTAGATTTGACAGTCCATCTGTTATGCAGTGCAAATTTTTGCATCACGTTACTTGCGGGAGTTTGATTGCGGGACCTTTTGTGTGAATTTGCATCATTCGCTTCATTGGCGCTGGATGCGCCAGAGAGGAGGAGTAGCTCCATGGAAACCATTATCAACTAAGCCATATATTTCCACCATCAATACCCACTATTGCTGCTTTGTACTGTACATGTTGGGGAAGTCCCAGATATCCCAGGAAACTAAACACCGTCTTGTCTGGGTTCATAACATAAAGGTGTATTCACTGTATCTAGCAAGGAACATGTCGGCTGGTTTAATACAGCTGTATGAACCCAAAATAAACAGTTTTGCTATGATTTATTTGCAATGAACGGATAAAAGGGATGCCGAAATAACAACATAATGATGCCAATTCCTAAAAAGTCTGAATTCATGTTTTGTTAGTTTTCTCCGCAAGACGACAAGTTAATTTAAAAACTTTTAAAATGCTTGTTTTCTCAATGGACCTCAGATTGATTTTTGCTAGGCTTTGCTAACATTGTAGCTGCGCCATCAACACTCAATTACGTCATATAGGCGTAAATACTGCAGCATCATTATTGTTTATAGCATATGGTTTATACAGATACATTTATACACATAGTTTATTCGGGTCTCTGTACTAAACATTGTCAGCTCTCTCATTTCTTTAGACGTTTGCACTATTAGCGCTGTTAGCACCGTTAGCTGTGAGCCGCCGGCTCCATGTTAAGGGTTGTTTAAAGGCAGTAGAAACGTTCCCAATCTCGTAATTGGAGGCTTTGTAAAGAGTCTATAAACACTGGCAGAAAGGGAAACTGAATAAATCATATCACAGGAAAACCGCTTCAAAACTAAAAACATAACTAATGGTCAATACCATTGCTCACTACAATTGTAAAACATATGGGGCATTTTGCAAATGGACCAGTAATGTTTACTGATTCTCAGCTGTCCCAACTTTTCACAAGTTTAAATGACTCTGTTTTGCAGAAAGGCATCATGGTAGTTTTCCTGAACTTTTCTCAAGAGTGCGAAAACTGCTTACGCTCTATTGATTTCTCTTTTTTTATTCCCCGTTCCCATTCTGTGGACTCTTCACTTTTTTTCTGCCTATCTGTAGGTCCTGCTTTTCCTGCCGATAGATAACAGTTATCTGCACAATTATTTGCAGCGAAGTGATGATCAATAGAGCTAATATAAAATGGTTAAAGAACAAGCAGCCCGATACCCTAAAACACATTAGCATAAGTGGGTTTGAACGCAGAAGCCACCAGGATGAATATTAAATGAGATGGGAGGTGGGAGACATGGAAATGTATTCTGAGTGTGTGGCTGGTGGCATTACCATCCCCACTGCCACCTGTCAACACACACCGTACACGCACACACACTAACATAAACACTATCACATGACACAGAAAGAGAGAAATCGACAGAAAAAAACATGTGTAGCTAACACACATACACACACACAGTCAAACCACACTGCCTCACTACCAGTTACTTTACACACAGAGCCACCAATGTGTGTCTGGCCCATCTGCTAAGAGAGGACTGCAAAATGAGAGCATGCAAAAGAGAGGAGAGGAGAGGAGGATGAGATGAAAGAATGACAGCAATGTGTTATGCTGGTAACTGTCACTGTTGAGAGAGCATAAAGCATTCTAATTGAATGTAACAGAAAACTGATAACCACACATAAACAACCTTTTGTGTTTATGTCTCACAGGTACACGCTTACGCTTGCAGGGCAATGTGGTGGTGCAGAACCATATGAAATATAGAAAACTGTATAAGCACATTCGACATGCATACACCATTTGAGCAGAGACATCTGCAGAGAGATATCTGCAGCAAACACGTCCGCACACAAACAGGGAAAACACAACGGATGTGTGCTTGAAAAAAACAACAGCAACAGGCAAGCAGCCTGCATGACAGAGTCATCAGGTGTCCATGAAACTTATATCAACAACTGCGAAGAGAATTTAAAAACATCATAATACAACTGCAAGATGGAGGCATTGCTTAAAAGGTCGAAAAAAACTAGAGGAAGTACTTGGACTCGGAGAAACAGGAAGGGACTTTTTTATTTTATTTTTTTCATAGAGCAAAAGAATAATCGACAAATTAAGAATATTTTTAGAGTAATTGATAATGCAAATAATTGTTAGTTGGAGCCTAATAAGATATTTATTCTGCCTGTTTTTACATAAAATACAGTGAAAAATTTGATAATATTTCACCAGCGATAAAGTAATACTTTCCAAAAAACGATGAACTGGAAAGGAATGGACATTTCGCTGTATGGGCTGTTATTTTTACAGAGCATGCTCACGTTTTTTTTTCCCAATGTTTGAGCTTGTTTCCAGTTTGGAGCGTATATGTGTAGTCCTTCAAAAACATGTCAAAATGGATGCCAGGTACGTGGGAAATGAGAGTGTGAGAGGGAGTGAGGGTGTGCTGGCAGGTTGGGGGGAGATAGAAATAGAGTTGTTTGTGGGTTTATTTTGAGCTCCATTACCCCTATTACAGATGAGTATCTGCTCTCCACCCTCGTCTAAATGCTGAGGATGCAGGTGGCCCACTGGGGAAAGCACGTATTAATCTCTCACTGGCCATCTACCTATCTGTCTGTCCATTTATTCATCAGCTCATATGATGACAATCCACTCTGTCCATTCCACTATTCTTCTGCCTCTCCTCCATCTTTCAGATAATCAGTCCATCAACACATCCATCTGTGCACCCATCCAGCAATTCATCTGCCCATCCATTTATCTCCCCATCATTCATCCATTTGTCTATCATCTATCCATCCATCCCACCCTAACACACAAGCTTGCTTCCATCAGTTTCCAGCAGCTCCATCAAGACCGCACCTCAGTTGTATGTTAGATTTCCAAACAGACAAACAGAAAACAGAAGAGCTTTTTTGATCAATAGACGGTGCAATCTGCAATCACTCCCGCGACTCGATAGTTCTGGGAAATGCAAAATGCAGCAACAGGGGAAAACAATTAAAAACACAGATAGAAAACAATGTACGGACACTGTTCGAAGGCGTTGATTGCCAGGAGAGTCTCGTCTTTGAAATCAATTACCAGTTCACAGATATGGCTTGTAATTGAAATGGATTAGTGTTCAAGGATTATTATCCTGTGCATGTACAGTAAGGCGATGAATGTGTAAAACTGTCCCGACGAGGAATCTTTGCAGAGTAAAGGAATAGTTTGATATTTTGGGGAAGGGGCTTATTCTCTTCCATACACAGAATTAGATGAGAAGACTGATGGCACTCTCATGTCTGTGGGCTGAATATGAAGCTACCAGGAAAAGATGGTTAGTGAAGCTTAGCACAAAGACTGGAAACGAGGGAAAACAGGAAGCCTGGTTCTGTCCGAGCTAAACTACCAGCACATCTAAGGCTTAATAATTGGTGAACAAGCTTGGCAACGTTCACTCAATAGATTAAAAACAAATACTATCTCAAGGGTTTCACACATTTTTACATCTTTAAAAGCTACACAAAGGAGGTGTTCTTTGTTTGAAGAAATTAACTTTAATTGTGGGAGTGGAGATATTGTTATTTTTTTTTATGTGCGTTACCCGGAGTATAGTGTATCCGTCTGTGTGGGTATACCACTGCCAGCTGCTGTTATAATCAACTTAATCACTGTATTAGTCTGATTCTTTGTAATGCGTACTTCTTGTAATTCTAGTGGTGTAAATACAGTAGATCATGTGACATAGCTCCAGCATAATTTTGGGGAATCTGCCAGAGTTCCAGGTAGCTTCAGGGAATTAAAGAAGTATCACTGCTGGAGGGATGCAATCTGTTTTGTTTTTTAAATAATTTTGCAAGTCATTTTTTCAAAGTTTTAAACTCTTGCGTTACTGTCCCCGGTATAATAATGTCCATTCCTCACCTGCTGTTAGTTACTTTATTGTTACATTGGTCGTACTTTCTTGTTCTCCGCTCTCCTTTTTAATAATGTTGAGCAAAAGGTTGAAAAAGCAGCTTTGGTTTAAAAGAAAATTAAAATGAAGGTCTCCAGAAAAAGGGGTAATGGAAATTGATACTGAAAGTACGTTTACTTTTACAGTGCAGTGGCTCTGCATGACTTTACCCTGTGTTTAAGGGGGAATAAGAACTGAATATCTGCTATTTGCAAGGTTGGCTATTTCAGACAATCAACGCATTATTGAATTGTTATCGATTCGTCCTCTGTTCTCTCAATGGAACAACTGCGATTGACTGCAAAGGTGAACCTCACTGGTAATATTAGGAAGAGAGGAGAAACAAATGCTGAGGGAAGAGGTTAGCTCATGTCATTCTCTGACACCCCTCAAGGCTAACCATTAGCAAGCAAGAGCCAATAACCATTTCAGCAACGTTCACTGCACGGCCTCCCCCTCTTCCTCTTTCATTCATGTCTTCTTTCTTTTTAGTTTAGTTTTTTTTTTGTCCACCATTTCTCATTTTCATTCTAATTTCATCACTCTTCTTCCTCTCTGAGCTCTTCTCTCCTTCCCTTGGTAAACTGTAGTAGTGTAGAGATGAATCCGCCTCTGTATGCGCTGATGAATGTTAATGTGAGTGAAGAATACAACCCCATTGTGTAAGACTGTTTGTGTATGTGTCACTACCACAGGTGTGTGTGTATGTGTGTGTGTGTGTGTGTGTGTGTGTGTGTGTGTGTGTGTGTGTGTGTGTCTGTCAGTGTGTTTTAGTGTTTGTTTGCATGTATGTGCACCCACCTCAGGGCGACCCGATGCACCCTGATGGCAGCGGAGGAGAGCGTGGGGTCCAGCAGGCCCGCTGTTATGGGTTAATGGAGGACATATCACTCGTTACTCAATCTTTCTCTCTCACACACCTCTTACCGGTCACTTTCCTCTCACACAAACACACACACACACACCCCCACACACACACCTGTATCCTTTCCCTTCCCTCCCGCTCCGAGAGGCTTCACTCACCACCTTATCGGCTTAAACCAGCTCTGACAGTGCTGGCCCCACTCACACACACCTTGTCTCGGGGGCACTCCACATTATGAAACAATTACTCCCTTAATTGACAGTTAATTAATCTAAAGTCAATTTGACCTTGCCCGCCTAACCTTGAGATTGAGAGCCGTGGTAGTCGTTACACCGAGACGGAGAACTGGTTTGATGGTGGGATGGAGGGAGCAGAAGAAGAAGCTGAGGGGGATGGGGGAAGTAATAGACTAATGTCGACTTCTACACCAGTGGAGAAATCACTTGCAGCATCTCCTTGTCTGAGTGAAGATAGTAAGGGATATGTTTCTGTCTGTGTGTGTGTGTGTGTGTGTGTGTGTGTGTGTGTGTGTGTGTGTGTGCACACGCACAATATCACACCTTATCAGACAATTGCCAGTTTATTCTGCTGAGTTGTTAATTACACCTCATTTGAAAACCCTGCAAAGCCTCGGTGTTGATTCTCTCATGCAAGCATCTTGGCCACAGTCCGTATTTGTTTGTATGTGTGTGTGTGTGTGTGTGTGTGTGTGTGTGTGCGTGTGTGTGTTTTCAGATGTCTTTACCGGTGAAGTTGCAATTACCAGAAAACTGTCTTGTTCCAGTTACACATTTTTCTCACAGTTTGCCTTTATCTTCTCTTGGGTCAATGGTTGTAGATTAACATTTAAATACATCAAACACAGAGGCAGGTGAAGTTCAATGATGAATGTACCCGATGGATTGAGAAGATGGTGCGAGATGCAGTACTGCAATCTGCTTTGTTACATAGACCGTACACTCAGTAACCTCTTCGGGTATACCTGTAATGCAACCCGATCAAGCAGACATATTTTTGAAGCTTGTGAAATATTCTTTTTTTTTTGTTCACGCTGGGTCAGAGAGGTGCTGGTTGGACTGCATGGTTATTTCTAATGCTGTAATTGGGGTGGTGATGTATTGGAGTGCACAATACTCAAAAATGTGTTTCAAAAGTTTTCTCCATTTCCATTTCCATACATATATTAGAAACTTTTCTAAATGTAATGCAATCCAACATCACCTACAAGAAAATTATCATTTTTTGCAGAACTACTAGACTACATTTTACAAATGTACTAAGAACTAATTGTATGTCAAACGTGAAGGCAAATGAAGGTTTTGTGAATGTGTAATTGTGTCTATATTCCTGAACGCAAGGTATGGAAAAAGTATAATTTTGGTATCAGTATCGAAACATAGCCCTTTTTAAATAATTGTCGAATTGGGCAATACGACCATTACTGTTAAAGCGATTTGTCTACTGGCAGAGATTTATGGGACCATTTCTACAAAGCTTCCTATTCTTTATATATCTGTGGTAGTTTTACACTGTTGCAGGGATTGCTACATACTATTTAGATGGCTTGCTTTATGGCAAGACTGGATATGCAAGATTTTGTAATGTCATAAAGGACCTTCATTTCAGCTTGTGTTAATATTAGCACTATACTGCTTTATTTTAAAAAATGCACTCAGCATATAATGTCAAGCAATTGCAGAATCGCAATGAAGAGGGCACATGTTTATCCAGCTTCAACTTCACATCATCGTAGCTGTCAAATTAAAAGTTCAACTTTTTGCGACGCAACCAAACAGCAGTCGCCACTCTTCAAAGCAATATCAGGGCCGAGCTCAACATGAAGACCCCCATTTACGTTTATACCCTTCTCTTCACGAATGCCTACACATTTTCTGTATCAAAATCTATGGAGTGCTGGATAAATTTGTCTCCACTTTGTGTTTCTCTGACAAGACAGAGCTCCGGCTTCATGGCCGACTGAATTTGTGTGATTAAAGACGACAAGCAAAACCATCTGCTTGTCACATCCATCTGTCATCGCCCAGCATTCGCCATCAGCCGCACATCACTCAAAAACAACAGCAAGTCGTGGAAAGAGGAGAGAGAGAAAAAGAGAGAGAGAGAGGGAAGGTGGTGAGGAGAGGAGAGAAGAGGGGAAGCTGAAGAGACCAAGAGGTGCAAAAGTGAGAGTCGGAGGGTGTGTGTGTGTGTGTGTGTGAAAGTAAATGAGGGAGTGAAGGTGAAGAGATATAGCACGGGGGTGATGGAGAGAAGGGTGAACACGGCAAGAGAAAGGAAGAGACGGATGAAGATTTGATGCTGCTCATCTCTGAGCCAACCTGTTGGTGTTGCCCTGTTGTGCCCACAGATTGTCTCATTACAGTGTGCTGCCAGCTCCCACCAGCCAACGATCGAACCTCACCAGGGTTTGATCCTCTCTGCTTCCCCTACTTCTTAACTATTGTGTTTTTACAAAAATACCAAAAGCATGGGGACTGCTCACACTCTTTATACAACAGTGACAAATAAAGACCATTTTTCAACAATTTTAAAAGGGAATTGTATGCGTAATCATAGCTTTAGAGACCTGCTTTTTCTAAAGTATCTTTATAGTTTCTTGCACATTACAATCATTTAGCAAATACTTTCATCCAAAGCAATTCTTTTCCGCGACGCATACATACATACTTGTGATGACAAGTTTTGGGTCTCAGTGTCTTGCCGAAGAACCCTACATTTAATGAATACCCTTCTATTTCAGCTGAGCTACAGTCGTATATTTTATCCAATTTTCGATTTGAAATATTTCCATCTATTCATCTATTTCTTGTGAGGAAAGCACACATTGCTATCGCCAGTAATTTACCCTGAATCACCACATTTTGAAAAGTGCTCATGGTTTAAAATCCAGTACATAGAGAGGAGATAACAGACTCGCGCTGTGCTGTGATTGTAATGCTACACAGTGGTTACCCTAAGTAACATTTGCTGAAGATTATAGTGCCAGGTAACTACATATCCCTTTTAAAATAAATGTAACTACAGTATATATTTGTGACCCCTTTTTAAATTAGAATTTTCAAAAGGTATGAATGGACTTGGTTTTGATGTTTTCATAGGTTAGGTTGTCAAAAAGACAAACATATAGCACTTAACTGGAAAATCAGTTATACGGGGGGAAAAAAGACAATAACGTCCTCCTCTGAAAAAATACTAAAGCCGCAGGACCAGCTATAACATGACTCTGCATTTCTTAGCAAGCTGAGTCAAGACTTAATGAAATAAGGTAAAGCGCAATATCCAAAGCAGGTGGGGTGGTTTTGTGATGCTTGTTGTTTCAGCGTATTTTTACTTGCTCTCCATATCATGATTTCTTTATTTCATTCATTCTCCTCTTCCTCGTTTTTCTTTTTCTCCCCTCTCACCTCAACAATGTCTTCTCATCGTCAGATAAAAACACAGTCAGCAAAGGGGCATCTGGGAGCTTGTGGGAAAACCAGCCCTCATCTTTCATCTTCCCATCCTGTTCTTAAAGCCCCGTTCTTCCCCTCTCCTGTCTCTCTCTCCCCCTCCTCCTCGGGACTTTCTGTCTCCTTTTCTCCTCCTCCTCCTCCTCCTCCTCCAACCCTTCTCTCTTTCCCCTAGCCACTTTCTCTCCATCTTTCTCTCTCTCTTTCTCTCTCCCACCAACTATCTCCAGGATTATCGATTTAGCGTAGGCTGTGATTGAGTCTCACTGGGTGTAATGCAGGCCCTAAGGTGTCTTCTGAATGGAGAGCATCATGAGTTATGGACTAACTATAGTCACTCTTCCACAACACCTGAATCACAGGCAGACACGGTATCCACACACACACACACACACACACACACACGCAAACTGCTTTCCCCAATACAAACCAGCCGTTGTGTGCAAAAACAAGGACGCACACATTGCTCAAACCTACAATTGCTGACACACACACACACACACACAGACAGCTGATCTGTCGCTCATTGTCTAAAAAACTTAATTTCAACTGACTTAAAAGTGTCATTTTATAACCTATTGCGCTTTTGTTCATTTGCATTCAGATCAACTTGCATACAGCCGTGACCTCTGACATTTTTCTCTCATTTCTATTGCAATGAAAAAGAAAAAAAAAATCACACATTCTTTTATAGAATAACACATCCATGATTCAACACCATGAATCGACCAAAGATGTGTGTGGTGTACAAATTAATCTGCAACAGGCTCACAACTATGCCAGTGGTAGAAAATAAAGCTTTACTCACCATTAGAATAGGGGAAGACGACCAGTTGGTGCTGAACGCTCTTAGGATAATATCCTTTCCGTCATTAGTGCACTCTGTTGCAGGTGCGATTCTCTTGCAGCTCAGCAGCAGTAACAGGCGGTTCATGTGTGAGACACTGGTTTATCCATGTTCTGTAATCTACAATAATCTACAGTGTGAAGTAAATTACAGTACTGTAAGTACATTTACTCAAGAACTGCACTGAAGTATCATTTTAAGGTATTTCACTTTCCATTTTACGCTACTTTATTCTGTATTACAACTCAAGTGTCACATGGTTACTGCTTACATCAGATTCAAATGTTCATCCAAAACATACAATGAGTTTATAAAGAGGATAAAGAACAGCATTCAAGATCAGATAAACTAAGAGAGACCGCAGACACCGGAGATCTGTGGGGCATAGAGACCATTTCACAGTTCCAAATGGCTCCGACTTTATATTCTATTTTTATAGGTTCCTTGTTGCAGTGCATGTGAATGACATCAGCACTGCACTATAAAGTTGGTTAATAGTACAGTAGCTCCAACTAAACCAGTAACATCTGTCAGATATAATAATCCAATACAAATGATACCATACTATAACACAAACTGTAAAAACGTCAGCCTGCACCTGTGTGAGGGAGTTTCCTTTCTTCTCTCCATTATTGATTGCTTTCCTTTATGAGCTCACTTTGGGTGGGCTTTGGGACACTGTAGTGTAATGATGTTCTTACTGTTGCCTGACATCTTATGGACCAAACAAATAGTCAATTATCCAGAAAATAATCGAAAAAATGAATTGATAATGAAAATGATTAGTCGCAGCTCTGATATTTTGTTGATAATACTGCTACTTTTACTAAGAACAATTTTGAATTCACAACATTGACTGATAAAAAGGTATCATGTCAGCTGTATTGGTCGTTTTAAGCTATAAGATATAAGATATAATAACTAATATCATAGGTCCCGTAGCCCTCACTGGCAGACACGTTTCCACATGTTGCCCTGAAGACACCGAAATTCATTGAATGTGGCCGACAGGAAAAACTATTTCCCTCGACACTAGACATGTTCCTAACAGTTTCAGTTTGTGTAGGCATACTGCACAAATGTACTTAGCAGTGACTGATTTCTATCAATGAACTCGACTGATTTCACTCACTTGTTGCACTCAACTCGACCCACACTGTCTCCTCGGCTGCTGTCTCAGTGGACACTTCCTGTTAATAACACCTGTGAGTGTGTGCGTGTTCCGTTCCCTGCCTAGCACATGGGTTCGTTTGTTTGTTTGTTTCGAAATACCGTTACATGTGATTATTTAGTATTTTTAGTTTACATGATGTTTAGTTCACTTTACATTTCTTTTGATGTTTTCCTGTTTGTCGGTGTGTTTAGACGATGTTTCTGTTTGTTTGTTTTGCTGGGCTCATTTTATTGCAACTAAGCATAAATGCAGTCTATCTATTGACCATACACATGAGTACACAAAAAGAATACGCCGAAAATGTTATGGATATCAATGATAGCATGAATTGAATAGGATGTACCTGAATACGCAGAATTGATTTCAGGGCGACAGTTTGACTTGACTTCTTCACACAAGATACCGAACTACCAGAGACACATATATTATTGATGATAGTCGGCAGCCTATAATAGGTGTGTATAATTGATTAAAATGCATTTATTTCAGCATATCATATGCGTGGCTGATGTCTCCAAATATATGCTTGCTTTTATCCAGCATTTACCCTCCCTCCCCCTTCAAGCGTCCTCTGTGCCCCAAAAACAAGGCTCTCATTGTAATTCGCAAATCCTATTATGGTTGGCCCCAGTGCTTAGCAAATAAATAATGGTAATGATGATGATCCCTCATCTTGTCACTGGGGCTCTCCCCTGGGGCTTCGCAGTGCAGGTGGAGGGATCCTCTCCTGTCCTAATTGGTTCCAACCCTGCAGTCTTCTCTCCAGCCTTTTCTCCCCCCCCTCCCTCTCTTCTCTCTCTCTTTCTCTAGGCCTCAGAACTCACTCTGTAAACGTGTCTCTCTCTTTATGTGTGTGTGTGTGTGTGTGTGTGGTGACGACACATCGCCTTTGTTCATTTATTCTTGCACAAGCATGAAATCACACATACACCAGTGCTTTCTGCCTCTCTGTCCTGGTCTCCCTCTGCACACACAGATGGACGGACAGACTGAAAACACACACGCACGCACACACACACACACGCAGATACAAACATCTATGTACTGTAGGCCTCATGTGGCAAAAGACTGACAATATCTTGCCACTGTCTTCCCCTGTGGTGGCGTTTTGGCAGCTGGTGCATATGAACTTGTTTGATGGTGCCAGACAGTTTCCATCCCTACCTGTCTGTCTAGTCCACAACTCTGACCCCTGCCCTTCACTGAACCTATATCTCCAACCATCACCACACCTCATTACAGTAACGGAGATTAACAATCGTACAATCAGACTCGATAATTGAATTTTTCCATCTCAATGACAAAAAAAGGATTGAAATAAAAGGGGTATTCTGCAACAGTTATTAAAAGAATCATGTCAAGGTTTTAATTTAACGCTTCAGAGGTTCTGTCAGGAAATATGGGATTTGATAAACATTCACGCTATTCCACACACACTTACACCTGCGTGTCACATAAACAGAGACAGACAGAGAAAATGACAGTCTAAAATGTTGTTTTGTGGCTTTGAGGACTGGGAGAAGAAGCAGCGTTAGCAATGGCCCGCGGAAGAGACTTTCTAAAACATTCTTCTAAAATCAATACCTTCTCTGCTTGGCAAAGAGGATCTCTAATATAGTTTTATGTTATTATTTTTCCTCACACATTGCTACATTTCTCAGCGGCCGGCGAAGGGGGAGATGGATTTTCTCTTCGACTGGATGCTAAATGCGATTCTGAATGCGGTGGGTCAATGAGATGATGCAGAGCCTGTACTCTTAAAAGGGGATGCGTCACATTCTGCACATCTATAACTGCAGTTTGGCACCTCACAAAGTTGTATTACTTTTCAACGCCGTATGTATCATGCTGGGCGACCATGTGTTGCAAATAACATGTCATACATTCAGGAAGATTTCTGATACGCTTGGAGAGTAACAAGCTGTTTGCCTCAAACTGCACCCATGGGTGTAATCCTTAACTCAGTACGCATCCAGTTGTTATGGAGAGGATTGTGGAGCTTTTAACTGTAATTTGATCACTTAATACAGACCATTGATACTGATGACAGCATATTAAAGGTATGCATTTAATTTCATGGACAGAAACTCACAAAAAACACACTGGAAATATGGGTTCTAGGCACAGTTATTTAAAACCTCATAACCATAAAAAACGATGTCTTCCCTTTTGCAAGCCTGCGATCCTTTGGCCTGGACAAACACAACTGTTATTCTCAATAAACACACACTGGGTCCCTGTGGTGTGTGAAGTTGGATCAGTGAGAATTTAAGCTCTATATCCGGTGCAACAGGGACCTCTGTTGGGTAAGATCACCATTGCATGTTAACTGGGTCTCAGTACAACACATTGTCATTCAGTATGTAATATGTTTGTTGCAATATGTTTTGGTTTTACACATGAAAATTCGGCTTTTACCTCCAATTGAGATTTAGAGTATCTTTTTATACTCTTTATTGCACCTTCCTGGTTTTAAAAGTACCAGAAATACATAATGTATACCTATTGCACTTGGCAATGTATAGTGGAACATTGTTGAAAATATGAATGCATTGTTTGATATCCTGAAATATTACTGATTGTTGTGGAAATCTGTCTCTGAAAAAACATTTTAAACACTTGGTATTCAAAACTAAAATGTTAAATCTTAATCTGAATGTCTTTCTACAACATGATCCTGATTTACAGGGCTTATGGACATCTTCCTTGTTTTTCTTAGAGTGAAAACTGATCTTGAGAGAGAATGTTTTGACATTCATCTTTTCTACAGAAGATTAAATAATGTCAACTTTAAGCTCCAGTTTCCATGGCAATAGAGCAAACTCAATTTAATCTTGAGGACCATGTGATTTGTCAACAGTAAATGTTGTTTTATGTTATTGAGGCGGAGGGTATAGATCAGTTTTCTTTTCAATGTCCTATGTTGTGTCCTTTGTCTGATTTTAACCTGAGCGAATGTATAAAACTTGACCTGCAGTTGGACTAAGTTCGGCTCTTGATATGGTTTCCACAATAAAAATGAAATTCTCTTCAATTGAACAGATTCATTGCCACAGCATCGTGCTGTTGACCCTCTCCATGTCCTCGCCCTCTCACCAGTGCACTCGCATATACAGACACACACACACTTATAAAATCGTCCACCCACTCAAATCCACAAACATTTTGGCAACCCTCCTCCATCCCGCCCGTCTGGAGTGGCAGGGTCAGGGGGTCGGGGATGACAACATGGCAGCTGTGATGTCTTCCAACGCGGTCCCTCGGTCCAGAGCGCATGATGCGGAGGCTGTTTCCCAGAAGGAAGTGACCCGTGTCTGAAGGGGTGCTCTGTTGTCCAATCGGAGGACCGCTGAAGCCTGGCAGCGCTATACCTGCTCGGGCCACGCTGCTCTCCTTTTCCTCTGACAGACAACAGAGGAGGAAGGAGGCGTGACCAGGCAGCTCATCATCTGCATCCAAACGTGGCCGTTGAGAGAGTGAGGGAGAGCAAGACACAAACGGAAACACAGAGGTAATCTAACCTAGAATAAAGAATAGAGCAAAAGTAAACGAATGAAATGGTTTATTAACAACAATCAGAAGGTAAAAACCAGATGTATAAAGATGTCTGTCTGTCTGTGTCCTGTTATTCAGGCCTGTAGTCACTAGTGAATGTCTCTACGGACCTACAGATGCCATTCCCTGCATACCTGATCTCTTAGCTGTCCCTTTACACAGCAAAACATCCCCAGTGTCTCCTTTGGATAATTACACTGCACTCAGGGCAGCTACAGAAAATAGCTCTGCATCTTTTTGAAGTCCTGGAAATGCCTCTGCCTCATTTGAATCTATCATTTTGTATTCCCCGACAGGAAATGAAAAGCATTCTTCTTTTTTCCCAGTCATGAATGACTCCAATGACTTACTGCTAACATATTTAGCAACGATCCAACTCTTTTTCAGGGTTTTTTTACACTTCTTTTACACACACACACACACACACACACACACACACACACACACACACACACACACGTCATGAGGATAAGTTTGATCATATCAAACCTGGGAAAAGTGTATGGGAGCTACTGTACAAAATCTGCCAAAAAATAAAATCAGTGAATGTGACCTGTGTGCTTGTACAGTCTTGTTGACAATGGCTTAACACTGTTTATCTGCCTGTTTCAACACATGCCTGCACACTGAGTAAATCCACCCCAATCTATTCTGCACACAGGTGACGTTTACAGACAAACACCAAAAACAAATGTTGAAAACATGTTGAAATCTAAATTCAAGTATAAAGTGTTGTTGTTGCTTTGGACCAAGAACACACGTGTCAGCAAACAGCAGGGGATGAAACTGGGAAGGAGGCTGGCCGAGAGTTTGGTGCCTCCTCAGATCTCCTGCTGCAGGTTGGCGGAGAAGAAGCCGAGCTGTCCCGTGCTGACCTTCAGGTAGCCGTCGACCTCCTCACCCTTCTTCACTACAATCTGAGGACACGCACGACAAACACACTTAGACTGGGAAAATGAAAAATATCTTCCTCAAGTGTAGGCTGGTTGTTTTCCTCGATGCTTGACTGCACACAAGTCTTTGCAATTCAACATTCGAGAGTGCACAGGGACCAATTTCTAAAAGCAGAACAAGTCTCAATGGCAAGTGATGAACAGAAATTTGCATGTAAAACATGTTTGGAGACTGTAAGAAGAATTTTGTCTCTGCAGATGTTCAAAAAAGCAATTTGTAAAATCTCACCGACTAATCATGAAAAGGATTTGACCCTAATAGCTATATGTAGATTACGTGTCGCTCAAAATTTGTCCCTGAACTTTTCAAATCTTGATTTGCAGATTTGTTAAAGCTACTATGTGTAGAAGTGGAAAACTACCCACTTTGGCACCACATGACACGATGAAGACACTGTAGCAGATAGCAATGCATGCAGCTGAAGAGTTTCCATGTCTTCATAAGAGCAACAGGAATTTTAAAGTTAGTCCTCGAGTTAATTTATGGCAACTGTGAGGTTAGTGACTGAACAGAAGTCAGTGACACTGCAACATCTGTCTCTTCATGTCAACATGACGCACATGATGGCTGTATTTAGGTGAGTAACTACACCATGTTTAATTCATTGAACAGGAAAGCACCCTGTGTTTTTCTTTTAATTCACTTTTTGAAACCCCCCGGTGTAAAGAACTGCATAATTACTGCGTTTGTTATTTTCCTCCTCTGGATCAGTGTTTAATAATTATTATTAAGTAGTATTCAACTTCAACAGTCCTCAGTGTTTGTAAGAGAGTGGATTAAGCTTGGCTTTAATTAAGACAACAATCTATCGAGAATTGATTTGAGAACTGGCCAGAGCTTATGGTTGCATGCTGGTGCGGACATCACTCCTGTGTATTTGTGTGTAAAGTATAGAGTGTGTTTGTGTTTCTGCACCTATGAGGATCAACTGTCCTCACAGTCACAAAAAGAAACAAACTTATTGCAACTTCTTGACTCTTTATTATTTTAGTGTGTTCAGCTTACAGATAAGACTGGGATTAGGTTTATTAGTGGAGGCATTAATGGTTTGGTTATATAATCATGCATCTGAGTGTGTGCACATGTGTGTGCGTGTGTGCGCGGGTGTGCTTGGGTGTTAACCTGGTCTTTCTTCAGAGTGATTTGGCCCATCTCTTTGTTGCCAACGAAGGAGCGCGTCACCTTCTAGACCCTTTCTCCTGCTCGCACTCGGATGATGTAGTTGGCAGATATGAAGCCTGTTCTCGCTCCGATCTTCCCCTGTTGGAGCCAAACATTTAAAAGAATATCACTGTAAACCAGAAGCTCTCCAACATGTGAGCTGCAGCTCTAACTATCAGCGTTTACGTTGTTTTCCCTTTTGGTCCCTTGATTGTCGATTGACTTTACAACTACATAAATAATGAACACAAAGCTCAAATGTAGCTGACTTGGAAGTTGATAAACGCAAACATGAACGCAAGTACAATTTCATAACTTTTGGAGAGCAGGCAGGATTGAAAACATCACCTTGACATCCCTGTGAGTAATACGAGGAAACAGATCTAAGACTCACTCTCCACCATTCCTCATTGGAGTCATCCATCACTGTGATGCGGTCAACAGCACTTGGGAACAAACAGGATATTAAATATCTAAAAATTTAACAATGACACAAAAAAGTATGTTTGGTGCAAGTGAGACGGCCAGGCTTACTGAACATCCAGATCGTCCTTCTCTTCTTTGAAGCGGTACAGAGACAGATAGTAGTGACACTGACTGAACGCGCCGATCTTCCCCGGCTGAAGCTTTTTACTCTGATGAGAACAAACATACAAAGCACAGTGCTGACTTAACATCACCCGTCATGTCCACATCTCAAATATATTCAGTTTACTGTCACAGAGGAGTAAAGAAACCAGAAAATATTCACCTTTAAGAAGCTGGAATCAGAGAATTTTGACTTGTAACCAATTAATTGTTGGCAATTAATTGAATAGATGACAAGAAATGGATACATTTGTTCATCATTCATTAATTGATCAGCTTTCATTATAGTTTTCATCGATCATTGTGGTCATCACCGGCACACTGTCATCAGCAGGAAACTTGTCTTCTCTTTTGTCCCCTTCTGAGTTTGCTGGCAGACAACAAACAACTACAAAAAACGAGACAAACAAATGATTGACCTTTACATATTGTATCTCCTTTACTGTAACACATATTTGATGTAATTCTACAGGTGCTGGATCAAAAACAAACGGATTCAAAGGTTTGGAAAAAGATCAGCATATTGTAATGACGGCTGCCAGCTAATTTAATATAACAAGCAATGTTTTGATCTACCAGGGAAAGATTTAAGCCTTTACAATGCTGCCAGCTGTTCAGCACACACTTTACCTCCTTCACCTCCTTCATCCGCCTGTTTGGGCTGGGACTCATCATCATCCTCATCATCATCATCATTTGAACAATTTAAGATAAACAATATGTAGTAAATATATTTAGAACTTATTGTCACACATCTTATAACTAAATTGTGCTTTAACAATCAGATTAAAATAGACATACAAAATAAATTTGAAGAAGACAAAAGGAGAGAAAAATCAGTAAAAACAACGTACTTTAACAGTAAAGGAAATAAAACAACTCAAAAGAAGATTCTACGAACCAACCCGGTGACCTACAGTCAGGGCTAGAGTGACCCGTCCATATAACAGGCCATTCTAGAAACCGACGATATTTTAACACGATAAATAATTGCACCATGTGAACAGATAGATGTGTGCTGTAAAAATGTTATTAGTGCATTCATGCTCACATCGTTCTTGTCCTCTGAACCTTTTTTACGCTCCTTGTTGGGCATGACCACACTGATACACAGCGTCTCCAACACAGGGTCAGTGCGGTTCAACTGTGCTGCCAGTCGAACGTCATCCATCAATAATGCAACAGAGAAAACACGAGTGCAGGTGATTGTGCAGTTCTAGACGTATTTAAGATTAACTTCAGGCCTGATTGTTTAAAAAGGAAAAATCCACCAAAACAACGACGGGGAAAAGATCCGGACACTGAAATAAGTGAGGACATGGAGCCGAACGCCTGAGAAACACAGTCGCACTCCAACAACTATCGGTACTATTGATTTGCTTTTTTTATCGCTCCAAAACAGAAGTCCCAACGGCCTGGCAGTCAGCTCTGCTGCTGGAGGGAATGTGGAGAAATGATGGTTGATCATGTTCACGTTTTCTGGCCCCTCTATTTAAACTTTCTAGAAGGATGGAGCAACAGCCATCTCAAAAACCCTGGGCTTCAGTATCAGTTTGACAGTCACATCCCTCTGTCTTGGACACATCGCTGACAGGCTAAGTAAAGATGACACCTATACCTCCTGAGGATCTATAGCTGGCAACAAGTCAAAAGGCCATCACAAAATACTGGCTTTGTGAAAACTGTCCCACAGCATCAAGCGGAGAAGATGAACTCCCCATCACACACATGCACCGCTGATCTACATGACAAAAACGTCTCTTTCATGTCAAGATTTTAAAAAATTAAACTCAATATTAGGCTGGGAAAGAATTGCACATGTTGAAGAATATTTACCAATATTTTGGTATTTTTGTGAGATCTGTCATTGACCGGTTTGACTGGTTGTGGAGGAGGTGGTTCGTCTTTGTCTTGGTCCTCTACCTCTTCGTCATAGATGAAATATATCTAGATGCAGGTGAGGAATGAGGTTCAAATTCACCACAGAGCAGAATAAAGATGGGTCATATATGAGCAGTATTGTGCTAGAAGACAAACAATGAAACACAATGAACTTAGATGTTGTGTGCCAGCAGATAACGGACAATAATGGTGAATAGAAAACAAATATGTTTTCATTCAAGCAAAGTAGAAAACAAACAGAATAAGATTCAGTTTTGGGATTTCATTGAATTATTCTCTTCTGTTTGCTTTTTTTATTTAACATTCCCAGTATCCTGTAACACACACAGCCTGTCAGGTTTATATGAGAACCCTGCTATTAATACTGAACCTCCCACAGTCTCAGCCACAGTCATATGGAGCTGTGTCATATCAGCCAGAGATAGACCCATGAATAATCAATTCAAACACGTGTCAAAACTACTGTATGTCTTTTTTTATTTGACAAAAATTCATAAATTGAGTTTAGAAAGTAATTTTGCACGAAGCTGGGAGGTTTTTTTGTGCACTTTTTTGTATGCACACACACACACACACACAATCCACAGGTGGGATGGACTGAAAGGGTTTAGATCTCAAAATAGCATTCAACGAAGACCAACAGAAGTCCCAACTGAATGTAACAAAGCTTGACATAGCTGCTCCTAAATATACTACAGTCTAGTCAAACAGAGCCATGTGGATGTCTCTCTTTCACACACACACACACACACACACACACACAAACACACACACACACACACACACACACTGAACTGGATCCGACTCTCCCTCACTGGAAGGATCAGCGGTGTCCTGTGGCCGCCAGGCTGTGGATTTACGCAACAATAACTGATAATTCCGGGGACAGTTCACACGTTACAGCACAATCCCTCTATTTAGCTGTCAGGATTCCTAAACAAACCCATCACAAAGTCTCAGTACATACGGCAGTTTAGAGTTGACTGATGCCAACCCACTTCAGCAATTTTTCACAAATCAAGAGAGCAGAAAAACAGAGGACGTGATATTTGTCCAAACATCAAGTATTAAAAAGTATATATGCTAACAAGGAATTAGGCAGAATGAATACAAATCGATAGGTTAAAGGACCAGTTCATACTCTGAAAATACATACAATACTTTTCTCCAGTGGTATCTGACTACTCAGATAGTTTTCGGTTTTGTTGACCTTCATCAAACCGCTAAAAAGTGTGATTTTGGACTGAAAGATGAAGTATAAATCCTTCACTGTTAAGAGATATAACAGCTTTTTATCAAAGTGTTTTTGATGTAAAAATACTGAACTGATACCAAATTCCAGAGTGCTGCAGAGGTGTCTTAACTGTCATGACTGATGTATGTTAACTGTATGAATCAGACGATGATAGTTTAAACTACCTGAATTTGATTTAAACATTTGTTACGATGTTTTGTAAAACAGCAGCAGAATTTACTTCCTGCTCAGGTTCAGTTTTCTTTTTATGTCCATTTCAGCCAATTTCTTATTTAAAATATTTAAAATAGTTATTAATATCACATTTATCAACATAGAAGATGTAACACGAATGAGATGAATTAAAAAAAAAAGAATCACATTTGTTTTAGCAGAAAACATCACTGAATTTTTTTTTTAAGAATCAACAATGAGGCAGACATGAGTAAAATACAGTATATGTCGATTGGACAGAAATAATTCTCAATGCCATGTAAAACTGTTTGTTCAGAGTCACTTGGCATTGATGAACAGTAAACTGCCCCTTGATGTGTGTGTGTGTGTGTGTGTGTGTGTGTGTGTGTGTGTGTGTGTGTCTGTGTGTCTGTGTGCCACATGTTGCCTGATATTGGATGTCTCACCGCGTTGTCCTCTTTCACCACATCATCAGGCAGAGGGGGGTTGTCATAAAAATCCACCGAGTCCTTGTCATCCAACCTGTCATCACCGGGTGGCAAATGTCACATTGAGAAGCAAATGTTGGAATGCAAAAGACCAATATGTGGCTAAGATTTCTCATGGTGGTCTTACAGTATCAGTGCCTTAAGTGTCACATTTCAGTTTTCTAAAGTATTATTTATGTGATTCTCTGGTATATGATATTACATTTAATTTGATATTCCTTCCGTACAATTTGATTATTTCCAACTGCCTATGTTCTTCCCTTTGTTTTTTAGATTATTAAGATCACAAAAAAGGAAAACTTGGCTTTAATAGTACTCAAACACCTTGTAATTTATCCATCAGTTATCTGCATTAGGCAGCTAGTTCAAATATATTTACTCCTTTCCTGCTCTGTCTGCAGATTGAATTTACAAGTCGTAATAAGCCATGGTGCCGTTTGGTCAGTCGAGGTCTATATCCTCCAGGTATTCAGAGTCAGGACCAGCATCACTTCTGTTGCTGCGAAGGGATACCCAAAAAGTGTCCTCTGAAATCCAACTTCTTTGTGCTCGGGTTATATTCAATGATCAACCAGAAACGTTTGATCGAGATAAAGATTTCTTTTGTTTGATTAATATCTCACAGGTTTTCTCATCATGTTTGGCCTTGCGTTTGTTATCAGTGAACAAAGTGTAGCTATCCTCAAGACGCAGCGAACGCTGAGGTCTGCACTGGAGAGGCCACTTCATCTTAGCAAAGTTTAAACGGTGTAACCTGGTAAAAGATGGCAAAAACTTACACACGGGGTTTTGCCCTTCTCAGGTTGCTCTACATGTTAGAATAACAAGAAAACATTCAGTGACACTTAACAAGTGTCCAGCAGGTATTAGTAAAAGATGACAAAGGGAGGATGGATCATTTATGCAACTGACCGTGAAACTTAAAATCCACTTCCTCTCAAAGCAAGGTGGCTCCTGCTGCTGTCAGGACATGTCATGCTGACATGGAGGTACAACGCATCATGAACGCTCATCAAGCTCTATTTATTTCAACAACATTGCGCTGAATCAAAAGCCCAACGTTTCCACATGTGTCTTCTTCAGGGGCCGAGCAAGGACTCTAGGGCCCAATCCCAATGTCCCCCCCTTACGGACTCACGGACTTTGAGGCGCGCTCCCGCGAAGTCTGTGAGGGTTTAGGCATGTCCAAATGGCAAATCGTCAAGTGTTTGAGGGCTCTCTCGCAGACATTTTGAGCCCTTTATTAGCCCTTTCCGTAAGTCAGCATGGTATGCTGACTTAGCCGAAGGGAATTACCCACAAATCATTGCAATGTGACGTTAAACACGGGGTAACCAGTGGCATGGAGACGTAAAAAACAAAAGGTAAACAAAGAGGACTGCTCACGTGTGTTCAGCCTGGAGTATTAAATTTACTCAGAAACATTAAGGGTTAAAGATGGAACAAAAAATAAACATGAAATCAGAAGATATTTATTTATTTATTCATCAAACATTTGATTTTGTCATTGAAGCTTTTTTGACAAAAACAAGTAAATAGATTATATGAAGTTACCTCTCATCTTGTGAAGAAAGAGCCTGAAGACTTTCAAATCAGGGAGTACAAAGTATACAATAAATACACACAATTATACATCATATTTTTGTTGTCATGGTAACATATGTTGCAGCAAAGTGCTGTCCCATTCCCACCATCTCAAGCCCTCACAGTCTCTCACACTCAACCACTTACCAGGTGACGTCAGTAAATCCTTGAGGGTTCCGGGTTTGAGGGTTTAGGGGGGACATTGGGATTGGGCCTAGGCAAATTACAAACCACTTTTTATACATTTCCAGAAACATGTTCATGGCGCCATCTAGTGGTTGAAATAAAAAGAAATACAACAAGTTGTATCCAAACTAAACAGTAACAGTTGAACTTAACATCTGAGGATTCATCTCAAGTCTCACATCTTTGTGGACTCACACATGAAGAAGCTGGTGAACGCTTTGCCCTCCTACATACAAGACACCACTGACACGCTGCTAAAGAGCAGTGCTCTCTTTAACAATAATAATAATTTATCTATATAGCACCTTTAACACCTTGTGTTTACAAAGTGCTTTGACGGATAAAGCAGCAAAAGCAAGGCTTTACTGGCTCATTCCTTACAAGATGAGAGGTAATTTCATATAATCTATTTACTCGGTTTTTTGTCAAAACAGCTTCAAAATGCTCAAATATTGCTGCAACTAACTTGCTTCCTCTGGTCTGATTCCAATTCAATAGTGTACACATTAAAGCAATGAGCTGTTCTCTTGTAAATATGCATATAATACATATATGGTTTCAACTAGATGCTGAGTTTCTTTCCTGTAAACAAAAGAGAAGGATCTCCTGAGGTTTGCGCCTTTAATTGATGGCCCCGACTGATGATTGGCCAGCTGGAAGTCTGTGGGAACCAATGAGCAGCATGACTGGACCTCATCTCGTTAGCAGCTGGAGAGAAAACAGGAGAGGCAGCGAGAGAGACGCAGGAGGAAGGACGGGACACACACACACACACACACACACACACACACACACACACACACACAGTGTTCTGGCGCTTCCGATCGTACCACATGATCGTTATCAGCAGACTGAGTTTAGCTCATTTTAATGGAAAACCGCATCTGCTGATGAAAATCACTTACGATTAAAAGCCACAAAACAGACAATTAACTTGAGATTGTTTTTTCAACTGCTGTTTCTAAGGTCAAACATCCACTTAAAACCTTATCATTCCGACACTTAAGTTATTCTCAGAGCAACTCGTATAGATTTACTCGACTGCGGACTCAGCAGTTTTACTATTAGCAGTTAATGTGTGGCAGCTGTGGTTCAGAGTGAGTCGTCTATGAATTCTATTCTGTGCTTCGATCACTGGCTCCTCCAGTCCACATGTCAAGATGTCCTGAACCACAACACACACATGGACAGACGAATAAATACATCAAAAGAAAAACCTGAATAAATGAATGCAGATGCTTCCATAGAGGGCACAAGGAGCATCATTGTTTGAGGACACAGACACACACAGACAGACAGACAGACGCACGCACGCACGCACACGCACACACACACACACACACACAGGAGACCAAGGCTCTCTGCAGCTCAAACTTTAGAGTCAGCTACAATAAAGTCAAACAATGAACCACATGACACAGCAGATGTTTTGATAGATTTTTTCTTGACTTTTATATTTTTAAAAACAAACAAAAAATAACAGATTAAATAAAATTTACAGTAGACATATGCAAACATTGTGCACTTTAACTACTTCTTCTGATACGTTCTGCACAGCTGTCAACGAAAAAACGCAAACACAATGGAGCGTCGGGGGGGGGGGGGGACAGTTTAGGGAGAGAGGAGAAGACCGAAGAAGTGAGGTAGAGGGCAGTAAGGAGGAAACAAATCTAGGAAAGAGGAGAGGGGGATGAAGAGGGAAGGAGTAAAGGATAAAGGAGGACCTAAACTTTTTCACTCGGGGGAAAGAAAGAAAGAAAAAAATCACTGAATATATAGTTTTCTTTTAATCCTTACATCACTTGTATAAATATATTGAATCCCAAAAAAAAATAACAAAAAACTTCTGAGAAAAAAAACAAAAAAAAAAAAACAGCGCAATACAGAAACCCACAACAGCAGTAAGGCAAAGAGAAAGCAGGAGTGGAGAGAGCAGTGAGAGAGTAAATGAGAGGGACAGAGGAGCAGAGAAAGATAGCAGGCCGTATGAGACATGGCAAGAAAGGAGCTGAGCGAGTGCGCAACTGTGTGTCTGAAAATGTATAAATATGTGAGCTCAAGAGACGACTGGGTGACGGAGAGTTGGGGAAGGAGAGAAAGCGTTGGCAGGAAGAGGAGGGAGGGTTGGAGAGCAGAGGGAGGAGGAAAAGGTCTGACTGAGGTCGACTGTCCAGTGTGTTTCTGTTATGTGCTACGTGACCCTGTTGCCTGCGCGTGTGTGTGTGTGTGTGTGGCATTTCATGTGTTTTTGTATAATGGCAGCACACATTCCACAGCAACAGTGAAACACATGCTCGTGTGTGTCTTGTGTGCTCTTCTGCTATATAAATACAAAACAAAAACAATGAATAAAAACAAAAACTAAATCATTTCTGCAACCAAACACCAGCCACCTCAGAATTCACACCTTCTTTCCTTTTATACATTTGACACATTTAACTCAAGTATTTTTTTGTTTCATTTGTTTTTGTTTTTAAATTGTACACTAAGAGCAGTCCCCCTCAGTCCTCCCTCCTTTTCCACCACTCCACCAAGAGTCTCTCTTTTGCTTCCTTCCTTTCCTCCCCCTCTCTTCTCCTTTCACTGAGAGCTGGCTCTCTCCAGAACGCGCAGGTCATAGTTCTTTTTGGCGGCCCTCAGTTTGAAGAGGCTGGCCCCGTTGTTGTTAAGTTTGAAGGAAGCACTCTGGGCGGCCATGGTGCTGGGGAACACTGCCACTACCGTGTAGAGGTGAGCCGGGTCGCCGCAGTCGCCCTTCGCTCCCATGCCGGCCACGAGCCCACCGGCGGCTCCCGGCCCGGCGGGGACCGCACCAGGACAGGGGCCACAGCCTCCTCCTCGGCCTCCCTGGGGCTCCTTCAGCCACTGGATCTTGGCACCGCACATCGACAGCTGGTTGAAGAGCTTTTCGGCCTCTGGACGTGAAATGCCCTCTGGCAGGTCCGTTACCTCGAGTACTCGACTCACCACTGGACAAAGAGAAGAGGAGGAGAGCCAGAGAGAGAAGATGTTAGCGGCTTTGATTGCTCAGGAAGTGTCTTTGTAGACTTCAAGCACCTGATCCAGAGACACGCTGTGTGTGTTTGCTCGCCTGTGTCGGCTGAAGACTTTTCGCTTCGTGCAATCATGTTTGCACAGCTCCAAGGATACTTCAATTAAATTTGCCACGGCTGTTGAACTACACTTGAATGCAGTGCTGAGAGCGCGTGTCAGTGTAGTTTCAACAACTCGAGGTATACTTAATGGAGTTTGTGAGGAAAGAAATACAGGAAAATCAGCAATAAGGCCGATATAGGGCTCAGGTGAGTTCATCTACTCATCACATTCTCTAAAAATGAAAGATCACATGGTGAGTGTAACTATACCTGCAGGCAGAATGTAATAACGGGGGCGGATGATATTCTGGTTCTGTGATGACGCATCTCCGACTTACCTACATCAGTTGTGCCGAGATCTGTCGATGCAGATTTGAGTGTTTGTTTTTTCCCCCGTGCCCCGTGCTTCATCACTCCTTGGCCCTGAACACATTATAACACAGATATTACCTTTTGGCTACACAACATGCTGCAGAGACAGAATTCACACTCAGAAAACAAAGTTATGTACCTGGTGGTGTATTTAATTAAGTTTTTAGCATGGAATTCATGACGGCTCTATTCAAGCCAGAAATAAACTGAATTACAGAAACAATACATGCTCGAGATGTCTTGTCAATCAGAGCAGGTTCAATTTTCAAAGACTGTTAGCTTCTTAATGCATATTGGCCAACTAGAAGGCTTGTTTAAAAGAATATCATGACCTGTCAATATCACAGCCTTTGAATCATATTGGTACAAAGTCTTGCCAGCACTGACCTGATGGGAGCTGTAGGAGGACTGGCCATGCATTAGTGGAGGACACAGGCTGTACTGCAGAGGTTGCCCCAACAGAGAGTAGCGCCCGTCACCTTAACAATAACAGCTCACAGTTAAAATCATCAATCCTGAACATACTTCAAAGTAGAGTTGCATTGCCTCAGTAACAAAAGGTCAGGTGAACCATATTACCACACATTGTGAAGAATGTAAATACACTAACGTAGATCATTAAACAAGCAGATGGATGAAGGCTTTAATGGAACTTCCATTTCACATTCAAGATTCTCTTTCAACAACTTGTCGAGTAAAAAGAAAATAACTGCTAATAAGCATCCAAAGCCTTAGAAAAGGTTCAGTGGGCCTAATGTAGCTCTTACCTACAGTATTTTCTCATTATGTGTGTCATGGTGACCTTGCGTGGATTGCAGACTGATGCAAGACTGTCTGTATGTGTAATCATGCGTTCCAAACAGTGGGTCTGTTTATCAGTAAAGGCATTGTGGCTCTGTGTGTCAATATCGGACAGAGGACAGGGATGAGGTGAAGCCACGTGTGGGTACAGGAGGTCTGACCTGGTGGCCCAGTTTGAACCTGCTGAGGCTATTGGTTCAGGGCCAAAAGCCACTACTCCACAGCAGGAACTACTCTTCCTGCTGTGAACTAAAAAGGAGAAACCTGAAACAACCTGGTTGATATTTGTGTAGATGTGGCCACATGTATACAAGCTTTCATGCCTCGCGTTCATGCGTACCTTGAGCGGATCCTCCTGGCCGGGGGAACTGGGAGATGAGGGGCAACGGTCCCAGGCCTGGACAGACGCTGCTGACGCTGCCGGAGGGAGACGGGGTGGGAGACTGAGTGGGGGAGGTCAGGGGACTCGTCAGCTGAGTACTGGCCTGGACACAAAGAGAAGAGGAAAAATAAGAAATCATGTGACACACACCGGTCACGTCAGTGTCAGTCCTCCTGTTGGCCACTAGGGGGCTGCTAATGAACGAATCCTTGAAGACGAATGACTGGATTTGTAAGTTACAGTCTGGATTCATGAGATCCTTCACATTTATTTAAAATAACGCTACCCTTCATGTGCATTCGTGTGTACCTGTGGAGTGTTGTCCGGTTTGTACAGCTCCCCTGGCTTGCTGGGCCTCTGCTCTATGCTGTAGTACTTGCATGGGTTCCACTGGACCAGAGGAGGGTTCTGGGAAGGCTGTGGCCCATTGGGGACGCTGAGCTGCATGACCATCACCCCGGGCCCAGGAGGCGGTACTCCTGAGAGAGAGCACACAGATAAACAGGTAATTTAATTATAGATAACTGAGATATTGCTGTTTATAGTTTAATGCAGTGGACTTTGTATCGGCAAGTACTAGCCGATCGGCATCTACTGTAGGTAATACACACCGACTAGTGCCTCATACAACCCCACTACAAACAATCTCAAC
The DNA here is from genome assembly GCF_004355925.1 of Anarrhichthys ocellatus. NCBI lineage: Eukaryota > Metazoa > Chordata > Actinopteri > Perciformes > Anarhichadidae > Anarrhichthys > Anarrhichthys ocellatus. The sequence goes on from NW_022280031.1 coordinate 2,129,281, forward strand.
TATCCCTTTAAGAAATCAAATGCCAGAATATCAAACACATTCATTATTCTAAACATCAATAAGATGATGACTTTTTGTTAAATTCAAAAAGCCCTAAAGCTTTTGTTGAATTTAGTCTCAGGTTTGAAAACAGAGCCTGAAATATAAATTTTAAAGCAAATTACCAACATAAAGCGGTCTGAGAAACTGACTAAACATACAGAGTAAAGGACACAAACTAGAGCAGAGGTTGAAAGGATGAAGTGACCATGATCACCATCAACATTTACTTAAGGCCAAACGGGAGCACAAGGTCTTTCTGACGTGTAGGTTTTCTCTGACTTCTTCAAACATTCCCTTGTTACGGACATCGATTTACGTGCTCACCGTGTGAACCCTGTGTACCTTCATCTGAACCTTACCCTGAATACCTTTCACCTGATTCTGTTGCACACGTGGATACCACTGAATTTCAAAATACTCCAGGCATTCACTTTGGTAGAATAATGCTCACAAATAAGATAAAATTAATTAAAGCAAAATAAAATCTTTTTCAAAAAGGCTGAAATCATTTTTCATCCGTTAGTCATAAAATGTTTTCCTAATGGCCACTTTGCTGCTTCTTGACACCGAGTCTCACCTGAATATTGCTGCTGCAACTGTTGAGGGTTGCAAGGGGACGGCGACTGTGTGATCTGATACTGCTCAGAGCTGGGGGGCTGCAGGTAACCTACTGCCGGGCTGCAGGGTTAGACACAGAGGAGAAATAAATGCATGGGGAGAGGCAACACACACTCATACAGGAGGATAGAGGCCCACATAATGAAGAAAATCACGAATACCAAGGTGTTACGTTTGTTTTGCGGTCATTTGTAAGTACATCACATCTGTACACGGCTCTGCTAAAACACACAACATATTTGCTAACAGTTACGGTGGCGATCTGAAATGGTTGGACACTACTGCCAACTCATTAGTGCATATATCATGTATTCAGACATACCTTGTGCTGTTCTGCTGTGTGGGTGTAATAACACTGTAGTAGACGGGCATGGGCCCCTGGACAGACTGGCTGACTGGAACCATCACCTGCTGCTGGTACTGCTGCTGCACCACCTGCTGATTTTCATTTCCCACTGGAACCTGGAAAACACAGAAAGACTACTTGTGAAATACTGTAGACCAATATCAGTAGTCAAAATAAAAGATTATTCAGAACGTCATCATCCGTATCCAAGTATACACAAAACAAATCCAGCTGCTGACGGGAATGTGGGGAGAATAATGCCGACCACACACATATTGTCAAAACAACACAAATCCACAAATCCGATATTTTACACATTAAAGAACAGAACGGCGTACATAGAGAAACACGCTTGTGGAAACATGTCCCAAAAGCCCACAAAAAGAGCAATTCTATCTTTTAGTGGATCAAGATTAATGGTCATTCAGCTTCGTCTGACTCTCCAACATGAACTGTTGCTTTACATGAGCACCAGATGGAGCCGTTTAACTTAAGATCAGCCACATGCATGTGTACACTGGTGGGGCTGAAATGTTCAGCACACCAGGCAAGGCTCATTTTCTTACTGATAACAATAAAACTGTTCATCTGTACCCTTTTATTAATGTTGTCCTAAAGCCGATTTAAAACCGTTGCTACCTGATATGATGGCATCTGTGGGTACTGAACCATTATGCTTTGCATTTGTCCTCCCATGCCGGCCCTCTGGGAGTTAAGCAGACCAGGGTTTTGGGGCTGCTGCACACCCATCATACCCTGGTAGCTCGGCTGCTGGCTGGGCATCATCGTCTGGAGACCTGATGACAACAGACAAACAGTTAGATGAGAGAAACTAGAGCAGTGTGATAAACGAAGGGTCCAGTACAAGAGAAGACAATAAGAGACGACGGGTAGTTGGGCCGTTGCCTTTGAGGGGAAAACCATTAGAGTAGACTTCAACAAACAGATTTTCAGCTTTTTGTAATTGTTTTGAACCAGAGTGAAGCGTTTCTGCATTGCTGAGCGCCTCTACCATCAAGTTGCCACAATTTTGGCCTTTGAGCAAAAAGAAAAAGAAGACATCCCTCTGGACAACCTCTTTACTTTTTGAGTTTATATTTATTTATTGTAGTGACTTTAACAAATATCCAATTTTATCTTAAAGCCACTGGGGGGCGAACGGGAGAACTTGTTCGGATGCGTGTTCTATGCCACAAACACACAAATGCCTGTCCAGTGCACTGCATCTTTCGATCCGTTGATCCATTTGTTCCGTTTGCACATTGACACCATAACAGAACAGCACAGGACACTACATGACAACACCTTGACACGCCACGCTGACACGCTGGCTGACACGTTGAATGACACGGTTACAAACTGTTAGCTTCCCATTCTCATCACCAGGCACTTACCTATATGCACTTTTATGTCAATGTGACACCCAGTGTACAATGTCAGAACTGCATGTGTAAACCCACCCCGTGTTCCCTCAAAGACAAAAGAAAACTACAACACCACATTATGGCTCCAACATATACCTATAGCGCTTTATTTTGATAAAAACAATGGTTTCAATACCCAGAAGTAATTGAAGAGGAACTCAGAAGCCAAACACACTTCATACCAATTAAGTTTCAATTAAGTATGTTAAATGGAAATCTTCACATCGATTGATGGAAAGTCACACTGACTGAAACTGACATGATGGATCTGAGTAATCAGTTGCTGTACAAACACAGACAACCTGTCCTTGACAGACCCCAAATGAAAGACTGAGCTGTCGCGGTTTTCCCTGAAAAAAGGAAAAAGCTCTATTTCGGTCTGAGCATGTTTGACTTGGCAGAACGATACGGGGACGAGGTCGTTTACGATCAACCTTTCACCTGGAAGACTTCAAACTGAGAATGATTTAGCAGTTTTTAGCTGAGGTAACAACATACTACAGTTACAAAACCAAGTGGACTGTATCTGTGTATTAACTCGTTCTGGACACATTTTGGATGGTGCTCCTAATAAGTTAAAAAAGTTATGGTCATAGCTCTATTCTGATTTCTTGTGACAACATTCTCAATATAAATATGCAACACTAAATACAGAGTGTGTTTAATAATTAATGATTTTAAACAAAAAACGCACAGGAAACACTTATTATAAGTCTTTATGTAGTTATCAGTTAATTACAGTACTGACCTGACTGCTGTGTGGGCTGAGGCATGGGTTGTGTGCGCTGGGCAGGATAAGACACCTGGTGGGACATGGGCTGGGGCACACGGTACTGCTGGCCAGAGCTGGGATACTGACCAGGAGGATAGTAGGACACCTGTATCTGAAGAGAAGCAACAACACAAATATTTAGAGATGAATAAATACACAAAGATGATACAAGAATAATTGCTCTGTGTGTCTTCAACTCTGTTCACACACAGAGATAATACCAGGGGCCACCCTCCTATATTCTCATGGTATTGAAAACACATCATTACTTCTTTATGCCTTATCGGCAATTGTCAAATATTTTGTTTAGACACATTACACCTGCAATGACTCACTTATTGGCCACATGGGGGCAGCAGAAACAAGCTCTGAGAACACCACTGACATGTGATGCCCTTCTGAGTTGAGATAGAGAGAGAGATAGAGATAGAGATAAATGTATATATATATAGTATGGAATATATATATAGATATATATATAGATATATATAGAT
>NW_022280031.1:2133376-2149308 GCF_004355925.1 Anarrhichthys ocellatus
CTAGCAAACACTTTACTGTTTCTACAAAAAGCAGATAGGAAGCAACACGAGCATTCGTTTGGAGTCAGGTGCCTATTCTATTCTCTCTTCTTTTACTTTTGTTTTTTTGTCTCCACAAACTATGAATTGCTTCAGCTGCTAATTGCTCCACTATGTTCACCAGCTGGTCACCAGCTGTGTCTGTCTGGCGTTTGGTGCAGGACAGGTAGATAGCCCAGTAAACAGCCTCCTGCTGTAGCCAAAAATGAGTCAACATACAAGATTGTCGACAGTGATTCAAAACATTTAAGTATTGGACCGGAAAACCCCAAAAAATGACTTCAAAGTTACTATACAGCTTCGTTGCGCCACTTAACGATAAGCAACGGCTTGCACATAAGAAGTCATGTGATCCATTGTTGATCAAATATTGATTATAACAGACTCAAGACAATTCCTAGAGAACTCAATTCTCTGCTCCTTGTCAGTGTTCAACACATCAACAGTGATTTTGCACAAAAGAATGTTTAACAGCAAGCAGCGAACAATGTGCAACAGTTACAGAGGTCCAAGTATCCAACGTTGAAGCTTGAACAGCTCTCAGCTTACACAACTGGGCTAAATGTAGCATAGAGAGTTTCCAAACAAGACATCAAATGGACAAACAGAGGAAGTTGAATGTTGGGAAGATAGATAGCTCCTGCCTCCGCCTTCATCTGCATACATGACAACAAGAGGCTGTAGCAGTGTCAATATTTGCACTCCCGTTACACCGTCGGCCACCCACACGTTGAGCTAAACCGAGCCTCTTCCTTTACCCAGCCAATACCGTTTGGAAATCTAAGAGTGACGACTAAGTATATGAAGGTGTGTAGGAGGATAAAAGGCATGAAAAGACGCCGTCTACATAAGTCAGAGCTTGGAACTACTAAATAAAAAGTGCAGAAAATAAGAGCCATTAAAAAGAAAATGAATAGATAGTATTACTTCCTTGTGGTTGTATGCCTTCGTAACATACAACTACTGGTTTGCAGAGCTGTTGGAGTACTTTAAAATGTGCTCCTGATTCCAGCAGATGGTCTACTCTCCATCACATCTCCTGTGGAAGAAGTCTGGCCCTGTGATGGTGTACTTCATTATTGTTGGGAGGCTCTAATTGGCAAGCTTCTTTAAGGCGATAATAGTGACCCCCAGATTGCCTTCATATGAACACAACGCTATAACCAATTTAAAAAAAGTAATTTAGTCACTTCCGCTATTAAAAACTCTACTAAACAGACTATGTTCCTTTCCTACTTAGCCCCAGAGCAACATTACAGGGCCTAATGTCTCCCACAGGGTGTTTAATGGCCAGGTCAATTTAGTCCTCTCTGCTGAAATGAACTCTAATAACTTCTTTATGGATTCAAGCAGAAGCCTGAGGGAGGGAAGGAAAAGTGTGAGTGACAGAGAGTGAGAGAACTCATTATTGTCACCGCCTCGGCAATCGGAAGAATGTGACAGGCGAGCTGAGGTGACACACGGCTCTTTGGGGGCGAGGATCAAACTCCCCGACTGGGTGAACCCTGCTGCTTCAGAGGAACCACATCCCGGTTGTGTCTCTCTTTGAATTGATGAAAGAAAGCTCTTCTCAACTTGTAATATTTATGGTACTTATGCATCACTGGGTCGTGTTTACAGTTACGTGTTGTTTTTATGGGTTCGTCATTACAAAAGAGATAAATGTTAAGAGTTACATTAGTACTCTTCCAATTGATGGCTAAGCAAGTGTAACCTGGTCTGTAGGTGCACAGCGGGCTGAACATCTGTCTACAGGCACACAAGTTTCCAAAAATAAATGAATAATCAAGGAATACTTTCTTGGCTTTAAATGGTTCTTTGATGGAAATTTGTACTTTCCCTGTGATTAGATCCCAAAGATCTGTATCAGGTCTGACCAAGGCATTTTCTAACTGAATGGTATCGGCCATATTGAGCCCGGTCCAATCCTTCGTTTTTACGTCAGCTGTCACACAGGTGTTACTCAAGAAGCTTTCATGCACAGCGACGCAACCAGTGCATCAACTCTCAGCTGTGCGGGGCTATGTGTATGTGTGTGTGCGCGTGCGTGAGCTCCGACTTACCACACACCATAAGCAGTAAAACGCAGGATGAGACTATGTTTTATGTTATTTACCTAATTTATGTGCATTTGTTTAATTTCAAAGCATTTCCACTGTGGAGATACATTTGAATAAGGATGCATGAACTGCTATTTTTACCCTTCATTGACACTTTGAACAACAACATAGATTAGTGTGTATGTGGAAACATATCAAATTGACACAATGTATTCTAGAGTTGGCTTGCCTATTAAACTAGTTACCATTTCCTTGTATAAGGAAACTAATTCCTCGTTTGACGTTGTTTAACTGTAATTGCTGTTAATTTATCTTACTTTATAGCACCATAGTTCAGCAACTCTCAAATGTCTTATTGCAACAATCTATCAGTAGTTACTTCCCGGTACACCAGGGGTGCCCACACTTTTTTGACTTGCGAGCTACTTTTAAAATGACCAAGTCAAAATGATCTACCTACATTAAAAATGCTGAATACCTGAGGACCTGCTGGAGACTGAGCGTCGCGTTCAGCCTAAAACTACCACCAAGGAGGAGATGGAGGTATTTAACTATTATCCACCAAATAATTCAGTTCAGAACAGTTTCACGGTCTTAAATCCATCAATTGCCCAATTCCCAAACCCAGGTGCAGGTGAGATTTGGGTGTGGCTATAATTACCACACTACACGGGATGCAACATATTAGCATTTGAAGATGAATTTGCAAACATAGACAGCTTAACAATGTTAAAAGGATCATTTGTGGAGTTACTTGCAACAGCTTCATCTTTTGTTGTGACTTGTTGCATGTATGATTTAAAATATCTGCAAAGCAATAGACAAACCTTGTTTCCTGTAAAGGAAAACCACCAGAAGACTGTCAGCGATGTCAGCGATGATCCCAATGTGTACTCTTCTCTTTCATCAATACATCTTTACATTAACACTCTAATTAATCATAATCATTAATATGAGGTGTAAAGAACATGATCTTCAACAGTGTCAAAAATCTCAAGGAAGCAGGAACAGTCTGATATGAATGGAGCTGGTGTCAAGTGTGTTTGAAATTAATTAAAACCTAAAAAGGAGAAATCAACACTTTCCCACATGCATAACATTGGTGCACTTGAATTCTTCCAGCACAGATAGCAGCTCCCTCCATAAAATCAACAGCACTCAAGTCCTCGATTACCAGAAACAATTAGCATTCATATCATCGGTTCTTCCTGGAATCGGGTTTGTCCACAGCAGTAATATCCACAAAACAAAATGAAGTGAACGCTCTAAAGGTTCTCAACCTTGTTTGATGTGGGGATCGTTCTGTGCAGTGAATTAAACAACATCCAAGATGATAACTTAACTTAATATCAAATTACCACGTGAAAACACATTTTACTTGTCCAGTACGGTGGCCATAGAACAACGAGACATTGCATTTAACTTTGTTTTATTTGTGTGTTGATTCTTGTGTATGTATTTCTCTTTGGATATGAATGCCTGTTTAGTCTGCAAGCCTCAATTACAATACAAAATACATTGCTATTATGACGATGGTACAAAATATACTTATCATATGTTAAAGCCAATAAAATTCTAAATTGAGGGGGTTTGCCACACAAGACAATACCAGAGTGCCAGGCAGGTCAGGTCCCACAATCGTTATAAAATATTTCAATATTTCTATACTGTGTTATAGAACTATCACTTTCTGCCAAACACTGCTTCTGGTACTTGAATGACATTCAAACAAAACTTAAAAAGACGTGAGAACTGGATTTGAACCCGTGTCTGATGCCTTAATACATCACAAGCTGTGGAGGACGACATACCTGTTGAGGTGGAGGGGGCTGCATGTAGCCTTGTGGGGGGGGTGGGGCCTGCATGACGGGTTGGGATGGAGGAGGCGGTGGAGGTGGAGGATGGGGGTGTCCAGTGGCCGGCTGGTAACCAGACGGAGGCGGCATAGGCTGACCCGTGGTAGCCATGATGTATCCGGTCTGGGGAGGGGGGTGCTGGGTCAGCACTGTGGGAGGAGCCTGATACATGGGTGGAGGCTCAGGGTTCTCACTGGAGCTCTGCCGACTCAGCGTCATCTGGGTGAATTGGGGCGCCAGCTCTTCTCCCTGTGAGGAATTGGTATGATGTCATTGGTGGGTTTTGATTATAAACTATAACCACAAGTACCAAATGATTAGTATGAATCTAGATTACACAGTATTTAGTACAACATGTGTGATACAATTATCTGCAAATTACACTGTAGTACTAGTAGAGTACTCTGAAACACTAGCAGGCATTGTTAGCCATAAAGTGCATTGCAGCAAGTCACCGCATGCATCATCTATGAATATAAAGCTGATACAGCAGCTAGATGTATCTTTATATAGAAGTCTTGTTAGCTGCTGGTATCTCCAGATCAGTGCCTCATGTGATTTGTCTGAGTGATTCAAAGTGATCCCTAAAGCCACAATGCTACATTAACAACAGTCTGAGAGGACATTAGATGAAAGTATTAAGGAAACTGACATTTTGGGGGAAAAAAAACCCCATCCATCATCTTTCATAGAGATGAGAGATCAATACCAATTTATTTATTTCTGAATCCAGCACAATAACAAAAACTGGACTGCAAGTTTAAGTTAAGGACACAGTTATGCAGTTGTTGGATCTTCACATCTGTCTGTGATCTGTTAAGGTTTAGATCTATACGAACACTCATCCGGTCACTGCTGACAGAACAGGATGAGAGAGCTGCAATTTCAATAATTTTGTGAATTTATGTGGGAAGTGAATACTACCCAATTTAAACAAATTGGGCAAATGTAACATTTAATTAAGTTGTTCTCAAATTCTATAAAAATCTTTAAACCCAGATACATTTTGTTCTGGGAGGTTAGGGTTCAAGTTTAAATACTTTTGTTACGTCTTAACACAAACCAGTTTCATTCAAAGAATGTAAATCACTGACTACAGTATCATTAATAAATTAGCTTCCCAAAAAAGGGAATCCAATATAAAATTATGGTGGGACCTAAAACATTTTTCACATCAAAAAGGAAACAAAATGTATTTAAACCATTATAATTACCCAAATAAAGAATTGCAAAGCACAACTGCCACATTTTCACGTCATATAAAGCAAACGTCATATACACGAGCAAACGGCTTTTCTTGCTAAAGCACTACCTGAATGAGCCAGAGCGGCAAAGACATAATTCTTCTCCGACTGCTGCTAAAAACCAAACTAATGTGAATGAAAACAAGGTATGACAGAGAAAGAGTTTCTAGCAGAAATGAAAAGGCAATATCTAAATGCAAAGTGCGAGGGTGTCAGTAATGCAGTCTGTAACTAAATGAATATTTGGAGATGAAGCTAAGAGAGGCGTCAGTACCATTGTGTACTGCTGGGGAGGAGAAACTGGCAGGAGAACCTGGGGGCAGGAAGGGCTGGAGTAGGAGACAGGCTGAGAGGGCTGCAGAGATGCCACTGGCTATACACACCGCCATAAAGAGGGAGGAAATACAGAGGCAGAGAGAGAGGAGCAAGACAGTGAGAGGGAGGGAGTCAAAATAAATGAAGAAATAACAAAGATGTGGGTTAGAACACAGAGGAGAAATTGTTAATGAACAGATAGGATAGAAATGGAAATCCAATTTGGTTTCTAAATATTATACAAAAACAATCCAACCGTGTTGACAAAGTCAGATGTAATTACTACAACTCAGAGAGGAACAAGAGAGGAACTGTCTGTCATTATATAAGTTAACTTTTATAATGTTGCTCAAAGTACTTTCTCCTTACATGTGACAAGATTGAGTGTCAGGCACAACATTCATTTCAACCCGTTTAGAGTAGGAGGGTTGACATACGATCACTAAAGATGTTCTATTAATCACCAGATTGAATTAGATCCTCTAACTTTAAAGGGCCTCTTCATTTGTACTGATATAGTGGATATAAATGCAGGTAGTGGGGGTTCATACCTGAGCGATCATGTGGTTCATGGGGTGTTGCTGTGGAGTGGGCAGCAGGGCCGTCTGAGGCGGAACCTGGGACTGTGGCTGTTGCGATGGGCAGGGGAGGAGGCTACGGCTGGACTGGGAGGCTGCAGGTGGGGGACACACATCAGGACTGACTAGGGGCAGGCCTAGTGATGCAGAAGAAGACATGAAACCCACTAAATCTTCCTTATCAAAATCATTTAGAACACAATGTAGGCTGTTATTCATGTACCTGGGTCTATTTCTTCTGTTATCCTCGTCTTTACAACATAATGGGAAATCTTTCTGTACCACGAGAAGGCAAACTCAATTCAACATTCCCACAAGAGTTGAAGCCTGTCTCTAGTTGAATGCATTGGGCCTGGGGTCATTCATAGTGTCAAAGGATTTCATTTTGTTTTAGCATTCAGGTAATGTAAAATATGATCAAATACCATATACAATACAGAATATAAGATGACATTTCTTTCCGGACATTACATCTGAAAAAGTGTGGGTTGCATTATATTCAAGGAGTTTACCACCAGCTCCTACAGAGTGTGTTAAATTATGGGCTGATGGCATCTTTAATGTTGCAATGCCTACAAGTCTGTGTACGTGTTTAGTTGGTCCAGTTTAACCCACAGAAGTTTCCTACGGATTGTGCAACAGAGGAAATAAATTAATGAGTCAATGAGTCGAAAGCGTCTGCTGACGTCTTTGCTGACGAAACAGCAAGGACTGAATCATCAGTCAGGCAGCCAAGAGCAACAGTGTCATGGAATTTCATAAGAAAGCTCAAAAAGAAAATGCTAACAGCTAGATAAAACCATTGACTGCCTCCAAGAACCTGACAGGAGAGAGTTTATGCTGTACTTAAACTTAAACAGCAATAACTTAAATGAATAGTAAAGACAGTTTTTCAGTAATGGTGTAGCTAATGCAAGCACATACACTAGGAAGACCTAATTCCCTCCACAGTCCTTACCAGAGCGAGAGCCTTTGCAGCTTCCCTGTGAGCCTTTGTTGCTGCCAAGGCTATCCCCTCTGGTGAGGATGGAGATGCCAGAGAAGCTGCTAGCCTTGGTGACGGGGGGCCGTAGGGTGCGGTTGGAGCTGTCTGAGTCGGTGCTGCTCCAGGGTCGTGGCTCCAGGCACTTCATGTCACTGTCTGTGCTGCTTTGACGACTGCTAGACGCCCGGCTGGAGCTCTCACGGTTCCCTCTGAGAGAAGACAGACCCGGGGAGACCGAGGAGAGAGACAAAGAGATGAAACCAAGTGGGTGAAGTGGGGATGGATGCAGAAAATAAAAAGGAGGGTGGGGGGACAAGAGAGGTGAAGTAACAGCAGGGTTAAGAGGTAGCAAGAGAGAGGTGTGTTGAAAGCAGAGTTGAGTCAGCAGAGAGAGAGAGAGACACAAAAATGTACATGGGCAGGGTGAGGAATGTATAGAAAACAGAAGGTGTGCACATTGGTGAATAAAATGTAGATGGAAACAAACAAGGGCAATAAAAGACAAAGTAGGATAGAGGGGAGAGCAGAAGCAGAAGAGCACAGTAAGGTCATCAACAGGTAGAGAGGACACAGTGTGACAGGCTGTATTTAGGATGGGGCATTCAACACAGATGCATATTGGCTGCTTTAGTGAAACCACAATCAGGCAACAAACCACCAAACAATATTATTCCAAAATTTAAACATAGAACCACACACGCACACACACATCCACACGCAACACACATACTTACAAACCCGTCCACATAGGAACACATACATGCAGGGAGAAAAGATGCTCCAGACAATCAACACTGGGGTGTGACAGGACCTTACACTAGACACTAGATGAGACAAACATCCGTGAATTCAACACACAAACCATCAATGACTGGAGACAACATTCACATAACAGACTTAACAGGATGAGCACTTGCATACGCACGTGTTATACATTTGAATACAGATAAACTGGAACACATGCACTTGAGATACGTTGTATTGAAGACAAGAAATGACAAACGTACACCTGTAAACAAAACCACATGTACATCAACACCCAGACTCACACACACACACACACACTATCTACAAAATAACTTGCTACCACTGGTTCACCACTATTCTTTAAACTGTATTGCCGTACACTGTACACACTCATTGTGTTGTTGTGATGCTGTCACCCTGGATAAGGGCAGCTGCCAAGAAAACCAATGATCACACTGTGAGCGTAACCACCACTTTTGGGAAACCCCTCCATCACAAGCGAATGGTTGGGTCTGCCATCGACATGTCGGCATTAAGAATAGTATTGTGCCATTTGAATATGTCCTACTGTGCTGGAAAATAACAGTTAAATTAAAATGAATAAAAACAAAAGTGTTATACATGCTGGTGCTGTAGCATTAAGTGTAAATAGAAAGCCCTGCAGGTGAGCAGATACCTGCAACTCTGCATTGAGGACAGCAGAGTAAAAAAATAAAACAGTAAACACTTGCTTTTTTCCACCCTCTTAGAACTGAAAGAGGGATATGAACAGAGTGTGTCCGTGTGAAGAGAACAAGAGGGAAATTAACTCAAAACATGTGAGGCTGATAGTGGGAATCTCCATGATGAGAACGGGGATGTGGTATGGGTTGTAAAATGCTAGCGACAGTGAGTGGTATTTGAAGGTGGCTGTGGCTGATAAATATTTCAGAGAGACTAATTATTGGAGGATCTATTTTGAGTCCTCTCCCTGCACAGCCTATTTTAAGGGAAGGGTGGGTGCTCTGCCGCTCTCTGTAAAAAGGGAGGCGCACACTTGTTCGCTTCGCTCTGCAGACAAAGATGAAAGCAGGAGGAGGGAGAGGAGGAGGGATTCTGCTGTTGATCACATGATCTTTCATCTCCACTCTCTCCTCACGACACCATTCCCCATCACAGGCACGAACAGGGGAACCTAGGCTGTTGTTGTTGTTGTTTGTCTTTCCTTCACTCTCGATCCTTATAAGACGGCTAAATCCACCCATCACAGAAGAGCTTCTTGTTTTGGTTCATTTAAGTGACGTCTGCGGTTTTATTGTTTCTTTTTTGAACAGCGTGTTCTCTGTAAAGGTCAACACCTGTGTATTTTATGTAAATGCTGAGGTTGGGATATTAAGCTCATTTTAGGTGAAATGGAAAAAGGACAAAATTCTAAACTTCAAACATAAATCTTAAATGCCGAATCACTATATTACATATTATATGTCAACCTCTAATGAAATTTCTGCATATCAAAGAAATTAGTAAATAGTCTAAAAAGACAAAAAAAATCAAGTCTTAAAATGATTTATATAAAAAGCTAAAGAGGGGATACACTTAAAAGCTCTAAATAACATGTTTACAAATAGCAGAATGTACATCAAATACATTTACATAATAAAAAGGAAAAATAACCAGAATGCTTTGTACAGTTGCACTCGAGCTGAATCGATTAGTTGATCAACAAAAATATGATTTGACAAAATAATAATAACACATTTTTTGTGTGCACTTTTTTGTGAATCCTCTACAATAGTGAATTGAATATCTTTGGGATTTGATGCTGGTCGGATCAAAGGCTCTAGGAAACTGTGAAGAACATTTTTCACTGTCTGATATTTTATAGACCAAAAGATTATTCGGTTAATCAAGAAAAAACAAACAATCAACAATGAAAATAACTGATAGCTAGCTTTTTGTTTTCTTTGCATGTATGTACTGCTTACATATTGTATGTGCTACTACGCAACAGGTGACATGTTAAAACAAAAAACTACAAGACTAAGTCGACCACAAAACAAACAGATTACTGTGGAAGCGATGCAGTTACTTTATATTAAATGTAGTTGACGGTAGATGGGTGGAAGGGTAAGTAGGTCAGTTAGTTCCCAGTGAAACCACAAAGCAGCCATGCATGGGCCATTGGGAAGCCCCACGGTGCAGTGCTGTAATAGCCATCAATCAGCCGACTACGCCAAGCAAGGATAATAAAAACCACCACAAGTCACCACTATCATCACCAAACCACTTTCAAAGAATGGGCATGGCAACACACAAGTCAAAGTCATCAGCACCCCAATACCTAAAGATCTGCCTCCTCTTTTGAGAGCTAGAGCAGTAGCCCTCAGTGGAAAGTCTGTTGGGGTTAACATTAGGAGAAAATGCTGGGGTTACAGGACTGGATTGGAGAACAGGAAGGGGAGGTGTGGTGGTGTGTGTGAGAAGAGGGGGAAGAGGAAGCAGGTAAGGACACTGCAAAAAATTTTACCCCTAAAAAAAAAAAAAAAAAAAAAAAAACGCAGAAACTTTGACTGTTGAAAACCCCACACATCCTCTCTCTCAGCATATTAAGTCCTAATCTTTCAAGCTCAATGGCCAGGGTGCCTAGGGATGGACAGTTACTGCTGTGTGAGCTAACTTATTTCTAGAAAACATTTGTTCCGCTACCTGCAAATGGTCCTCAAAGACAGTGTGTCCCTCACAGTCTAACATGAAAACAACACTTGAAAATCTGGCACAGGAGAGAAACCGTCAGCAAATGCATATTGATCATCTGACTGGCGATAAACAGAACAACACCTTTTGAATGGGTACATTACTGGAAGTGGTCAGATTTAAAAAAAAAAAAGATATATATAGAAATATATATAAAATGAAAAATGTTATATTGATGAGTCTAAAGCCTTCCACCTTTCATAACTGAAACCTAACAAGCAAACTGTATCTTTAAGGGGAAAATGGCAAAGATGGAGTCTTATAAATTGCACACAGAGTCTCTGGTAGGATGAATCATCTTACCTGTTGTCATTGATGTATCCATTTTGAGAGGACTGTAAGAAAAAGGACACCTACACATTATGAAATGCTTCATTCATCCACGAGTACTTAAAACCAACACGATTTGCACATTAACACTTTAAGTTTGAAATCATATGTATTGATGTGACGTGGCGTTTAAAGCAGTGGTTCCCACATGATTACCAGCATGGAAAAAAACAGTGCATCGTTTTACCTCTTCAGGACTCTACAAACTATGAAACAGTATTTAACAGTCTGAGAGGATTAAAAAAAAAAACATTCTTCATATGAACTGCTCACAACTCACAGACATGCACCCTGTGATGAAGTACAGAATGTTCCCTATTAACAAGTCCGAAGCAAAACACGTTGGGAACCACTATCTTGTCACTGGTCAAAGGAGCTGGAAGTAACAGCTTTTGTGGTTCAATGTTAATCTGTCTTTCCCAGTGTTTGCTACCCTGCCCAGGTCCAATACTTACTTCTCGGGCAAAGATCCGGTCTCGTACCCGCTGATACTCTTCCTCTCGCTCTTCAATGGACTTGCTACGTCGCCCATCCTGCAGCGGCACACGGATCTAACATTTGGGAAAACAATCAAATCAGAAAAATGACTAACTTGCACTATTCACAATTATATACTTACGTTTTAATTAAATACATGTATAGCCACACGTAGTGCGACCTGCTGTAAAGATAGCAACATGATAACAACAGTAGCATTCCAGGGAGAGCAGCTGCTTGCCGTCAAAACAAACATAATGGAAACTGTGCAAAATAAATGTTTAAAAGTGGCGGAAGCTGCGTGGGAAGGTTTGACACCACAAACGTGATAGAACAAAGGAAAATGGCAAATATGCAGAAGCATTAGGCGCCAAAGACAAGTGACAAGTCTTGAAATACTGTTGGAAGGAATGAAGAAGTGTATATTGTTCCTGAAAACCTCATAAACTATTGTTACATGTCTGTACAAGAAAAGATTTTCCTCTTAAAATGAATAAATATTGTTGCAGTTGTGAGTTTTATTGCTGACATAAAGAGTTTAAATGTTTATTTTGGGTCATTACTTAGTCCGACCACACAGTCATCTGTGCATCACAAAAAGCACTGCTCCAGGCAACACAGTTTTGTGGCTCAAGGAAGGAATCAGCAGCAGTGGAGGAGATGTTAAATGCATCGCAAACTGTACCGTGTCATTTTGAGAGACAGCACCAGGAACATGAAAGTCATAACATACGAATGGCTTATTAATAGTTTAGTACACTCTCAGTGGTGCTGGTATTTCAAATGGACAAGTGGTAGCACACCATCTCCAATTCTAGCTTTATCATTAACAATTTCACAAAAGCATTTTGCATATAGGAAGCCCGGGATGCCTAATTAGCATAATATCTCAAAATGTCGTTTGAACCAGGGGACAGAGAGGCTAACTGTTTGGACTTCAACACAACCTAAAAGTGGGGACTGTGTTAGTTATTGTAAGTACCATCCCAAGTCCCCTTTCAAATGCCAATTTTCCACTCTGTTGGGAAGGATGCTGCTTCACACCCGTTCATAAATCAATTAAGACTCCTCTGTTAAGTTACGGGTTTTATTTGAAACAATGAAAAAGTGTTTGATTCACCGCTCAGTTGGCATCAAAGTTGCCTTCTTTCCTCTGATCTGGAAAAGGCAATTAACGGTCCTATATCATCACATCTCGACTACCGTTTCCCCTCTCCTGTTATAGTTGGAGAGAGTTAGTAATGTCTTGGTGTATGATGCAGCCTACCTGATTATCGTCCTTGTCCATGCTGGCATCATCTCTCTTAAGGATGAATTTCTTCTGGAAGTCCATGTTACGTTCATCCTTGATGTGTTCGGAGAACCTTTGTTCTGGGCTGTAGAACATGAGGACAAAAGGCATGCTTTGTAACATACTAAAACAAAGCTAGACAAAACATAACGTTTGACTGCATTAGAGGAAACATTGAAGCATGTTAACAGCAGAAAGTGGCATGTTTAGAAGTGTCAATACTAGAACTAGTACTAAATCTGAATATCAGATCTGCACAGATTTTGTTTGTCCACTTCTGAGTTTTGTGATTTGCCGCGGTATACCAACACATCCTCACACATTAACTGCACCTGGCTGCTGTTAACATTATAAACACCTCTACAAGAAACTATTTTTTCCAGATTTGGCAAAACTGTATTTTTAACCAGATGATTTGTACGTCACACTTTAGGAAACTTAAAATCACAAATTTGTAACTAAACAGTTGTTATTTGTGTTGGTGGCTTTCCCATCAGCCCCTAAATGAATCATCAACGTTAAATTATTTCCCTTTTACCGTTTTTTAATAATACATTTAATACATTTCCTGGTTCAAATGGTTAAATTCCCAGTGATGCTAAATTTATTACCTACACCTATTTTACTTAACAGCTGTTGGGTAAAACCAAACTTTAAACAGCGTGCGGGTTGCTAAATCAAGAATTTCTTATCTCTCTCCATCTAAAGTGCACATGTGTGCTTGATAATGTGTCAGCTTTCAGCAGAAACAAACTTTCCATTTGCTTACATGTTGCTGGTCTGTCAAAACTTTGGTTCAGGGTTGTTCTTCACTCTGCTCAAACTTCTAAGTTTATATCTGTGAGATTCTTCTGTGGTTTGTCACAGCAATCTCAGCCACATGGGTTTGTTATTGTGTGTTCCCTTGAGGCTGTTTACATTTCTTCTGGATTTAATTGGCTTAAGATAGCCCGTACTTGGCTACATCTGAATAAAATGTTATGTTTCTTGAAGTGTTTTAAATGGCTCTACATTCTATGCCTTCCAATATAAAGATATGGGACTGCAGCTGCTGAAGTCTGGACCACAGTTAGGAGCTACACTCACATGCGCGTGTTGCCCGTCTTGTTGATGATGACAGCCTTGCCTGTCTGATCTACATTGTGGTCCATGCCGAAGTAGGCGGCCACACGATGCAGCAGCATGCGGTGATAAGACGTCATCTGCGGAAACTTCTTATACTGGTTACTGCAGCGGACACAAAAGACAAAGTAGCACATGTTATTACAACACTGCACCTAATTGCTAAATCAGAGTGTTTTTGTTGAATGTTGTAATGTCTACTGTCACAGGTATAGTTCTTTTCAGCATTCAAAATATGTTGCGAAGATAACCCCTCTCATGTTTGTTCTATGAACAAATGGATTTGCATTCTGAGGGATTGTCTGAAAAAAAAAAAAAAAAAAAACCCATCCCTTTTCAAACAAATTTGCATTTTAGATATTTTCTAAAGAGCAGTGATAAATACTCCAATTATGTAATTTGTGTAACTCCTGTACTTCTTTCTGTTATCTCGTTTCCCACAAGAATTGCCCCCTCTATGATTTTTTATTTATTTTTTTTTTTTTTTTTTTAGTGTGAACAAGCACGATATTCCACTTTGGGGACAAATAATTTGGCTATTGAGCACAAGATGATTTAGTGCTTTCAGACAGATTTAAAATCATAATACTAAAACAGCACTATTCTGTTTACAGGGGAACATGAGTCCTGAGCCAGAAACACTGGCAGCCCAATAAAAATCAACTACAACTTGCCATATTTATATCATCAGCACAGCAATCTATAAATAAAAAGGAAAGGATGTAAAAGGGCTAAATTTAAATAAAAGAGAGCGGTTATGAAGAACGTGGCTTACTTGTCGTCATTAATGAACTCCAAGATATCTTGTTCTAGTTTGAGCAGCATCATTCGATCCCTGTTGGGCCAAAAGGGGGAGAGAGAGGGAGAGAGATCAGAGGGGCACTGTGTCAGTGACTGACAGAGTGCAGCAAGCATACCAACCAAAGATCAAAGGTATGATGAATGGGAAGAAACGCTTGTCTCACTTCTACTACAACGGTGATCCTTCCAAAAATCGTTTTCAGACTGCATTTTTATCAGACCTTCATTACACAACTGGAGGAAATCATGTTGGCATTTTTGGGGGATATAATACATTTTATATCAACAGTTCATCTACAGATAGAAAGCTGTGTGTGTGCCAAAAAGATGAGAGAGAGAGAAACACACACACACACACACACACACACACACACACACACACACACACACACACACACACACACACACACACACACGGCATGCTCCCGGGAGAATTTTATTTTATATATGAGCTTTAAAATGTAGCATTCTGTTGTACTCTGGGAAGAAAATTAAGTGATAAGACATTTACTTTAAGCCAAAAACGAATTTATTATTCAGTTATTAATCAGTATTTCAGCTCTAGTTGAACAGCTGGCTAGTTAGCATTTTTATTTTTTTCAATCAATATTATTATTATTATTTAGACAAAATCCATAGAGACCGAGGTCTCATTTTCTAAAGTTTTAGTCATATGAAAACAAAGATAGCAGGAGTAGCGAGAACCATCGCCTGTACAAAATAAAGTGATTTGTTTTTAGGGGGCATGTTTCATCACGTTACGTTTTTTCCTCCTAAATCACGATAATGACGAACGTTAAAAGTCGACAAAGTTCCGCATGCAGTGGACGTTAACTTAACTCAGCAAGTATGATCGGTAATGGAACATAACGTAACTTAAACTTTAACGGAGGGAAATGAAGACGGTGTAGACATCTTAACGCTGATTGGCCAAGACTCGACACATCAAAGATGTTTTATTGCGAAGATCACAACATCACCTTTTCTCCTCGTCTCACTCCGATCTGAGAAACGCTGGCTGTGAGAGCTGTGGATATCAGTAAACCTTTGGTGGCAATGTCATACCTGGGATTGTTTTTCAGTGTGTTGACCAGAAACTCATGAACGTCGATGCCCGTGGAGTCAGTGTATTCCTGACTGGAGTCTAACAGAGAGAAGGAAACCGTAAATAGGCAGGCAAGAGGAAGAAAAGGTTGAGGGACTGGTTATGTACAGTAGAGAGAGCGAGAGACACTTCCATAAAGAGCTCCTAAAATGGCACCCCAACACGCCAACAATGAAATTCCAGGTTGTTCAGGGAGGATAAACATAAGAAGCAGATAGCATGAGACACCAGCTAGCTGCTGCTGTTCTC
>NW_022280031.1:2149318-2154906 GCF_004355925.1 Anarrhichthys ocellatus
CTCTCTCTCTCTCTCTCTCTCTCTCTCTCTCTCTCTCTCTCTCTCTCACAAACACACTATTCAGGGAATCATTTCCACTATACTAGACAGTTGGGCCATTTCATCTCTACTGTTCTCAGAATCTAATGACGCCTGGGGGCCTCTGCAGAGAGAGGGAGTGAGGAAGGTAATTTGAAAAACGATCGAGGGGAAATTAGCTTGACATCATATTAGTTTGGGTAACTATGTAACAGACAAAAACTTTTTTAAATGACTTATGTTGAACATTTTAACGAGCATTCATTATCTAGCATTCATTGTATTTGAGAAAAAAGAATGACATTTAAAAAACCTAGCTCAACTTATTATCACATACTTGACAGAGCTTTCCATCTTGTCTTGTGTAGAAATAAAAGCACGGGACAAAATGGATCGAACCTCCCGAGTTGCATCTTACCACGTGACAGCATCTTTCGCGGAGCCTTGTCCTTCTTCTCCTTCTCTTCATTTTCATACTCATCCTTTGAGGACTTCTCCTCTTCCTTGTCTGATGGACAGCTGATGTGAAGCTGGATGATATCCTGGAAAACCACATTCCATTGCTATGAGAAAAGATGGTTACATTTTGGATTCTAATTTTTTTGTTTAGTCTACTAAGCACTGTTATTCCTACACAAACTGTAGTTGCACACAAGAAATTGCAGTGTCGGCTGACCACGGGGCGAGGAAAGAGGTTAGTGGGAGGGGTTAGGGGTTAGAGACGGGAACAGTACCGAGTCTGGAAGTCCATCATTGGAGAACGGACCAGAGGACTCCTCACACACTGCCAGACTCCGTACCAGCTTCAGTTTGGCATTAGACTGAAACAGAATCACACATATATTACCTGTAAGGCTAATTACGTTTGGTTTTTTTAGGGATTTTAAATGTAGCTGATACGTATATAAGTTCCCTGTTATAATAGGACATTAATCATTGTCACTTACAGTAAACAAGGTTCTCTAACAACAAGCACAGCTCAAACACTGCTGGTAATATGAAATTAAGAATGGGTAGCTGCTGATTCAGCACCAACGTATCTTGAAATAAAAAATAATAAATGCTGAACTAAACTAAAGGGTACATGCACAACAGAGTATTATCACAATCCGCCTTTTCACGTCCTGTATTATTGGTTTTTTTTGCATCGTTAGGAGCAGGGCATGCACGGGATGTTATGAACTCTCTTGAACTCCACTGCCTTGACACCTTTAAAAGATGCACACAGGTCTAAAAAATAAGTTAATAAAAGTTTAAGAGAGCTACAGTTTAAGAATACAAATGTTAGGGTTTTCTTCATTTAAGGGACAATAACTTAAGATAATGATCAATGAGCAGAGGCTTATGATGTAATTATACAGGGTTCATGGCTCTATACACCTACTTATCCAAGTGTCAATTACATTTATGACGGGACAAAAAAGGTTTCCTGTATTTATAGTTAAAAATAAAGAAAAGCAATAATCCAACAAAAATAATAACGGCTTAGTTGGCTATAAACTCTTGATTTCCAAAACAAATTTGGTGAAATCTGCTGTTCAGCTGCGTTAAACAATGAGAAGAGATACTAAGAGGTGGTATGAACGCAATAATGTCAAAGATAAGACTCTCTCATATCGACCGGTGCAACTGGAGTTCACAGCCAACGTCCCTACAGACGGTCACAGTGTGCTTCCACTGACCGTTTACGGCCAAAAGACACAGACTGCAACACCAGCCAAGAGGTCGAAGCAAGACAAAAAAAGATCAACTTCACTCTGTATCTGAATGCTGCTTACTCAGTGTTAGAGCTAGAGCGATAAGACCAACAGCTGCTCCACTCTACTCCACACAACTCACCCCATTTGGGAGTCAATCCAGCAAACTAACATCTAGTAATGATATTATAGACTTTATCAACAGTGTTAAGTGGGTCGGTGAGGTCACTTTACCAGACCTACTTTTAACCCTCTCGTGGGATTTAAGATTTTAAGCCGATGATAGGTAGAAGTTGGTCCACTGCAGTTGAGAGGATTAGTACGTTAATAATGGAAGGTCATTTTATACAGCAAACCAGCATGGAGTTATTCCAGGGATTATTTCAGGGAGAAGGATTACAAAGTTATCTGGTTTTGTAGTGGTTTTGAAAAGGGGGGAAATAGTTAAAACCAAATTGCTCACCTTGGCCCTTTTCCTTCCATGGCTGTGATTAGGAGCCCGTTTCTGCAAGAGAAATGTGTTATTTCACTAATTTTAATAATCTTAATAATAATAATAATAATAATAATAATAATAATAATAATAATAAGTAAAACATTAAATACACAATATAGCGACTTGATTAAAGAGGCTGCTCATACCTCCAGCACATACTGGAGTTCAATTTGAGTTTACCACACTCACGTTGTTCCACTGAATATTAAGACATTTCATGTTAATTAAAGTCAAAAATTATTTGTATGACATAAACCGAAAGCTGTATAGTGAAATAGTACAGATATAGATGCATAAACTTTTAAATGCCAAGTCTCTGTATTGCATTTACAGGACATGCAACATAGATAGATTAAACTTGATTTCTTGACCATGCCTGTGCCTAAACGGGTTTGTAACAGGGCTTCTAAAAGATGCATGTGCATTTTATAGATTGTCAGCAGTGAAAGTATCACTGTAACGGCTGTGTGTCCTTGTATCCAAAATGATCCAAAATCTAAAGTCTAAAACGGTTGTGTGAAAAATACAGAAAAATGCTAAAAGAATATGGTGTGCATATATAAGTATGAAGCCTTTCCTCTCTAAAAACACTTAAAATATGGACGCATTGTTATGGACCAGCTGAATACAAATGCTAGCTTTGCCGTAGCCAGGTTATTGCAGAGCATGTAGACACACTCTAATGTCCTGCTTTCAATTGGTTTTATGGAATTATTAAACAAATCCATCACTGTAATTCACATAATAATGGTCTATAAGTTGCTACTAGCACTTCTACTGTATATTCCTCCCACCTGTGCATCCTGGGGGGCACCATCCTCAGGCTCCAGGCCCTCTCCTGTCCCTTCCTTGGTGCACTGTGGTTGAGGGGAGGTCTTGCCTCGACTGCAGGGCTCAATGAGTGGCCCACTCTCTCCCTCCTGCTGGATGTCTGTTGTCAGGCTCACTGACATCTTCTTAGGGGAGGGGGAGAGGGTGGGAGTTGGGGGAGGGGTTGGGTGGAGAACCCAGGAGTGGCTGACGGAAAAGAGGCAAGAAAGAGAAGGGAAGTCAAGGCTCCGACAGCTCTAAACACTAACGGGCTGTAAAAACGAATGACCAAAGAGTCCGATGCATACAGTATTTGTCTGAGAGTGTACTACTATACCATCTACCTGTAGGTGGTACCAGATCTTTGCTAGACTCTGTACAGTGAGTCTGGATGGGAACCACACAGGAAGATGAGGGGAACCCACTAAGGCAGTATACTGGGGTGGGCTGCAGCAGGGGGCGAAGCGCAGTCCATAGCACGCCTTAGCCTTCGGGATGGGGCTGAGACGAAACCGTACGGATGAGAAGAAACTGTTAAATGACTGGTTCCTGCAGCACAACTGTGAATATCTTACACTGGTTTGTTTCATTACATGTTCAGAATAGGTTGCGTCATTTTAGGGAGGAAAACAATTCCGAACAGATACAGAAACTACATTGTTGGTGACAAGTTAAGACTATTAACATCTTCATTTTTACATTAAATAACGTATATTTGTAATGTAATTGTAATCTCTACCAACATGACATCTATACGGCTTACACTTCCTGAGTGACAACTCAACTCTGACTAATGAAACTTTAAACATTATGCGTCACGGTGTTTTAGCAAAAGCAAGAACTTTTTCATTTCATTCACGAGAATCAGTTAAGATAATTTCAGTACAAACAAGACTTGTGAAAAAAAAGACACAATGTTACAGGAGTATCAACATGCACGAGAAAAAAAAAGGCAGCGATATTTACAGCGATCAGGTGAACTGAAGAGGCAGCAGCTAGCCGGCCAGATAAAAGGGGAGGGGCACACCAACGGGCCAGCCACCACCTCAGCGGTCCTCGCTCGTTTCTCTCCCTCCGGCTCAGTGCAGCAGCATGGTCTGTCCTCCAGTCAGGAGCCCTGGACACCAAGAACAGAAGAGGAAGACACGAATGACGTCATGTTTCACACACTGAGTGACTCATCGCTGCTGCTGCTGCTGCCGCCGATTCTAGCAGGGAGGGGGACAAAGCAGCTGAGAGCGCACAGCCTACTGGCACACAGTGCTGCAGATCTCTACAGCGTGGGCAACACTCTTTGTGAATGGAACTGTTTGTTTTCTGAGAAAGAACAAGTTTAAAAAAAAAAAAAAAAAAAAAAAAAAAAAGAGTTTTCCCCCTTCAAACTAAAAGACTGATTGCAGTGGAAATGATGAAAATACCTTTACACAAAGAATCACTGAACTAAATATGGATTTTTCAGTACATAGATTCTGTACATTTGGAATGGTTACAATGCTCATCAATTGATACACCAGCACTAGCTGCACTTTCTCACTCTCGCTGCTCTCCAACAGTGAGTTAACACACACCTCGACAAAGCCCATTCTACCGTTCTCTGCTACTAGCTGGTGCTATTTGTACTGCCACACAATCAAGAACGCAATGCATGACAGAAGCAGGATGGTAGTCGTCATTTGTCTCACCAGCTTCAGTTTAACATACAACATAAAAACACCTAGACGTATCCCAGTTAAACCCTCAAGACATCTTCTCACAACAAACTCAAGAACTTAACTAAACATCCACCAATCACACAACACATTTAGAATCAAGCAGCGCCTCCTTAATCTTCATGAACAAAAAAGATTATTATTACTGCAATAATCCTATCCTTATCATGACTAGCATTCTTTCTTGCCCTCACTTACTTCCTCTAATTGACATCATTAAACCCATTTTCCAAGCATGGAAAAACATGACACAGAACCGCAAACAGCTTTGGGGTGAATACTGGCTATAAGCCAGTATCTCTAATGATAAGCATTACTCCCGTGCACAAACAGACAGAGATGAATAACTACCCATCTGTCCTCCAAGCTTATATCTTCTGGTATCACAGGGTCAACAGCAGCATCAATCCTGCATGAAAGGAAGATGACAAGTATGCATGAAATCCCATATGCACGCATAGTGAGATGAAGCGCAAGCGAGCACAAATTGAGGCATCAGAAGCGTGATTGCCAGATTCCATGCATGCAGCATGGATGAGTGCCGTTCATGCATGTCCCTGCCTGTGCTGCAGGATGGATGAGATGAGTGAACAAACTAGGCAGGGATTCCCAGTGTGGGGAGACCCGGGCAAGGCAACAGCAAAGGCGTCATCAGCAGCAGCATTACAACACATCACTGACCAGGACACCCACATGCCCCAACCCCACTCTGCTTATATAAGCCGGCCACACAGTAGCACAGATTACAGCCACACTGTCTACTGCAGACAGATAAACATGCCCGACACTTCCAAATAATAGCCTCCTTTTGCACACACACACACACACACACACACACACACACACACACACACACAC
>NW_022280031.1:2154916-2158703 GCF_004355925.1 Anarrhichthys ocellatus
ACACACACACACACACACACACACACACACACACACACACACACACAGAGTATTCTTGCACTAAAAAATAAATAATGGTTTTGGATTAGATATTCATCCATCTCAAGTGTCAATCTCGAGGCTGAGTGGACCAATAGCATAGCATAGCAATAACAGGGAGGGGCTGCAGGACAAATTGTGAATCAGAGCCAGAAACGGGGAGCTGAATAAACCAGCTTTACCTGATCTCTCATCTCTCCTCCTCTACCCATGCCTCTCTTATGTTTCCTCAGCTCTCTCCTCAACACCCCCCACCCCTGCTTCCACCCACACACACACACACACACACACACACACACACACACACACAGTGTTGCCAAGGAGATGGTAACGTCATTCTCAACTGCTGCCATTTGTGTTGGGCGAGTAGCAGTGAGAAGAGCAGGTAGAAGATTGATATTAAAAATAAGTATGTGGATTATAATGTGCACAGATGGAAGGATACTGAGAGAACAGGGCAGGATGCAAAGAAAGAAGAAGTGAGAGACTGTATGCTATTGCTGCTGGAAATCTTTAACTGTGGTCCAAACAACAATGTGGGCTCTCACTTTTCCAGGTAACGTGACATCAAGTAGCAGAAGTCAAATTAGTGCTGCTGAACTATTAAAGCCTATGAAGATGATCAGTGACCAACACATCACATTAAAATGACACAAGCAGCGACAGGAACAGGTCATGTTTGCATCAACACAAACTTAAATTGCAAGTCTGAGAAGAGCAGATGAGGAAACCAAATTTGCCTCAAGTAATGTTGCACTATTGTTGATGGAAAATAGCGATTGTGTTAATTATCTCAACACAGCAGTATGTCCATGTTACCATAGTGTTGTTGTAACGTTCCCTGCCCTACCAGTGTTATACTATGGTAACTAGTACTAATAAAGAACATATTTATTCTTATGCAGTGGTGACACCAGGTGTTATCTGGGCCTAAGAATTTAACTACAATGCGTCGTGACACAGGCTGCACACTGCAGCACTGCCCGTTGTGTCCCAGTTTAGTCAGTGTGTCGGTCAGCCTGACACAGAGCACTGTTGGCTCCATACCAGGTGGACCAAGAATGAAGCCAATGTGGAAGTGCCTTAAACTTGCATTCTCTCGACCGCACATCAGCGGGTCACTCCTCTGGTTGCAAACGGTCAGATTGTATAGAGGTCTATGAGAAAATGACTCTACTTCCCACTTGATTAATTACCTCAGTAAACATTGCAAACATGACATTATGGTCTTAATCGCTAGTTTCAAGTCTTCTTCAAC
This sequence comes from Anarrhichthys ocellatus, assembly GCF_004355925.1. NCBI lineage: Eukaryota > Metazoa > Chordata > Actinopteri > Perciformes > Anarhichadidae > Anarrhichthys > Anarrhichthys ocellatus. Next base: position 2,156,214 of record NW_022280031.1, read on the forward strand.
ACAGCATAATGTTCATTTAGTCAATTATGGTCCCTTTAAGAGTAAAATAGACAATAAAGAAGGATATGCTTTAGGGCGAGGCTAACGTAATTGGCTGGTCGCTACCAGAGCCGTATACAGCGTCTCTAACACGGCAAATAAAAGGAGTTTCCTTTGAATGAATTAACAGTGTCTTACACCCGGGTGAGAGTAGTCACACAGCAGCTATTATAAAGGTTTTCTGCCACAAAGCCCTTACTGGCAGAAAGTAGTAGCAGTAGAAGGAGTGACAAAGTCAAGCATATATAGAATGGATTGATTTTAATAGCTTTGATGTAATTGAAGTGTGCCCTGTGCAACTCTATTATCTTACAAAATATGGATATCGGATCGGGACTCTGCATCGACAGGTACTAAATATTAAATGACTCGGACTGGGATTGAGGCCAAAAAAAACTTTTTCCAGACATCCCTTACCTACACCAAAAATCCCCATGATCCTCATCAGCTGTCTTAATGCAGTGCAGGTCACTCTGACCCAATTCACACGCATTACCAAACCACCAGCTGAGACCCACCGGTGGTACACAGCTCTGCCCCCCAGTGTCAGGTTACCACACCAAAGACAGCCAATGGAGGGACACAGTGAGTGAAAGACAACAGGGAGCGCTTATATGTCTCGTCATTGAGAGTATGCGTGTCTGTTAACAAACGTATATCACCATTTCAGACCGTAGACTAGCCAGACCAAATACTCCGTGCAGGTATGAGCTCACTGTCAAATTTAGCTGATCCAGGTCAAGCTGGGTCAGGGTCTCAGCAATAGTTAGCAACGGGGCAAGACAGAGAAACGAGAGGAATTCTCCTGCATGGTAGCCGGTCTATACAACGTCTGTTAACTGATCAACTCATCAGATAACTAATATCTGGTTCACTGGCAGACATCATGCACATGGAGCCAAAAGCAAGAGCACAAATAAATTAGTTTCAAAAGCTGTGATTTAAAAAAAAAAAAAAAAAAAAAAAAAAAAAAAAAAAAAAAAAAAAAAAGAATATAAATATATATATATAAGCAATACCCTTGGTTTTTGTTGAGTTATATTGAGACAACATCCACAGTTAAAATGTGGACTTATAATGAATGGGCTTCTATTCATATTTTCTTGATGAATCATATAATTGATTATCATCATCCATTCTGTATGGAAAGACAATCCACCTACAGAAGAACAACATATACAGTTACAGTGCAGAGACAGTATAGATGGACAGATGAACCTACAGTCGCCACCTTTTCTGTCCCACTCTGATTATTTCTCTTTAATGACAGCCAGAGTGCAAGTGAACAGAGGATGCCGTCTCGTCCTATAATTTTGTGTGGGTAATGATTGCGAGCCGCTATTAGTAGCAGTTATTTCTTTCATTCACTGCATTATTTGGAATTTCAGAATGGAGGAACACAACGTAGCCATTTTCTCTGCAGAGGCTGAATGAAAGATGAAGGTGAATGGAAGCGCAGAACGCTGCAAACAGGAGCGAGCGAGCGCGTACAAACCCACAGACAGCCGTGGGAGACACGTACACAGGCAGTTCGACCCAATTCAGCTCCTCTGTATTCAGCCTCGCCCGTTTGACGTCACAGAGAAGTTATTTCACAAAAGGCAGCAAGGTTATGTCTTCACAGAGTGCAGGCTAATGTGTGTGTGTGTTGTAATGGCAGAGTTTGTGCAAGCTCAGTGCCTGCACATATTATACATCAGCAGTGCTGGAAGTGTGTGCGTACCAGTGTTTGCCGGTGTCAGAGAGGATTCCCCTTTGCGTCAGTTGCACAATCTCACACAGGGAGGGAACGAGGGGGGGTAGGCAGAGCTCTGTGGACCGTAGAGGAACGGTGCAGGCAAACTCTAACTAAAGCGGTCTGTGCTTCACACAACACAAATATGGACACATGCATTATTGGCTAATACACACATACTGTACATATAATTCCTGTAATGAGCTACATAAAATGTGATAAGGGTGATGGTATGGATCAGAAAAACAGACCAGGGAAACTTAGCTGACAACAGCAACAAAAAGAAACATTCTGAAGGCAGAGGAACATGACAGAAAACACAAATGGGGGGGGGTGAAAGGTTTATCTTTTTCCATCTACGTCTCTCTCTGTCCTTCCTGCCAACCCCTCTCTCGTCTATCTCCCAGTGCTATGGGGATACCCCTTCCTGCCTTCCGCCCCCTCCATGCCAACCCCTCCCATCAATATCTCTCTCCATCCACCCATTAGCTCTTTTTCTCTCTCTCCTTCCTCCTCTTTTAATGTGTCTTCTTAAATTGTCAGGCCTACTGCTGACGCCATCCTCTTCCACTCAGCAAACCCACTCAGTCCTGTGGGACGAGCTATGACTCACTCTCTCCCTCCCCCCCTTGTTACCTACCTACCTTTCTGTAGCTCTGTCAAAGAGAGTCTCTCTCTCTCTCTCTCTCTCTCTCTCTCTCTCTCTCTCTCTCTCT
>NW_022280031.1:2158713-2160245 GCF_004355925.1 Anarrhichthys ocellatus
CTCTCTCTCTCTCTCTCTCTCTCTCTCTCTCTCTCTCTCTCTCTCTCATATATATGTGGGGGCACATATAGAAGGATAAAGACAAGGAGCTGGTGGGTGAGGGAAAGAAAGAGACAACGACAATCTCCCTTCTGCACAATGAACGAATGGCAGTGGAGAGAGAGAGGAATCCTCATCCTGCATGCTTCAATGACGAAGAAAACAAAGTCCTAGTATGTGGTTGAAATGTTCGTAGTTACTTTAATGGTGCATTTCTTGTTACAACAGGCTGTTGGGGCAGGACATAACAGTGCATTATTAACTGTAAACCAAAAGGACAAGTCCGAGTATGCACAAAATAAATCTGTTTAATAAACTAGTAAAGATAGGGAAATAAATTTAAGGGATCAATCTTCAATAAGACTTTACCCTAAAACTATTAAATAGTTGTATTTATAGTTGTAGTTATATGGGCAAACAATTGAAAATTTACTTGGGCGCCCCTTAATATACCTGGGCAGCCTACCCGAGTAAAGTGTGTGTGTGTGTGTGAGAGAGACTTACTCATGTGACTGAACTTGAACTGCTGAGATGGGAAAATGTTAGAATTAAATTGTGCTCTGGGTCAAGTATATTTCTTGAAAACAAAACTTCAGCTTCACAGCTGAAACTGTTTTGTAGCTTTGTGCTGAATCACCTGACTGAACACAAACTGAGCAAACATATTTACAGTATTAAGGACTGACAGCAACATTCTAACTTAAAACATAAAACACAGATACTGAACCATCAGCTGCTAATAAAAAGGTCTGCTATTAATACATAGTAAAATGTGCGATCTGTGAGGCTATCTTGTCCTCTCAAGTATAGTGAGGAGAATTGTGAACGATTGTGCTCAACTTGAGCTGCTGATGTAAAACGAATAATTGTGTCAAAATGAAATTGGGTGGCAGCTTCCGCACTCATTATAAACCTTATGCAATTCATCAGCTTCTCTTACTGTGAGGAGGAGGAGGGAGCAGTAGAAGAGACTGGAAGAGAGAGAGAAAAAAAGATGGAGGAGCAAGGGGTGGCTAGTGAGACAGGAAGAGAGGAAAAACTTCTCAATGATGAAACAATCTGTGCTGTTAAGTGATTGGACCAGACTTCCACCAATGGGAGGACCAGCTCCATGGCAACAGGCTCTGTCACCAAGAGAAAAGCAGCCATATCCCTCAACATCCCCATATGTTTCTCTCCCTTTCTCCCCCTCCTTTCCCCAATTACAAGGCCTGGTGTATTTATCACTGGATAAACACGAATAAAACAGCACACATAGAAAACACACACAGCATCCTCATGGGACGCTTATAGCATGAACAGACACAACAAACACACACACACACGGCTTGCAGATGGACACACAGGCACACAGACTTAATGGGGCTCACACAGTGATCACAATGCGAGTCATTCGCGCACACAGTTATTTAAAATGTACAGATTGGCAATGACTCCCCCCTCACTCACACACACACACACACACACACACACACACACACACACACACACAC
>NW_022280031.1:2160255-2168552 GCF_004355925.1 Anarrhichthys ocellatus
CACACACACACACACACACACACACACACACACACACGCACACGCTTACTGTATTTAGAGTTCAGCTCTGTGGATCTCCAGGCAAGTCGGATCAGGTGTCTCACAGATAAAAGCACATAATCGCAGCAGCTCTGGACCAAGACAACGCTGACATTAGTTTTATCTCGCTAAGTAGCACAGATGAATGAATTCCATTTCCTGCAGCATGTAAATATCTGGTTTTCAGGGGTGTTTACCTCGGTCACTCTCTTCAGCTCATTCTACTTTCTTTGTCTTCACGCTGGCTCTCTTCCTCCCTGTCTGTACCGTCAGCTGTTTTTGTAAATGAGTTTCATGAAAATGGACAGAACTCTTTTTTGACTGCCTCCTCTCTTTTTCTGAATGAAGCGCGCGCGCGTGCACGCACACACACACACGCACACGCACACACACACTACACGCAAACAGAAAGCCTGGCTGGCTGGCTCCCTCCTTCCCTACTGCTGTTATGCTATCATGCGCACAGTTTGCACCGCTCCCTTCTCCTCCAACCCTCCCTTTCGTGTAGATATTCTCTCTCTCTCTCTCTCCCTCCCTCCCTCCCTCCCTCCCCCTCTCTGTGTAACAATATAATTGCAATGACAGCCAAACCAGATATTGCAATAAGTCCAGCTGTTTAAAGGGCTGCTGTGATCAGCCAGTATGTCACTAGATGCAACGGCAAGATGCTTATACGAGAGGTTACAGAAAATACATTTAGTCTTTCACAACTCCAATTGAAGGTTTGGTACTTTTTTTTCTGCAAAAAAAGGGAACAAGCCTACATCCACAGGCAGGGAAAAGATACAGTCCAGGCAAACTAGTCACCATTCATTAATCTCCATTTCATGGGAATATATGAAGTCAAGCTGAATGAGCTCAACGTAGTGTAAGCTGCTAGTGAAACAGAGCACTGCTGCAATGTCCAAAAATAAAATAGTAAAAAACGGGGGGTTTTGAAGGCAAGATGGAGGGGGGGAATAATGAAACCACCTTATTAGCTCGGAAAGAACCGTAATCCCACAGGACAACATATTTGCATCTTCTCCATGCAGCCCCCTCACTGCAAACTGCAGCTGAAGACGCAGTGGAGGAGAGCAGTCAAAAGTTCAGCATCAAAGAAAACATCAAAAGGGAACTCTAGGTAAGGCAGCGTAAGGTAGCTGATAGATGGATACACAGGATCCGTTCAGATCCCCCAGCCCCGTGGGTTAATCACACAGTTTAACCATCATAGTGTGAAATAAAGTTAAACTGACAATCGCTATCGGAAGATATTCAGTAAAAATATGGGATTGGGGATAATGGTTTTTATTTGCTGATGCTACATTTTGAACAACAAATTCGAAATCGGCAGGAAGAGAGCTAGTAACATTGTTAGCATTGAAGCTAACAGTTAAGGCACGGAGGTTGCATTGAGTTACATTATGATGATGCATTCATGCTCTAGTCAGTGAAAATGAGTATTGGGCAGAGGTAAATGATACATTTTGATGTGTACAAATGTAATCTAGTAAAATGTAGCTTTTGGCGAGAAACTTGAATGAATAGAGTTGTTTGAAGGACATGTTTTCACAAACAATAATAGAATATTTTTTTCCTAACCATTTGAATTATGTATTTGTATGCAAATAACCACTAGAGATGACAGTAAAAAAGTAAAAGGATAAGATATATTTGCTCACTTTTTTTCTGCCGATCCAATCAATCACTCAAAACCTTGATAAGATCTGAACAATGTTTCACCTCTAGTGAAGCAGCTACAGCTTCCTGTAGCCTTAGTTAATTACGTTCGCAACTGCAAGCTCCTCTGTGAACTGAATAAGCCTTTATTAGAATATAGACAATTTCTTTACAATCTTTTGTTGGGGCATCAGTTTTACATATAATAGCAGGGAGCAGTAAAATATTAAAGAGCCAACATGAGCTGGAGGTTAGATGGAGAGGTACACTGGAAAAGTGTTAATTGCAGTTAAGGCAAACATCAAAACTCAAAAGTAAAATCATGGGACATATTGGTTTCCCAATCGACACCCAGGATTTCCTTCTCCGTACCGTGTCCCCTGACATAACCTTATTATATTCCATGTTTTAAATCCATTATATTTGACAGCCCATTTCTAGGGCTGGCTCCTCTTAGTCGATTAGTCAACTAATTGGTCAATTTTGGTCTTAGTTGATTAAGATTAGTATTTTTGGAGCTTTTTCATGCTGAATGACGTATTTCCAGGAAACTTAAGAGCAAGATGTCTGGTAAACACAATACTTAGAGGGGTGCTTTCGTGTGACTCTTTGTGGAGAAACAGTTTTGCAGGTCTGTCAATTAAATCAACTAATTCATTTGTAAACAAAATCGTATGAGTGTTAGTCGACTAAGAATTTCTTTGGTCGAGGACGGCCCGACGTATCTCTGGTATGACTGCCTGGTAGATGCATAAGCCTGATGTACACATAGTGTAAATACTTTAGTAAGTTCCAGTAAAATCTTGTTTTCGGGTGCAGGGGCCTAATACTGATACTGCATAGTTGAGCATGTCAATTTTCCCCATTTTATTTCCAAGGGAAATACACTACTATGCTGCTCTAAAGCACTACAGTTTGAGGCAGGAAACAGGCCTACATCTATGTGAAAGCACCTTAAGGTGCTGTGAGTTTGCCCACAATGTTAGTCTGCCACTGTACAAGATAAGCAACGCAAAGTTCTCCTTCAGCTTTAGGATAAAGTTGTTCACGTTAACAAATCTGTCCAGGCTGATAAATGGTCTATATTTATTCTGTTTTTGAATGTAGAGTATGAACACTTTTAATTGTATACATTTAGCATTGATGCAGCAAGAAGGTTTTTGGTTTAAGAAGTACTGTAGAGAAAATGGATGGATGGATGTTAAGCACACATTGACTGTTTATCTTATCTAGCCAAGTTAAGACGAGCAACCAACCAACAACTCTGCACTCCTAGCCAGGGCTGCAAAGTACGACCATTTAAATTGCACATGTATCCAAAATCTGTGAAGCACGACTAAACATTTTCATCGATCGCACCGGTTTGCCTGACATTAAATAGCAGGTCTGACCTCTTCGGTGGAGGCAACTGCTCTACAACCGGTCTTCCCTGTCCCAGGTAAGATTCCTAATCCTGCTCAAAGGCACCGGAAGTGGGGAGGGGGGGGGGGGGGGGGGCACTGTCGGCTACATTTAATACCATGAAACAACTTTACTGCTAATTTCATCTCTGCTCCGATGATCGCCAAAGAGCTGATCTGTTCTGAGCGCATCTCTCTCTGTCACTCAATCACACACTCGCAATATACCAACATAATATGTAAACATACATGTGGATGGCACTTAAACCCTGTCCATGGTCATTTTACACAGGGTAGTAATGCGAGCATTAAAGATCGGCGGGGAGTTTTATACTTTGTTTTCTATCTACTCTCGTTCGCAATGTGGGACAAGGGCTATGTGGGGTGAACTTCTAACGCCCTTCTGATCCAACATCCTCAGGCAAGATGGCCTGATTTTAAAAACATTTATCTGCACCTTTATTCCCATTTACAATCATTTACATAATTAACTAAAACCAATGTGTATGCGCCTAAATGAAAACGTTAGGCGCACCAGTGCCACAATGTAGAAAGTTAAGCTGCTTTCCAAATCGCATACATACATCTTTTTTTTTTTTTTTTTTTACTTTTAGTACATACTGCAGCTGCCCTTACAAAGTATGTACTGTTTGCATGCAGTATGCGTTGAACTGGGTAATCCTCATAACACTGCACCTTGAACTTTGACCCACTTGCTTATCTCGCTGCACAAAGAATTGTGGGTCAGAATAGCCAGAAAAACATGCTGGCTTGCATACTGACAAATGTGACTGCATGCAATGGTACATCCTGGTATTTTTTGGCATACTGCATTTGACATTTTATGTATCTGGCACATTAAATAGTATGAACTCGCTCGCCTAGCATTGCAAAAGGTTCGTCTCAGGTTGAGCACATGACTGGGATAAAGAGGATGGTATGCAGTAATGGCACCTAATGCCGCAAAACAAGTCCAGCAGCTTCTTGCATTTGCGCCGTCAGGTAGCCTCTTTCAGAGGATAGTAAGAGAAGACAGCAAAGGGCTTTGAAAGCAGGAAGGAGAGAGGGGAGGACACGAGCAGGGATCAGTGGCCAAAGACACCACAGATAAACCGTTCCTGAACACAATTACAAGGTGTTGCAGTCTCTAGTATATAACTGAGGTAAAGTTAGAAGTAAACACTAGGAAAATGGTTATTATTTACACAGCAAATGTAAAAACAAGCCAAAACAGAACTCACTTAATACGATTGTGTTTGGACACAACCAGGTTATTACTGACTAATGATTAAGCATGAGTTGAATGAGGTTTATTTTAGCCCAAACAAATGACGCTACTCTTGCATTGAGTCAATAGATACTCATTCTAAATGTGTTACTTTTTTTTCCCAGTCAAGCAGCTATATACCCGGTGTGAAGCCAGGCTTACGGCCATGCAACCAGTCGCCTCCTTTCTGCCCTGATCAATAATTTACATCAGAGCAAGCAATGCAGGAAAGATACAAAAACTGAGGATTGAGAAACAATGGCTGAGGAAGACATCAAAAGAAAGGCAGCTCGGAAAACAAAGACAACAGGAAAAGAAGAGGGAACAAATAAAGATGGAGAGAGACAGAGAAACAGAAGCAGGAGTGGTTAAGAGAAGAGAGATATAGGAGCAGCAGCAACAGCACCAGGCTTGGTGCTCTGGCAGAGATCTATAAATAGCTCTTCAAATCTCTCTAGAAAAAGCCTCGTTCTGCTTATGCTGCTGCAAACAGAGATTCAGAAGGAGACAGAACAAGATATGGATATCTCGCTGACACATTTTAACAGCGATCATGTCTAACTGCCTATTGCAATCACATTACCCTGTAAATTACAATATTAAAAAAACGCTTTTACATCGACCATCTTGGCTTGTATAAATATTTGATTGGAGGAAGTGAATACAGTAAAAACAAGTAGGTTACATCCAAAACATAAACGTGCATGTTCTATGGTGTATGAATACTGAATTGTTTATCACTATGTACCCTGCAAAAAAATAAAAAATAAAAAGAATAAGCACACTTCTGAAATCTCTTCATCAATACTTATTCTTACACACAAAAACATGTCAAGTTACTATAATTTATTGATGCTTTACCTATTTGATAAGTAAAGCAACATTGGGATTTTCAAGTTGCAGGGTAGGGGAAACCTGTTGACAGGGATGAGAGATACGCCATCTTTCTCATTGCTGGCCTTAGCAACAGCAGACTGTTGATTCAATGACTCACCTCCATCAGATCTGACTACAGACAAGCCTTTTTCTCAATGATGCTAACATTACACAAGCAATTTGAGATTCTACAGGTACTTTCTCAGATCAGTCTTCAACAGAACAGACAAATTGAGACATTTTCAAAACAGTCTCAACATCAAATGGGACTGTGTTGGCAGTCCTTGCCTGCCTCTTGGTAATTTTCTGCATCACATGACTAGCCAATGGCAATAGTAATGAATATTTATGTTTTCAGTCACACATGCTTTTTCCCCCAGAGCAGATGTTTGAATCACAGCTCCGACAGTCTGTGCTGTGATCCCACCTAGTTTGACACCACAGTCTTGCCATCTATTTTCAGCTTAAGTATCAAAATGTTGAGCTAAAGCCAAGACATAAAGATCAATGGCCATTTGTCATGGTTTCCTTGACAAACCCTTTTTCTTCTTTGAATCGTCATCAACTGTGTGTTTTTATTATGGACTGGAAACAAAATGAGTGATAATCGCTTGTTTCTGTTTAATCTCATTAAATCTACATGTCTCCCTGAGGCATGGCCTTGGACATACATATTACGAGCACTTCAATGCCATAGTGCAATCAAGACCAGAAGTGTAGTCTGGTTTTTAGAAGGATTTCTTCATCAGCTCACAATTCAGCCTCATATCCCACGAAGACTCTATCATTAATACAAACTATAGATTTGTTGTTTCAAATTGATTTGTCATGACATCTGCACCTTGTTTGCTGTCGTGTCTGACAATCATTGGAGACAAACATATAGACGTCACGGTGTAATGGCAAAAACAACACCTTGTTGTCACCAGCTAAGGTGACAACAAGGGTGATTAAATCAATTCCTGCTCACTTCATTGTAATTGAACCAGATAATAAGCTAGTCACTTCAATCCTAGAGTTTCAGTAGCTTGTCCCTACGATTGGAAGGATACAATGTTAACATGGCCATCTCTTGTCAGGCATGGAGAACACGGACTTTAAAGATGGTGCTTAACGTCACGTTATATGTCTAACTAAAAAAACATGGATCATCGATAAACGTTACAAGTGATCTCAATAAAGGTTCAGCTCACCGTTTCGTTGGCCGTATGGTGAGAGTCCGTGTGGAGAATCCTTTAGGTTGTGTCTGTGGAGAACAGATGGCAGTATGGTCAGAGCCGTGGCTGAGCAGATGACTGAAAATATTAGCTTGCCCACACGCTAACAATAGCTAGCTCACGGCATTAGCTTGCTTCCTCCGGCGAGTATAATTAGCCACCTACAACACCTAGCCACCTAGCTAATGCTAGCCCGATAGCTAGCCTTTTCTTATTCAGTGTACGCTAGCAACCCTACGTTAACACAACTTAGAGTTTATATTACAACCAGTTAACCGACAAAGTAGCACGTGTTTACGGTAATGCGAACGTTGTTGTAAACATGTACTTGCACTGTCAAGTCTCAACATATGAGGTGCTAGCTGATACGCTTAGCTAGCTTTCCCAATGACTTACCAATGCTAATATAATAGAGCTGCTAGCTCGAGTCTGTTCACTGCGACCCCAACTGTCAAAATAGCGCCGCGTGAGGGGAGAGCGGCATGAACGTTAACGATAGACAGCAAGCATTGAGAAGAAAGGCAGTCGAGTCTGTTACAGGAACACAGCCAAATAACAACAAAACGCCAAAGAATAAAAGGACACAAATTAAAGAAAAAAGAAACAAAACGCTATTCCCCCTTCTCGGCTCCGGCTTGTATGTGTGTGTCAGCGTCACTTTTTTCCCCTCACCGACAGTTTACGTCAGCGGCGTACTGAACATTCGCAGGGAGACGTTCAGGATACAGTGAAATTGTTTACCTATTATTTAACGTTACTAGACTCAAAATACAGAAACTGTCAAAATGTTTTACTTTTGTGTTACACGTGTATCTTTAAGATGCCATTTGTGTCTCTTTCATTGAAAGGCAATGAAGATGTGTTGGTATTATGAACTTTAAACCACTGACGCATTCTATGAAAGCACATTTTTCCACAAAATATCTCCCACATACCATATCTAATGAATAAAAGGTCTAATGAATAAAAAAAAATACACGCTTTATATTAACATTATCAGTCTAACATTGAATGATTATGAGTTTTAGTCGTATTTTCAACGTTTATGATTGGAGGGTTGTTTGAGTTAAATTTCCCATTAATTTACCTTTAGTATGTGAGGCTACACTTGTAGCTACTTTACACATTTTCAAAGGAACCGATACAAAAGTAAAGTTTGTTGTAGTTCTAAAAGTTCCCCACATGTCGGCAGGCTGAGGTCGCTCAACCTCATAGTCCACCCTAAAGGCAAAAATATAACCTATATGCACTGTAAGTACAGCTGGTGGCACACATTCTAAAGGTGTTCTGTTTTAGTGGGACACTTTTCAACACACGTTTACACATCACGTAGAGCTTTTAAATAGTTTTAAAAGACACATTTTTTTCCTGCAGCGCATAGCTGTAGGGCTCTTTACCAAAGTTTGTGCAATGACACTCTAACTTATTCGCAATGTTACTATATTCAGCATGTTTCACTTGAAATAAGTCATTACAGTAGCTTTCTCCACACCTCAATTCCTCACACACTAATTCCATTGCAACAGATCACTTATGTATATTATTGTCTCGGTGTAAATGAGACCGGTTTGCTGTAAACCTATATTAGGGGCAACCGTGCAATTTCAGCAAATTCACAGGGAAGCTCAAAGGTGAGGATCAAAGCTGTGCAACTTTGGTAAACTGTTCTATTTTGGATTCTACATTGTGCACAAAATAGACTCTCGTAAGAACCCAAACAGACACAACTTGTACGGGCAATTGTATGACAGAGACAGTAATTAGCCTTTGTTTCTTCTTTTCTCTCTCTTTCTCTCTCTCTCTCTCTCTCTCTCTCTCTCTCTCTCTCTCTCTCTC
>NW_022280031.1:2168562-2178562 GCF_004355925.1 Anarrhichthys ocellatus
TCTCTCTCTCTCTCTCTCTCTCTCTCTCTCTCTCTCTCTCTCTCTCACAAACACACGCACACATACACGATGAGTAATTATTACATTAGTATGCCTCCTTGAAGTGAACATGATGGGACGTGTTTTAAATACCCCACTGCCGTGCCCCGTCTCGTATAGCTTTGACGACTTTGCACGTTTTGAACTTCAATTGTTTGGTGCCTGTGTGGCTCGCTTAGCTACTCTGTAACTGGGTTAAAGGGCACTGAATTTCAACTTTGATCGGTGGTGGTGGAAGGTTGCGTGTGCCGCTCAGAGGGCAACGAGGCACAGAAACCACCTGTTGTGGTGACGACATCGTTATAACCTATCCAGTGTATCATAAAATGTTTTAAACGCTGTCACTTTTAAACACGTTTTTGTTAATGCAAAGCAGCGACTGGGAGTGAAGTCCTGTAAGTGTGTGTCATCGACAGTAGTTTTACTGATTGCGTGTGCCACTGCAGGTGACAGCCTACGTGGTGCACGTTTTGTATGTGTTGTGTGAGTGCGTATACCGTATTGTGTGTGAGAGCAGTAGGCTACACACTGATGATGCTTTGCCAGTAATTTCCTCGGTGCCCCAATGCTCTCATTGGTGCGTCCCTCCAACGTGTCACCAGTTGTGGTGGATTACCCCAGATATCTACACCATCGGGAGGGTGAAACACCATTCCTTTCGCTCAACTCCTGTTTTCACGGTGTCCAGCTTTCAACAAGGACCTCTGACCACATTTGAGAAACTTGTGACTTCCAAAAAACAACTCAGGAAAGACGATTTGAAGCTTTTTATTTGTCTTTTTACGCACGCCTAGCACAGAAATGCATTGTTTTACTTCAGAGAGGATGACGCAGACTTCTTTATTCCCAGCGTTTCTGTTTTTGGCACCCGTGCTGTTGAAGGGTCTCTGGGTCAGTGGCTCCCCGGGCTGCGCGTCCTGTGGCTTGGAGGCGATGGATAAAAGCGCAGAGGAAAGTCTGATGATAGAAATCGTCAAGCAGCAACTTTTGGAAAAGCTGCACCTGAAAGAGAGACCAAACATCACTCAGACGATTCCCCGGGCAGCGCTCCTCACTGCGCTGCGCAAACTGCACTCGGGGCGCGTCAGACACGATGGTACTCTTGAACTAGAAAAAAGTATAGCCACCAAAGATCAAGGCTATGAAATAGTGAGCTTTGCAGATTTAAGTAAGTTTGGTATTCTCATTTTACACTGTTAATCTGTTTTAGCTGTATTGCCGTAAAACACCACTAGTGCATGTTGTGCGCTTTACGCATGTCTGTGCGTAAAATGGAAACAAAATAGGTTCCGTGTGTGTTAACAACTTAAGGTTGTACCGTTCGATAAAATGTAAACACTTAGATTTACAGCTTCTGTCATCACCTTTTAGATTTACTCATAAATATACAAATTCTGCAGGACTTGTCGTAGGTGGTAGGGACATCCACAATTTAGTGATATGGTAAAATGCTTGAAATGGGGGGGAAGTATTGACTTGTCATTTCTTTTTTACATGAATCTGCAGCATGATTTTATTAGTGGTTTCAAATGACCCCCCTTGTGTTTCTGTAACACAGGGGACTCTCAAAATGTCCAACATATTAACAGTCTGTGTTGTTCTTAAAATGTCATTGATCCATAGATGAGACAGAGAGTGGTGATGCAGCCAGCCTCAGTCTTACCTTCCAGTTTCTGCAGGAAAGTGGCCAGAGTATCCAGGTACTCCAGTCTTCTTTGTGGATCTACGTCCACTCCTCTGAGGACCGTCATCGAGACTCTCGCCTCTCTGCCCGGGTTTTTCTCTCGGCAGAAGGTGGGATGTCCAGCTCTAACCGTACCCTGGTGATGGAAAAGATGCTGGAGGTCCAGGATAGTAACTGGCACACTTTCCCCATCACCCGCACCCTGCAGGCTTTCCTCGATGGGGGCCAGCACCGACTGCGTCTGGAAGTCAGCTGCGATGAGGATGGGAAGAACCTTTGCTCCCTTCATGGCTCTGCTGACACTGCCAACCAGCCCTTCCTTGTGGCCCAAGTGCGTCTCCGTGATGACCACTCTAAACACACGCTCAGGAAACGCTCATTGCGTTGCGGTGAAAATGTAAGCGTGTGCTGCAAGAGAGAATTCTACATCAAGTTCAAAGATATCCAGTGGCATGACTGGATCATTGCACCTGAAGGCTACCATATGAACTACTGCATGGGTCAGTGCCCCCAGCATCTGGCTGGCTCCCCAGGCATAGCATCCTCATTCCATGCCACTGTCTTCAGCCAGCTGAAAGTCAACGGCATTAACATGGTTGCATCTTCATGCTGTGTTCCCACAGAGCGCCGGCCACTCTCCATGGTGTACTTCAACTCCCAGCACAGCATTATCAAAACGGACGTCCCTGATATGATAGTGGAGTCATGCGGATGTACATAAAGGACAGAGTATGAAAGACATAGTTAACATAGATTTGCTTTAACACAGGAAACTTAAAAGATGTATTTGTTCATGTAGATGGACAGAAAGATAACACAAAACAGATGAAAATGTAAGTGTTTTTGTATGTCTACTTTGGGACAACCAACTCTATATATGTTGTTACTTGTACTTTAAAAAAATAGAAGTAACAACTTAGTTTTGTCCCAAATTAGACACACAAGTGTGTTGAACTAGAGGCATCATTAAGCAGTTTACATGCACATAAACAATGACTATAATGTCACAAGCATTGTTTCTAAATTAAGGGAAACAGTAGGCACAAAGACAAAGAGATTGTTTTGTATTATAGTTAAAGAGATCACACTGTCACACATCATATTTTTTTTACTTAATTTTAAAGTCTAATATGCAGTATGTAAAGAGCTAGTTGGTGAGATCATTTTGAGTGAGTGCCTAGAACCAACTGAGTGAATTTAAATGAGATTACACACTGAATCTGAATGTAGACACATTTTTAATCTATATATCAGAGGCATTAATTGAAGAGAGGCTAGAAACTAAGAAACCTTAGGGCAGACTCAACACAGACAACAAAGAAGTCCAACTCATATCAAAGAAACTGCTTATGAAGGGCTCAAGACACACAAAGAGATTAATATGGAGCCGTCACTGTAGTGTTTTAAAGATGCATCTTTTTTTTCATTTTTCGTCATATGTAGGTTATTTATTTTGTATTTCGTAATTGCTGCTAGGAAATTTGGAGCAGAACTGACCGCACTTCTATTTTTTCAAAACATTAGCTGCAGTATTTTTGTCATGTAATAGGCTGTGTCCACACACAATATGACAAAAAATAATGCCATTTTAAAGCAAGGCTTTTAAAACAGTGAAAGATCCTTGATTTAAATTGTGCCTTCTTCATTAACTCGGGATGACAAAGTGCTACTTGGACATTGAGTATCAAGTCATCTTCCAATACCAAACAGAATCCATTGAGTGTTATTCCTGAAGCAGTCTTTTTTATGTGGGCCTGTGACACAATGTTCATATTAACTTTTATTTGTTTTCTATATTTGACGTATTTGACGTATCTTTTATCTTTAAATTACACCCAACAAACACTTTCTTTTTATTGTGAAGTTGCGGTGAAACATTTTTTATGATTGAACTGAAACGGCTTAAAGAGGTACATACAATCTGCCCTGAGTTCTGTCTGAGCGCAGCCGATGCTGCATGCAGGTTGAAATATGTTTGATCAGCATCTTCACTGTATTATTGACACAAGTCGGCTAGTCAGTTGGGTAACTATGTCTCCGACAGCATATGAACTCAAGGTCGTTTCTCAGCAGCGTGAGCAAACATTTAGCTATTGCTTCAGTGTCAGGTTATGTGAAGGTCTTCGAGGCAGGTGCGTCAACGAGCATGTGGTGTTTGCAAGTTGGCATTTATATCTCACAGAGTCTAAAGTTTTCTGGGATGATGTAAAATTAGAAGCTTTCCAACTAAAGGTGATCTGGTAATACTTTTCAGGGATTTGAAAAAAACATCTTCCTTGTATTCCAACAGCACAATTGATAGTCCTGGCTATAATTTGTAAGTGAGTAACAATGCTATGTCCATATCTAAAATAAATATCAAGTAGATATTAAAATATGCCAGCATCCATACTAAAATAACTAAATTTGATGGGCACTATTGCCCTATGATGCAACATGTAACAGAAACGGAGGATTGACTCAGCTTGCAAAACAAAGAAATCAATAGTAATAAATTATTAGAAAACCAGTCTAAACCACTTTTTATATGATTTTCAATTTTGAAAATGGCAAAGAGTCAAAGATTCAACCATCTGTCAGCACATGCCTTGTCTCGTTTCATGTTAGAAGAATTATATGCTGCAATCTTTTTTTATACCAACTATAAAAGTTTTACACTGCTAGTACCAAATATGTCTGTAGAACAGATTTGAGACCTAGGCCTTGTCTACTTCTCGTCTATGTTTACACCAAACGGTGTAAAAGCCAAAGATATTTTTTGATTTCTGGTTGATGTTTCATGGTTTTGTCCCACTGTGTTGGTGAACTGTATTGTACTGCTATGATACACAGGAGAGATCCAGGCAATAAGTCGGGGCATTGCAACAAGATTTTTCATTACATTTCTACCCAAATAGGCCATAAACATGTTTCACCTCTCTCTGTTGCCTCTAGATGCACTTGTCTTATTTCTTCCAACCTAAAACAAGCTTGTTGTGTATTTTCTTTATTTTGCAAGCACCCCCTGTCCCAGGACTCAATGTGACATTGAGGCGCCACCATAACCTAACTTATTTAAGCACTTTATCACCCTACTGTATTTTTAGAGCAAATTAGCTTGGAGGGTCTACTACCTACAACCCAGGTGGCACTAACTAGAACATCTAGATATTGTATGCCTACAGAAAGCAAATGTCAATGATGTTACTTTCTTATGCCCTAGTTTGTTTTATATGCATTGAATTGCATGTTTGCAGAGCACACAGATTTCTGTATACTGTAACTGGTGGAAATGGAGCCAGGATTTGAATTTTCTGTAAATTTAAAGTTGTAATTATTGTCTTTATTTTTTTTACATCATGCTATATTTAATGCATTATCAATGATTTGTAAAAGCAACTAAATGCAAAATGTCACAATGTGCTGAAATAATATGATTACAGTTTAAGTATATTTTTAATAAATAAATATTTTTAAATCAACCTTGTTATTTCCATTCTATATATTTTTGTATCTCTTCTCGTTAAACACAATGACACTGTGCCTTAGAACAGAAACAATAATTATAGAAATATATACATCTTGAACTGACCACAGCAGAGAAAGTATCTGTAAACTGTCCTTAGTCTCTTAACAGTTGTGGCTATTCGATATATTGGCTGGTGGTACCTTTAACAGTGAGAATATCAATGCTTTTAACAATACATTGTTTTTTTTCACCAGCTAAATGAATATACACTTTACTACCAAGTGGCTAAAGGATAAAACATGATTAAAAGTCAGTGGTATGCTTCTGAAAGCAGATCTCCTATCTTAGCCTTGTAATCACATTGGCACTGTCTATAAGGCAAAGGGCCTGTTTGCTCATACAAATAGTGAAGTGGCTTTATGGACCGTCTGTGTTTGGTGTGTAAACAATCATCTCATTCCCATGGCATGCAATCAATTTCATAGTATGCATTTGCATTTGGGATTGATTATAATGTTAAGCTGAGATAATAGTACAGACATAAATAATCAATTTAAAAAGAAACCGTAAAGTATGTTTGATTTTGTCCTGCTTATGAACTGTAAGGAATGAGTGTCCTGCTATTTTTCTATGCCACACATCATTATATGGTGAACTGTGTACACTTTGCCAACGCCCCTTTTACAGCCAACAGCCGTGCTGATGTTTCATCACTCAAAGTGGACTATAATCAGCCACTACAAAACCATTTACTAATACCAGTCATGCCTACAAAACTAAAGTACGAGACACTTATTTTTGTTTGTTTTTTAGAGATAATTAGCTTTAGGTTCATTTTAGTGTTTGGATTTTCTCATACCTGAGGGCATTGTTCAATAGGTAGTCTGGAAAAGTAAGATAATAATAATAATAATAATACATTTTATTTATATAGCGCTTTTCATAATACTCAAAGACACTTTACATTAAAATCATCATGATATAGCTCTCTCCATTCATGCATTACTGATAGAAGATACTTAACTGAGGCCTCCTGGTTTTGTGCAGTCCAGGTATTGGGAATCCCCTTCTGGGGAGACGGTGAACTGCTCTAGAATTAGCATTAATACATCAACGCTTTTCTAATGGAATAAGAGAAATGCCGAAGAAAATAATGGTAATACTTGACTACATGGTACATAAAATCTTGAGTAGTAACCAAAGAACAGGTACGGGACTAATCAGAAACTAGCTGGTTAATGAAGAGCATATCTTGCTCTTTAGTTGCGAAATACTCTGCTGTGTTCTCCAGCTAATCACTAACTTGACTATTTGTAGTTCTTCAATAACTGTGAAAGAATCGTTTAGTAGATAGAAAGTTACTTGAGACTGCTCAACACTGCGCTCCGTTACTGTGTCCTACTTCAGGGGCCGCCTTTAAATAAAGTGACCTATGTACAGCAGATTTGGGGATAGCAAGGGCTGCAATAGATTTGTTTGATAAATGAAGGACATATTTCTTAGCTGCAAAACGTGTTGTGATATATTTGGATAGGAAATGTGGACCTCGAAGGAACAAACTTATAAAAGGCGAGTTCACCCAAATCATGAAGCATATTTTCTCACTGGTTTCTTGTCAGGCATATAGTTTGGGTTATATTTGCTTGTTTTTATTTTTAAATATTCTTCTTGTATTTCTTACCACCCCAATACAATGGAAGATTTGTTTGTGGTGCTAAACAATTAAAGGGGTCATATACGACATTCAGACCACATCTATGATTCAGAGCCTGAGCGGGTACTGCCTGCACATGGCTCTCAACATGGAGATGACTGAGCTAGCAGCTAGCAGCTAACAGTGCGAACAACGGCAACAGTGCTAACAGTGTTTACCCGAGGGGGAACCGGAGGGTGGGCATCACGCTTCCATGGCCACGCCGTCATCAGCAGTAACCACCATATGCGCACAGTGCAGAGCAACAATTAGCCAGCCAGTGGGACACACACACACTGGGACTCACATGCACTAACATGTAGGTGCAGCCGGCCCGGCTACCAAAAGAAGAAAAACAGAGAAGCCTGAATTACAACACACACAGAGGCATTGCGACTTCATTCTCTGCTCAGGACACCATTCTCCCACTATATCCTTACATAGCAAATAGGTGTTTGCTGCTACATTTATTTTCTGAATGCTGTATATAACTCTTTTCAAAAATTACAAACAAAATGCAAAACTCAAGATATCTTTCCAGAAACGATGTCCCACGTACTTTCCTCACAGTTTAGTACTGAAATGGTCCCACTGGTTTTCATGGGAGCTAGCAGCAGAAGCAAAAAATAGTCTCTTCACAATAATGCCTGTAGATTATTAAGAGAATGAATATAGATATTCATCTCCATTGTATATAGGGTGGTGGAAGATGTTTCAGCAGGAGGTATCTCAAAACTGAAACTTAAGCAAATGAAACCAAAACGATCTGCCTGGTTCAATACCCCAAAAGGTAAGCATGTAAATATATTATTTTTTGTTGTGAGGATGAAGTGACCCTTTAGCCAACCTCTGCTCAGTGGTTCCTGCTTCTGTGTGACTGGTTGGAGGATAACAAATGTGCTTGTAAACTAAATGTTAGACTGAATGATGGCATGATTTAAAACAGGATAAGCAACATGTGAATAAATTGATGAATATTGATAAATCTCAGAGCCCTGCAATGCATGAAGAAAAGAGGCCTTTTGTTTATATTAGGAGAAGAACATGGTTAAAGGCTGCATGTGTGGGTTTTGGGCCATGAATAGGGTTCGGTTTTAAGATGTGAGCAGGTGAGTCCTCTTTGACACCAAGAAGTGACGTCATTGGACCCGTCAATGGAAAACAGATAGCTGACCTACTCTGGGAAAAATAAACTCACTGACTCACTGATATACTGACACACTGACCCAAAGACCCACTGTTTGCTAAACCCTATCCTTCACTCCACTCACAATCCCACAAATCCCACAAATCCCACAAAGTGTCAGTCAGACTCCTCCCCCGCTTTGACAGGAAAGCCTGGTAAGAAACTGCTCTCACTCCTTTCACACGCTTGTCCGCCGGTAAACAGTAAACAACTCTGTGTTAGGTGTTTAGATTAGTGCAGATCAGTGCATGCAGCAATTACTATTTGCCAAATCTTGCTACAACATTATGTATGGAGATTTGAGCTATTAGCATGTAGGCCTACAGCAAACAGGAAAAAAGTATTGAAAGGTTAAGCTGGTTCTGATTCCAAAAGTATCGTCAGACTCGCTGTTGACTTGGTCAAATGTAATCCCTAAGCAGAGGACAGATCAATTATTTAATTTAGTGATCTAACATGTTGACTACCAAACTCAGTGAACTGGTGCAATTCACTTTACAGAAATACATGTGAAACATAGCGTATATCTATGGCTGTCTCACATATGAGACAGTTAATGCTGCTATTCAGTTTAAATGTATGTACTTAGGGCAATGCTAAAGTTATATATGCTGGTTATATGTTCTATACTGTATATATCCAACCTATCAGAGTTTAAAGAAAACATTATACCAAATGCCTACATTATACCAAGATGTACTTTGTTGGCCTCATATTCAATTAGGTTTCACTATTTATATTAATCTTGTTTGGAAATTTCCTTTCGTATCTTAAGAACCATTTCAAAGGTCGTTGATCTGTAATGTTGTCTACATTCTTGCTCCAACGCACTTCGAATAACTTTTAAATCCACCGGATGATCCCATTACGACAGACCTACTTACCTGTTATATCTCTACGTGTTACATCAGAGGTGCCTTGTTACAAAACCATCTCCGGCATCCTCAATGTCTTGTCCTAATGTTTTTATACATTTTTTACATTGTTGCTGCTGTACTGACTGATGAGTCGCCAACTTAATTTCGTTGTATGTTTTGACGATGACAATAAACATCCTTATCCTTATCAATGTGAACTCAGAGCTTTACTTCTGACTTGGTGCCCATTGTTAAAGAGGTCATTTAATTACAATAGTCTTCCCTAGATGAATTAAGTTGTAAAAAGAAGAAAATGCTAAATGGTATAAATTATGATTATAAAAATATAATTTTCATACTCGGAAATGTCAGTTTGTAGAGAACATGCACATTTTAAATGCCTAACAGCAATATCATACTCCTTACTTATGGTACATGGAGCTATTGTGTTAGTATAGCTTCGGCTTTAGGACACTCGGTTTCAAGAGACAGTCCCACCATGTTGATTATCTTTCGCACCGTATGGGTCTAAATATATATATATATATGACAAGGGATATATTGTTGATAGCAAGCTAGACAAATTTAAAACCTACAGATTTACAGCGCAGTTCTTCAAGAAATACATGGCTACCACTTGGAGACTAGACATCTTGTCAAATATAAATCATTGAGCATATACTCGGCATGGCAAGTACAATAACGCTGACTGCATGTCAGAAAGAAAATAGTTTCTCATAACTCTCTGAAATATAAAAAAATACTTTGAAGAAATATATATATAAAATCCCCGCGACCCTGAACAGGATAAGCGGTTTGGATAATGGAGTGGAATAAATAAAATCTAATTTCTCTCATATTTTGACGTCTAGAACTGATATATGTCAGAATTGTAGCTGCTCAATAGCTGACAAGAAGAAAACTTAACTGGTGTTGATGTGTGTTTATGAGATTATTATTATCATTATTATTGCAAACTGACAGTACAATTAGTCATTTTTTTCTTCAGTCATAAAATGAATGCATCAGGCAGCCAAGTAAAATAATTTACTGGTTTAGAAAATTCAGTTCAGCATCAGTTCTGGCCACTTGG
>NW_022280031.1:2179657-2209657 GCF_004355925.1 Anarrhichthys ocellatus
TGTGTGTGTGTGTGTGTGTGTGTGTGTGTGTGTGTGTGTGTGTGTGTATGTGTGTGTGTGAAATGGGGTGAAACATGGTGGGAGGGAGTAAGAAATACTTTGCCTCACATTCTCAAAGAAAGAAATGGTCTAACCTTGACCCTTCTGACCCCTTATAGCCTTCACTTTCACTGCCGGTCAGATAGCGATAAAGCTAAATATAACAACTATCGTGGACATGAAGTTCCACATGTTATGAAACATTTATCTCTCTCGGGTGACTGAACTCTTAACTGATGCCACTGCACCTATAATCACATGAAAATGTGTGTCAGACAACATTGGTACACACTACATATTCTACAGGTATATTAGCCTATTGCTGAGCAGAAACACAACTGATATTTGGAAATACTAATCAGACCAAGTACTGTAACTGATGATCAACTTTGGCCATGAGGGCCCAAACTCCTTTAGCAACATTTTATTACCATTGTAAATTGATCTTCAGTCTATGCAGTATCAGAAGTATCCTTTGATGAACAACACATACCTGCTTAAACCTCAACTTTTTTGTTGGTTATACTACTGTAAAACACATAAAAGCTTATTTCAAGATGATGGTGGTGTACACTGACTGGTTTCTGAAGGTGTGATGAGCATATCACTGCGGAACTGGTACGTCTGGGCATGCCAAACTAAGATCTTCTATTCAAACATGTTGACTTTGTTTTGCCAGTGGTACAGCTGTAGCATTTGACTTCCAATCCTCTGCTTGTTGCTAAAAACTTAATTGCACTATGTGTCTCTGGGAATAGTCTTCTAAAAATTATTTGTGATCATAAAGAAGGGAGAGAAGTTTGCTTGATCAACAAAGGAAAGTCAAGAGGTTCTGACGTGACTACAACATACTATTGCCCTGCAAATTAGCTAAATATCTGTGCTTTTAAGGTCACAGAATCCCATAGAAACAGCCATTGTTAAGAGGAAACTAGTGAGGCATTGGTCCTTTTAAATATTTGTAGCATGTTGGGTTTTGTAAAGATGCCACTGTGTTGTAGGAACCTGCTCACAAGTAAGCTTGTTTTGTCGGACTGGAAATAGGCTTCAAAATAAGAGGCCCAGTAGCTTACTAAAACACTGCTTTTGCCTTGCCAGAGAGGTCCCAACCTTCCAAATTCCAATGTTGTGGTTTGGTCAAACATTTGTATTTCTACACGTGAATGGATTTTGGAATACTTCTCTACTCTCAAAAAGAATGAGAGCTCATCTCCAGCCTGAAAAATTGCAGGTTACTAAGAATCCTTGATAAGCCCTAAGCCTAAGGCAAGACAGAGTCACCTGAGTGTCTCGCATAAACATATCAAAACATGCAGATTTTAAATGCCTAACAGTAATATCATGCACCTTACTTATGTTATTTGGAGCTATTAGTACTTACCTAAGATCCATTTGTTCACAAATTTTGCTTTAGTCTCTTTTTAGGAAGTTTTTTTTTTGTAAATGGCCAGTGACCAAATTAACAGAATAAAGAAAAATGACAAAATACTCCCTTAAAGGCCTACATTTAGAGTTTTTAATGTGATTGCAAAATGTCTTGGATTATTCTGATAACTGGAACACTCCTAGCGATCATTGGTGTAAACTTTGTGTTGCTTTCAGCACAATCATCTCAATGTCAGGATCTGTAGGTGGGAGGGTGATGGGGGAGAGGTCTGCCATAATGTATTTTTTGGTATTGCCATCAGAGGGATCCAAAGTCAGATTATCGTTTTGAAATTATTCTCACAGTTAATTTAAATCTGTGAAACTCCAAAAAAGATATCATGTATATTTAGAAATGAAACTCAGTATCTTTTAAAACAGGTGGGTTCAGGTGACATGCTTCAATGAGGACAAGGGCTGCTGGATTTAAATAGTTGATGATCTAACAGGAGCTTGCAGCAGCACAGCTCAGGGAATTACTGTCACAGTCCTTGCTGTTCCACCTTAACCCTCACTCAGGTCTTACCTGTGGGGACCTAATTCTGTCAAGGAAGACAAAACAGAATCCATCCAATCAGGTTATTGTATGCCAGCTTCTAATGCGTCGGTTTACTGATGTAACAGCCAAGTTTGTCTTGATGAGAGTAAACAATCAGTGTAACATGTTCTTAAATACAGTGAGGGATAATGCTTTATAGTCTGCATGACCTAATTATTATCATCAAATATAACAATCAATAATTACACTAATTATTTTAAGATTCTGATGTAAAAACCCAAACTATACGTGTGCAAGCATTATGTATCATATATAATTTTATTTTCTGAATTAAAATATCATTTTTACAGAATAGATACACCTTCTAATTTTAACTGCAAAATAGGAGACATGGACATCGGATTAATAAAGTTATACATATAATTTATATGAAGCCCATATGCATATTTTGGGTTCTGATCATAACCAGCTGGCGCACATCTGAACAAAAAAAAGTTTTTATTTAGCTCAACATTTTGACCAAGTTGGAACACTTAAATGAAATATACTTTATCAACATTTTACTGCATACATACCTAATCCATGGCATATAGAGTTGTTAAATATGCCTCTCCTGGCACATAAAACAGTATTTGCTGAGATGATGTGGATTCTCTCCAACTGATTAAAGTGGCGGGTCAGCAATGGACACATGATGATGTCTGTAGACAGAGGTAAATATACTTACAAATGAGTAAACAAAACATTGTGACATTTGACTCTACAATTATGGAAATACGGGCAATACTGTATGTATGCAGTTAAGGTTTTGTATTTATTCACAATTTCTGCCAGTTTCTCTAAAAACAGTGTTTTCATCATTTACATTTGTCGCTCTGTTTGTCACCAAACTTCATCAAGTTGTAAGGAGGGGGAAAAACAGACAACCCCATGAGTTGAAAGCTTTAATGTGCCACATAAGATATATAAAAAAACATGCAGTTTCTCCATAAATATTTCAAAAATAATGAATATACAGAGGATGTTTACATTCTGTATATATCCTGAGTGACAATTAGGGCTGTCTTCGACCAAAGAACTTTTTTGTCGACTAACACACTCATAAGTTTTTGTTGACTAATCAGTTTTAAGACAATTTGCACCATTGAACTGTGAGTTTCTACACAAAAAAATCACAGAAAACCACCACTTTAAATCTTGTGTTTACCAGCGACCTATTCGTAGGTTTCTTAGCATGAAAAAAACAACTAATAAACTAAATAAATCTTAATCGACTAAGACTAAAATGACCGATCAGTCGACTAATCACCAAAGAGGGGGCAGCCCTTGTGATAGTACTGTCCTCCGTGTGTGTACAGAGCTCTTTAATGGTGAATACTGTATATAGGGCAGCGTTGTTTTCATGGTGGTTTTGTTTACCCTGTTCTCAGGTTTGTATTATGCTGCCCTCTGGTGGCTGTGACTCAAATAAAAAACCAATACCATGTAAAACTTCCTTTATGTGGACGCAAGATAAAACATTTACAGGATCATTTGCACAGGGATTTAAAAACATAGTGTGATTAAAGATATTCATTGTATGTTAAATATATCAATTGCATTTACTTGATGTTTCTGTAATTATTTTGAGCCTCAATTACATCATATTTTCTCCACAGAACACTCTGGGAATATAATCTGAGAATATGAATATTCAGGCATTCAAATTATATGTGCACTTCTGGTAATATTGACAAAGGGATTTTGAGTGAACAAATTGTTAATTTACACAGAAAAATATGGCACACGCATAACATGACAGACACAAGGAAACTAGGACAAATTTATATCATATGACAGAAATATATAATCTGTTCTCTTTATTTTACCCATTCTGTGACATATTTCAATTTGCAATATTGCCCAAACAGACAATGAATTGCATAATTAACTTCATAATTTTGCACTACTTTAAACACAACATAGCTATATTTCTGATAAACTTGAACCTTGTCTTTCATTCATCATTAACTCATGACAAAGAAAATAATACAAATGGTAAAGTGCCCTTGCTTAGCCTACAGTGGATTACAATGACTCGTGACTGGCCAGCGTGTAGTGCTAATATCAGATAATGCTGCAAAACTTTGAACACCCACTCCATTTAAAGTCTACACTTCACAGTCTCGATTGATCGGTTCTTAACGTCTATCTACTTGACAATGACAGGAGCACACACTCATTTTTTTATAATGGAAAGTCCCGACAATCTATATGATTAAAACTCCAGACCATTAAACACACCCCGGAAGTTTAATAATAAAGATATATTGAATTAAATTAAACGTAAAGGAATATTTTTTTTGAGTAAATTGGGGTAAATTTAGGAAAACAAAGCAGTGGTTTCTTACTTTAACAACACATGTGAATCATAGAATCTAATTGTATGTTGCCAGCTGTAATTAATAGTGTTAAGTATAACAGAACATTCACCACTTGTCAGTAAAATATATAATATATTAAGTGCATACTTTGAGTGATAGTGTTGGCATTTTCATTTAGATATAGAATGTTCCCAATAATAGAAAAAGTCACATGGCGCCATGCATTTGAATTGGACATGAGATTTAATCAAAATCTTTAATTAAATATAGGGTGCAACATGTTTGTCTGTCATTGTAGAAGTAATGCAAAGTCAGAATTCATCTCAACACAAGACACGCTATAAAACTAGATTTGCAAGCATGCTGAAGTTACCCCGTGCAACCTGTAGGACATGCATCACAAATACTGTACAATCTGCAACTACATGCAAGCAACCATGCAAATTGAATACATTTAAATGAGCGTTCATTGCAAAAACAATGCATTGGATTTCTTGGTAAGCTACAATAAGAAATCTGTGCAACTCTTACCTGTCCTGCAGAACTGCTCCTCCTCTTGAATTGTTCAATCTCTTGCACTCCAAGTTCCCTCTCTTCAGTGTGCAAGGCCTGAGGTGAAACCTGGTGCAGGCAGACAGCACCCTTATGTGTTGTACCTGCTGGGCTGCAGCACTGAAAGCCTGGGACCCCGGACCAATGGGAATAAAACGTGTGCCAAGGACCATCTGCAATGGAAAAACAAATCCTATAAAAGATTTTGTGGATTCTGCTGCACGGGGTTATGGTGTCCAGCTGCCCAGAGTCTTAGTGGCACCTGCTTTCTCTGCCTCGGCTAACGTGCACGTTTCTCTGTGTCCTCTAGTGGCTTTAAATACTCTAAACCTGGACCTGGATGGCCCCTTCACCCTCCACCTGTATAACTCTTTCTTTAATGTTCATTAGAGAGTTAATTATACTTTTGCTACTGTTAAATACTACTGTGTTTAATCTACGCTTCATGGATATTCTGGCAAGACAATTATGGGAATATATCATCTTGTCATATCAATATACAGTATACAACTCACAGCAGATTAAGTAAAAGTATTTTTCAGAAGTGCAAGCAATCACCAGTACCACTTAATTGCTTCGACTGAAAAAGGTCGAAGCTTTGGGCTTAAAAGGTTCAGGACAGCGAAAGATATTGTGGTAACATGCTCAGGCCAGGTTTCAAGAAATAAAGCGATGAGTAATGAAGAATCATCTCATTTACAGCTCTCGGCTCTGGTCGACAGCTTTTGCTTTCACTTTAGCTCTTTCTAATCCCTCTTGTGCCGTAAGCCCTCTATGAGCTTCAGAGGAAGACATCTGGAAGGTATACTTATGTCCCATTCACCTTTCCTCTCTAGGCTTCATTGAGAAATACCTTTTGGTCTTTGCAAACACAGCAATATTTCTTCTGGGTATCTATCAAAGGAAGCATGGCTAAAGTTGCCGTTTGATATTTTTCTCTCCGTTAGATTGCATTTGGAAACATCCTTGTTTTGTACTTTAAAGCTGCAGCGATCAATATTTATCAACTTACTAAGTGTAATATGAAAGGAGTGGCTCGGTTGAATAGATATTTACAGGTGTGGTGTGACTGCTCTACAGACAGACCTAGCCCACAATTTCACTGTAATCTCATTTGCAGCTGCAGGAGACAGCTGTTTGTCGCACAAAAAACCCCTCTAACAAACCGACTGGCCAGCACTTTCAATCAGACAGATTAAGTTTTCTGCAAGCTGGTGAACATAGAGGTTAGATATTTTCTTCAGGGTTGGATACCTATACAGTATATATTGGACTTCCATTTGTCAGGACAGAATCACGACTTTAAATGAATTCTATTGCTGCTGGATGTGTAAAGTCAATTGTGTCCAACTAAGGTACTAATAATACTGTATGTCCCATTTGTGTTTCTGTGTCCGAGTGGATAAAGCAGTCAATTAATGCAGCTTTAAGGCTATCATTCACCTTACAGGGAACAGCTTTATATATAAATCCTCTGGTCAAAATAACTCTCTGTGCACTACTAATGAAGATATTATCAGAGTGAACTGTTTTTCTTTCATATTGAGGTTCTTTATATACTTATATATTGTATTACTTAATACTATTTAGAAGTGGTTTTTTTCAGTATTTCATAGTTAACAAAGCTTTCAACAGAGACAACTGTATTTTGATTACAGAGGTACAGAGTTTCAAGGAAAAACTTGTGTTGCGTAAATTGCATACGTTATTCTAAAAAGAATAATTCAAATGATTATTATGGGAAAAAACGTCAAATTCCAAATCTCCATGTCTGACACAATCCAATAAAGCCATCTATATTTAGGCTCACTAGATGTGCTGCTTCACCTTTAATCTCCTCCCATTGATAATCTGGAGTGGAGCATGTGTTGGATTCTCTCTGCAGTTAGATGAAGCATATGGCTCCATCATCTGTGGGCCGATTTATGTCCAAGATATCCCTGCTTGGCTGCTATACAGCAGGACTAAAGCCCACAACTCTCACTGACAAAACCTGATTTAGCCACTGCCCATATGTTCTCAATGGACTCCTGCCTTGGTTCAGGTCACCAACTGTTCACACATTCAATCCACTTTAATTGTTACTTTGAAGTAAAAGTGCTCCATGCCGATAGATGTGTCATGAGACCGAAACCCTAGACGATAGATAAGAAGTAGACGCAGTCACCGTGACATCACCCATTGCTTTGTTGCAGTGTTGAAGCCTTGAGTTTGTCCTTTTGGCCGTGGTCATCTTGGTTTTTGCAACCTGAAATGACACGAGAGGGTTCAATACGATCAAACACTGAGTAAGACATTATTAAGTGACCAAAATTACACAAGCCTAAAATGAGTTTCTGAACTTTATAACTCAATAGACAACACGTAGGAAATACCTAAAATTATCATAAAGTACTGCCTTACCTTGGGATGAACTTGCAAGTCATCCAGCCACAAGCAGTTAATAGCATGAAGACATTAACATACTACAAGCGTGTTTGGATTAGAGAGGAAAAAACCTGATGCTGAGCCGCTTTTGACCCTTCACCTGCCACCCTGTGTACACATGTGTGTAAACTGTTGCCTCCGAGTTCTTATTTAGTATAGTGCACACAGCGGACTAAACATGACCGCGTCATTATATACAAACAGAGCCTGGCTCTATGTGTCAAATAGTTTGTCATACTCCAAGTAAGCACAAATGTATTAAAGAATATGCACCCATAGAACAATAGTTCACTAAAATAGTTCAGGTGTTAGAACTACATTTTGACAGTCTATTGCAAGACTTGCTTCAGTTTCTTCTTTTTTTCAATTGTGCAAATTCTCTTAACAAATTTTGATGTAATCAAATAATTGACAGCAAGAACGTTAGGACCCTGGGCGTCTGGGTTTTAAGCCCTGAATCCCTGAATCCAAGGCTAGCAAAATACACAACCAACAAGTGACTAACTATGGCACCACAATTATATAACATTGTATTGTAAAATGTTAATGTGATTAATATTCTTTATGTTTGTGCAGTTTTGTTTGTGCATATATTGCATGCATGTGTTATAAAACAGAAATAAAATGCTGTGGACCTGAGGAAAGCGCATTTACCAAAGTAAGTAAAGGTGCTACTGTACTTGATTGGGAGCATTTTGACTGCCTCCCAATGGCTCTCAATGCGGCTCTAACAGGCTAACAGTGCAAACCATTTCTATGGTGCAATCTAAGTGCTGACAGAGCCAACAGTGTGTACCTACCTGAGGAGGAGCCGGAGGATGGACGGCGTTGTCTGCTGTAACACCGTATGAGAGCAGTGCAGAGCTGCAGCCCAGGGCCAGCCAGTGGGGCACACTCACATGCACGGACGGCCCGGCTACGTAAACAAAGCACAGAGAAGTTCGGATTAACAAAACACACACACACACACACACACACACACACACACACACACTTCATTCTCTGCTCAGGTAAACATTACTCCGCTAAATCTTCACATAGCAAAAGTCGTTTGCTGTAATATTAATGCGATGAATATCAAATAGAGACCCTTTAAGTACAATTTTGAGTTATTCGTATAGTATTTCCATTTTGTGCTACTTTATACTTCACGGAAATATTATACTTTTTACTGCACTGCATTTATCAGACAACTTTAGATAATATAAAAATATAATCAACTAAATGTATTCTTGTTTATTAAGATAAGACTTTGAGGGTAACGTCGCAGCAGTATAACGCAATTATAATCAGCTCTATACTTAACCAGCCGTAATATTAACGTAAAGGACACATTAGTGGATCAGTAATTATAATAAAATAATATAACGCACATTCTTATGAAATGGGCCACACTGCATAATGACTACTCTTACTTTTGATGCGGATAACTTTGTACCTTTACTTAAGTGCATTTTGAATGCACGACTTTAAAAGAATATTCCTACACTGTGGTATTACTACTTTCACTCAAGGAGTGAAGTGTTTCTTCCACTTCTGCACAGTGGCTGCTGGTCCTGGAACTCCAGTCCAGGTTTTGTGGTGGATTTTACTTAAGGCTCTGCAGCAGCATCCCCACACGTAGCCTGCCACACACGCTGTCCGAGAGGCTGCTATGAAGTTACACCATTAAAGTAAACATTTATAGATAGATTATCCCAATTACCAGATAGGAACGCACTTGATATAGACTTAGCCGTGCCCATGCAAGTATTTCATAAACATATGCATGATGTAATGTCTTATATATAACGTCGCTATACTCGCTATAAATGCTGGTTATTGGCATTTTACTCTCAAAGAAAAAGTGCGAGAGAATTGGGTGTATGTGAGCCCGGCTGGACAATCTGTAGTGCACACGTTAACGTTGAGGGGGGAAAACTGAGGCAGCGTGGTCCCTTTTTTAAGAAAAACAAAAAGTGAACTTCCTGTTTCGGGGTGGTCCACAGTCTGTGGAGAAAGGGAGGGAGGGAGGAGGAGAAGGAGAAGGGGGGGTGCATTCCCGAATTGGCTGTGTGCAACCAACTCCAGGGGCTTTGAGGGACTCCACAGCCCGAACATGGGGTTCAATTTTGTCACCGTTTGCGCAAACGTGACTCTGAAGTAAAGCGCCATGGAACAGCACTTGTGAAACAGGATAAAGTATCGGTTTCTGTGAAGAATTCAGTGCTCTCCATCCGAGCGCGTCTTGCCAGAAAGTCGGGAGAAAAAGAGAGAGAAGAGGGGAGGCTTTACTGGAAGCTCACACACTCTCGCAGTCCTTGGACACTCTGAGCTCTTCCAAGGACTCTGGGGAATCAAGTCCAAAAACGTTTCCATGCTGAATGTTCCTGCGTTAACCTGAGGTAAGCATCTGGTGATTCAGATTCGCTTTTTGGAAATCATGGGCGACCTTTGGTAAATTGCTAATTAAGAGTTTGTTCGTGGTTTTAACGCTGTGTGTCATTTTTCGCCACTGTCGGACTTTCTGAAAATGGGGAAAAAACGTGCGTTATGAGCGAAGGTTTAGTGCGTCCTCTTTGGGATTTATCTCCTGAGGGGACTTTTACTTTCTGGGAGCGTTGACTTCAATTAATTAGGCTGGTTTACACCTCCTGTGCCCTGCAAAGTTCAGTAATTGAGTTGCATAATATCTCGACTAACCTTTCCAAATGTGTTCACTGTGATACGCCCGGTTTTTGTGGATAAATTCCTCCTCATCGCAAAGTAGCGTTGGTCCTGTCTTTTCTGTCAATTGTGGATATGTGGAGAATATGCAGATTTTTAGACATCAAAAAATGTAACATTTTTCTGCCTTTTAATATGTTTATTTCTCGGTTGAAGTGCCTATTCTGGTGGTCTGACTACGAGCACAGTTTAAAAATCATCTGGCTCAGGCCAGGGTCACAGGGCCACCACAAGAACAGCTGTTTCTTGTGAGCTGAAATACTTGAGGTGCCAATATCTTTTCCAAATGGGAGTGTTCTGTCAGGACACCCACAAAACAACACCGTCTCTGAGCGCTGTGTGCGGCTTCAGGAGGCAGCGAGCTCCTGTACACTTCGCTGAATGTGCTGCTGCATTTTTGTTCTTTCTTTTGGCTAAAATAAACATGCATCGAAGCCTCCCAAAATCCATGTCTAATCTGAGATAGATTATTGAACGTAATCTAATTATCTGTAGAAGAGGTGACTGTAGCTGCTAATGTGGGACGATTAGGCCGCTGGTCTTCATGTAGTGGCCCTGGACTGAAGAGCGTCAACACTGGACTCAATAGGACAGCCAAACACTTATTTATTCCAAAGTGACAGTGAGAAGTGCTGAGCACACAAACTCACATCCTCCCTAAACAGTATTTGCACAGACACACTCACATACACATAGAGAGAGTGTATTTGTAAGCCACAAAAGGGTCTTTAGTAGATCTCCAAAAACATGGGAGGGAGAGACAATGATTTATTTGCACGTTATTAAGTGAAGTTGTGGATTACGTACTGACTAATAATTATCTATCATTGTAATTCATTAGACTGGACAAGAGAGTGTAGAGGTCAGAGGTTATGATGTTTTGTGAAACTTCCGTTTCCGTATGTTGAGAACTGGAAAACAAGCGTGTAAGTACCCTTTTTAGATGTTTCGTTTGATTACAGGAAAACAGAAAATATAATCAAGTAAACGGCATGGGTTCAGCTTTTTACAGAGGAGAACTCGGGGCCCTTCTCAAGGTTGAGACATGGTAGGGGGGGGGGTTCGAAGGAGGAAAGTGCACTTGTCCTTTGGCCACATGTGAAAAGCTCTGCAGGGGAGCTTCCTCACCCTCCCTGGTCTTTATCAAGTGTGTTAAAGCCAAAATGCTCCTTAATGGGAATGCTCTTAAACAAATAGACCATACAGGAAGCGACTGTCCTCCTATCCAGTCACAGGGGAGGACTGATGTGGTTTATCACCGCCATATCAGAGCGCTGATAAGTCTCTATCAGCCTGAATACAATTGAATGTAGTGGGATGAATTCCTTCTCCCATTAGGACAGTATAAACAAAGGTAGGTGAAGGACGGTATGTTTAATCTGTACACTTAAAGGGACAGTTCACCTCTTACCTGTAGAGCTATTTATCAATCTGGATTATTTTGGTGTGAGTTGCCTAGTTTATTTCAGCGGTCGAGTGCCATATAGTCCCGTTATATTGAAGAGAAGGCAGACATCTCTGCGGCTGATATCTCCGAAACTCCTTTTTAGCAACATTTAAAGCAGGGGCAGCTGGAGCGATGACAGTTCATCAGGACAAAAATATCTCAACATGGACTCCTTGTAGATCTCCCTGGCGTTAATGATGTTTTTTAATCGAGCCGCTAGTTCTCTGATACATTGGTACCCAGAGAGGCAGGCAGCAACAAGTGGCCTGTTTTTTTCCAGATTCCATTTTGGTCCGCTCAGCAAGAAACATGAGTCACGTGATGCCTGCAATCCCCCCCCCATACACAGACATATCCCCCGCCTCCTTTTCCCCAACACCCTCCCACCTTCCAGTGAGAGGGAGGTGAGGGAGGAGGGGGGAGGGAGAGAGCGGGGCAGAAAGACCACCCTCACTGGGATCACAGCCCCTCAATCAGACCCTTTCACACCCTGTGAACCTGAAACAATCAGGGTTTAATAGCAGCTGTCTGTCTGTGCCGGCCCCGGCTAAAACCATGTAGGCTCACAGCGCGGAGCCGATCGGCTTCGGTCGCTGAGAGAACGGAGTAGACAGGCCTGGGGATGCTCCAAAGGACACATAAGCAAAGGAGACACACACAATCAAACACTCTTTCTCTGTCTTTATCCCCCTGCTACTCTTTTCTCTCCTCGTATTCTAGTTTTCCTCCCGCACTCCAAGGCTCATTTAGAGACGGTGCGTCCCCCTCACATCGCCGGTGTCAGGGTCTGGTATTTGAAGGTTATTTTGGTTCATCGGATAGAATTTGTGTTGCTTTCAAACTGCTGCAAGGGTTCATTCACCTTGTGTGTCGTCATTCATGGACGTTGTTCGTTGAGACCAGAGTGAATTGTGTTCGGTTGGTTTTGGTTATCATTGAGCCTAACTTTGTTCCGTGGGAGCCACAGTTATCATTCAAGCCAGCGGTCTGAAAACCCCTCTTCCTGGAAATATATCATTGAATACATCTATCATGCTGAAATGAGAATGAATGACACCAGAGGGCAAAGACATTAGACACTTTAGAAAGCTTGACTCACATTAGCCAAAGGGCACACATATTAGAAAGAGGAAATGTTGCAGTCGTGTGAAATATTCAGAAAATCATTGTTCATGGTCTCTTAGAGCTTTCCCACCCATTAGAAGGCGTATCAGACAAATTGATCTCCAGAGACGATCAGTTCAAAGCAATAGAGAAATGAGAGCTTGGCTGTATTAGATGTCATTACTTTATAGGATGGATGATGCAAAGTTTAAACCTCACATTTACTCCTAATGTCGTTTGTTCTGGAAAAGCAGGATCCCATAACTTTCCACTATTTTCTGGCATTTTTTAGATGAAACAATCAATTAAAACATGAACAGATTAATCGATAATGGAAATAATGGTTCAAGTGTTTCTGTTCGTTGTAATTGTATTGTGCCAAAAGGCTCGTCCTCCGAGAATTTCCAACAATAAGGGCGTCCCATAAAACAACCCCGTTGCCAGAGGGAACATTGATGTTGGATGATTCGGCAAAAACCTTGGCTGACGTTCAATGACAACTGCGGCAGGGTTAGGGAAAGATGCTGGTAATGGTTTGGAATAAAAGCACAAACTCAAGTCTTCTCAATGAAGGTCAGACACTCTACATTTCCACCCAACACCCCGACCATAACCCTTAATGGTTATGTACTACTGATTTGTAACAGCAAATACGTTTTAGTAGTAATATAACGCTGGCCAGATAATATTTTGTATCAACAAAGAAACTGAACATATCAGCAAATTGTTCACTGACAATGGTTTAATTTGATTGTTTACTCTTGCAGACAGTGCATCATTATTGGAACGAAAGCCTGAGTTAAACTTTTTATGTTTTTAATGTTTAGGCACAAGCAGCACTTGAGGGAAAGATCAGAAAAAAACTCGAAGCACGAGACACGCCACGTTTACTTTCATATTTAACCAAAAACATGATATTTCCCGAACCTTTAATCAGCCCTAAAACTTTTGTTGCCCTAAAATTCATTCAGGATGCAAACTTCGGTCTCCGACCCTGAACACCTCCCTGTGAATTGAGAGGCATAACAAACGTAGCCCTTCCCTCGATCAATCAAACATTGCACTGGAACTTAATCCAAGCAGCAAAATGTATTGGTAGCAGGGTTGCTGATCTCCACACCCTACCGTTCCTCCTCGGTACATAAAGAGACCCCCTACTTCCTGTGTTGCCACCGAACTTTGCCAAAGGATGTAAATCT
Source organism: Anarrhichthys ocellatus (assembly GCF_004355925.1). NCBI lineage: Eukaryota > Metazoa > Chordata > Actinopteri > Perciformes > Anarhichadidae > Anarrhichthys > Anarrhichthys ocellatus. The sequence goes on from NW_022280031.1 coordinate 2,193,419, forward strand.
TGATCTGCAGAATTCCTACAATACTGGGCTTCACATGCGGTTGGGAGCACAACAAGCAACGAAACGAGAGTTGACGTCTTGATCCTTGGACTGACTAACCAGTCGTCCTGGTCCCTAATGTGGGAATACTCACTGCTGTAGTGCTTTAAGACTAGACATGAAATGTCAAGTCACATGTGGCACAGCAGGCAGCATTAAGAGCGATGCTGGTTGCATTTTTCAGTAAATGCAGTGTTTGTTGCCTGACAGAATATATGTGTGTGTGTGTGTGTGTGTGTGTGTGTGTGTGTGTGATACAGATTTAAGCATCGCCGCTGACAGTAACAGGCGGAGTCGTTCCCTTTTCCCATCGTCCCCCCTGCTTCTTTGAATGAGGGTGGCGGTTTTTGATAAATTTGTGTGTGTGTGTGTGTGTGTGTCAAAGCAGTTAGGCATGCTGACTGTTAACTATCATCTCATGTGGTTGATATTAGCAATCAAACTAGTGCTAATAGGATCCAGGTGAGATTTTGAATTGCTCTCACATGCACCAGCAACCCACACTGGTACTTACTCATTTTCTCGCTGTTACTTTGAGCTCGGTTTGCAACAATGGGTTTGTGGTTGGGTTTTTTCTTTGAGAGTTGGTGGTCTGCTGTGGATGACAAAGGCGAAACATTAGCAGCATCTGTGGAGGAGGCAGAGAAAAAAAAACCATCCTGTGATTTATTTTTTTCCCCCAGTTATTTCATAAAAGTCAATTTAGGCCTTTTAAGTAATAACTGGGTCAATTTGTTGCTTCCAGATGTGTGTTTGTGCACGTACGATTCTGTACCTGTATGTGTGAGTGTCCTTGGCCGCGTGTGCGTTTTCAATGTGTGTGTTCTCAGCCGCTGATGACTCACGGCTGCACTATCCTAAATGGGAAGAGGGGGCGGTGTTTGTTATTTCACCAGGTTGCCATAGCCACGGTGCATTCGGGTGCTGCCATCATCAGAGTAATTACAACACAAGAGTCTGACACTCACCCTCCTCACTGCCTGCGTCTCTCTGACGTCCACCAATGAGACCCGTGTCTCCACTTTGCTGCCAGAAAGCCAAGCAGGGTCATCCAGAGAGTTTTGATGTGATTTGAAGCCTTTTGAGTTCAACACAAAACAACAAAAACCATCTGGGTGAAACAACTGCTCCAGATTTAAAGGGCTTTTTCTGTTTTCTTTCTTCCCTCTCCAACAAACCTGCAATCCCTCATTTTAACTTTAAGTGGAGAGGTGTAGATTACTCCTCCTTACCAGTTTCTATGTAAGTCACGACATTTTCCAAGCCATTTTATGTGATAATAAGCCAACATTTTACTGCTGGAATAATTATTTCCGACTTCCATGAAGCAATAGAGAGAGCGAGAGAGAGCGAGCAGGTAGGAGACGCTAAGTAGAGAAAGAGTGCAGAGGCATATCCATGTTGCGTGTGTTTGTGATGAGACTTCTGGACAACAACTCTGTTGTCTGAGATGAGATAACTTTAGAAGATCGTTGGCTTGATAGATTATCTCGGGCAACTCGCAATCCCACATTCCACACACTCGTCTTAATGTACACACCAAGCGTGAAGATATTAATCTATAAAGCAACGCGGATATTTGTGATCACTCATGCGGTGGTATGCAGCACGTTTAGATGTCAGATATGCACAAAGATGCAGCTGCACATGAGGGGCCGACAGCTTCTGGATATTTCATTTTAATACATAATTATTTGACGCACCAGTGAGGGCTTCATAGTGCTGATTAGAATTTCCTTTTTTTAAATATATATCAGTGCCAATATGATACTTGAGTTTTGGTACTGATATCAAAACATTAACCTTTTGTTTTATCTAACAAAATATGATTTGCAAAATATAGAACTTCGCATGAACAAAATATAGTTTGATTTAGTTATTTTAGGTCAGGCAAGAAAAAGGTAAACAAGACTATGAATTTGTCCAAGCATTCAATTCCAACTTTGGATATTTGACAATTTTCAACACTCGATGTTGAGGACATTTCAGTCAAGTTTCGATACTGGAAGATGCTGTGCTCTGGTGCTAACGGCTGCTCGCTGGTCCTGTAATTATCCTGCAAATGATAAATCAAGCAATCTCTAAGATTGAGAGAGCGTATTCTCAGCCATGTAAACTTTCCATAGATCCGTGTAAAAAGCTGTTTTAGATTTCAAAAAGGGAGTAAATGCAGTGCATTTACAGTAAACGACATCACTCGTTTATATTTTTAAGTAAAACTAAGGACATCTCGATGTGTTCCAAGTTTATAGTTCCAAAAAATTTCAAACAATGGATGACCAAAACCACATTGGCTTCGTACTGCATGCCCATGAGAAAGGAATAGTGTGGTCAGCTTTTCTCTGTCTCTCTTTGCATGTTTTCTTCTCCTTTTTCTGTTACTTCTCTTTCAAAGTTTCACGTTCTGTATAAATCTCCCTCCTCCTCCTCTGCTGCTCGGCCCCTTGCGTCCAATGCCACGTTAACTAGATCAGATGCCATAACAGGAAGTCGGTCCTCATACATGGACGTAGCGCAGTGACACACGCACATGACTTACAACCACTGCAAGCCAAATGCAGGCCGAGCCGTCACTGATACACTCACATGAATCTGCTGTGGGTCAAAGGTAGCTGCACTCGGTCGAACAGCCTCATATTTACTACAACAGATTCGACATGACATTCGGTCCACAGAGCGCTTTGATCAGACTCCAGGCTGCGTGTAGAAAGTCACAGGCTCTCACTGATGAGTCGAGAGGAAACTCCGCACCTTCATTTGAATTCATAAGTGACATCTGTTGATTGTTTTCGGAGCCGAAACGATGATAAATCCTCCGTCAAAGAGAAGCATCTGCGACCGAAGCGATCTCACTCAGGCCGAAGAGCTCTGCAGCATGTGATTTAACAAAAGTGATGTGGTGTGCTTGTTTTGTTGGTTTTGTGATAGCCTAAACTGAAGCAAACTGACTGGATGTTTTCCTCTGTAGCATCAATCAAATATTGTTTACAGTTATGTTCCCTGTGGTCCAGTGCCATAAAATGTAAATGGAAGCTAGCAGTCTAACTTTGTGCTAAAGCTGTTATTGAGAAAATAATTCTCCTCAGGAAACAATAAACTATTGGAAGGTGTAATTAACTTTGTTTCAACAAAGCTTTGCAGTCGTCTCCTTTACAGTAGAAGAAGAGACCCGTATGGAGATCACACGGTAACGCAGAAAAATACAGTTCCTGTCCGTTTGCTGCATATTTGCAAACTTAATCAAGCCTTTAGAAAAATACTGTTATTGGCACATGTTGAGAAAGAGCTTTCCATTTTCATTAACAGCGGAATTTGTCGGAGAGGAAAGAAGGGCAAAAGAGAGTATAGGGTGAACGGAAGAAACATTTCATAGTTAGTGTGGAGGAGGGAGAGAGAGAGAGAGGGAGAGAGAGAGAGATGCAGATTGTTTTAAATCCGTAGCGAGTCAGCCTCTCAAATTTATGCCCATGGGCTGCTTCTTGGGTGGGCTGCAGGGAGGGCGGTGCGCGAGCTGGAGCAGGGGAAAGTTGCCGACTCCAGACTGCTCGCCTTGCTCTGAAGCTTGGCTTTTCCTGCTGGAACACATTTACAACTCAACCGTCCTGACTGGCTGACTGACTGACTGCCTGGCCCTGCCTGACTTAACTAAACTGACTGACTTTTTCTGCTGCTTATTGAGCAACCCCCTTTTCTTGTGCTTCAGATGGTTTATCCTATTTTAATGACGTCATAATGGGATTTTAGCACCGGTAATGTTGTTGGAAGCTAAAACACAAGTTTTCATGAGCAGTCTTTTAACTTCTTTCACAATTCACCCTTTATATCAAGTTAAAATAAATTCCGTGCGTCAACTGATTTCCTTCAAGAAGTAGTTTTGTACTCCAGAAACATGTCTCTCAAGAACTTGGATCAGATACGATAATTCTGTCTCTTCTGTATTTCATGCTAGCAATGACTGTTTGTTTTTCTCAGCATGAGAAAGACCCGGGCCCACACCTAGCCCTCGGATAGATCCCCTGATGGATAGGATGAAGGAGAGTAGTTCACTCAACAACCAGCAGTGTGGTTTTCACAGTAGAGATGTAGGGCTGGATAGAAGCTGCTCGTACTGGTGTCAGCTCAACATTACATGTAGTAAAAAGTCAAATGCAGAAAGAATCCCGTGGTAGTAACGGAGTGTCTTACTCGGTGAAACAACTTGTTGCCCGAAACAATCTCAACCAGTTTGAGTTCTCCCTCTCATTGTGTCGCACTGAAACGCTGAAAGGCCTGCTCGGTGCCGAGTTTCTCTAACTTTTGAAAACGGGGAGGTTTTCACGCGCCTTAGTAACAGCGCAGAGCTGAATACACAGCGAGGGGATGACATCAGCAGCATGTAAATCAGCCTCGCAGCCGAGCAATAATCTAAACTTCAAATTCAGAGGATGCTTGGTTTCGGCTCACCACCATAACGTGCTGACGCACACGGACGCACATGTCCGTGCATGCATACACACTACAGCGATAAGAGGCCAGAAGGAAGTACACAATTAGTTGCTTTATTATGAGCAGGGATCATTTATCTTCAGATTTGAATGTGTGTCAAAGCTTTAATCAACAAAATGTCTGTGTCTAAAAATAAAAATAAAAACAGTCAAACACACATTATCCTTTAAGTTAAACTCTTCTTTAGAAAAGAAAAGTAATGCACGTGGGTGTATTTCTTCTTCCCAGTGGTCTCGGTTCATTCCAGCCTGTGTGTCTGGCCGCTTTGTGAGCTAATTCGCTCTGAAGGTATTATGGTTATTGGAAGGCTTGTAAACCATTAAGTCTTTATTTACAAGAGAAAGAAAAGAGGGTCTGGGTATCTACGTGGGGGCGAGCTAGGTCTTGGTACGGGCGCTGACCCCACTGTAAGTGATCAGAACAACAGAATTTCAGGACATCTGGTCCTATTTGCAGCAGACTGCAGACCACTCCTCAATTACATAATTGTGCTCATTAATTACATGAGGCGGGAGTTCATTTCCTGGTAGCCCATAACTAACAGAAAAGAGAGCCAGTAAAGAAGGACCGTGAGACGCACGTGATTATAGTGTGTGTGGTGAAACATGAAACATGGCCTCCCATGTATAAGAGCAGCCCAAGGTTAAAAAGCCACATACACATAGTACATTGTTGAGTGTCTGTGAACGTCCACGGAGCCCGTGTAAATCTTCATCTTGTACGCTGGAATCAAATTTCAGAGTGAAGCGACTTGTCAACACAGCTGTTAGTTAAACACTTGTTCTTGATGTTTTAAAACAGCTTGTTGTTTTTTCAGCATCAGTAGCCGCTGTTGTTGGCCACACACAAAGCTCCCTGCAGGTCATTTCTCCTGGAGAAGACCCGCAGAAATGGCTCACCGACGTGTTGTGGCTGGATGCAGGTGTGATGGCTGTGGTGGGTTTCACACCGTGACTGTGTGCTACTGAAAAGAGCCTGTTATTTCAGAGTAATGATTATGGTTGCATCAACGTTTCAGCATGATTTAAAAAAACAACACATGACCCAAAATTTTCCAAATGCCCAAATCTCAATTTTAAATTTAGGTCAATAACGCCGAAAACATACGAGAGCAGCATTGAAGTGCGGCCTGCTGCCAGCTGCCATGCACCGTCTATGAAAAGCTGCGGCGGACGCTACGAGCTCAGCGAGCGGCGTTCGTTTTGATTCGGCAGCGAAGTGCGGCCGAACTAAATTTTGGGATACTTTAACTTTTAGAGGCGAAGTGCGGCCACAGAGCACTCGCAGCCGAGCAGTAAACGGAGTCCGGTGACTCCTGTGACATGCTGACAGTTACAAATAATGTATTCCCGCCTGAAACACATGAACACACCTCCTGGCAGCAGAAGGATGAGCTGCATTTAGCTGCTGCCTGTTGTGTTTTTTGCGTTAAAGGACCGATCCACAAGAGTTATAATTAGTCGATTTAATTGTTCCTCCCGTCCAAATTGGCCTTGAAGAGGTCCTTTCCTCAAGCAATTTTAGTGTACTGTAAGTGATGGGGACAAAATCCAAGGACTGTAACCCGTTTTGTCTATAAGCTTTCCAAAAGTAGTGAACATGCATGTCAAAAGTACCCACAGCTCAAGGTGACATCTTCAGATATCTTGTTTTGTTCCACCAAAAGTTCAAAATCCAAAGATGTTCAGTTTACTATCAAAGAAAAGCATCAAGTACTCACATTTGAAAAGCCGGAAACACCAAATGTTAAACATTTTTGCTTAAAAAATATAACTAAAGCAATTATTCTATTATCAAAATAGTTGTATATTTAGTTTCCGTCGATCAGCTAATCGAATAATCAACTACTCAATGCGTCTCTAAACAAGGATGCGAAAACGGTGTCCGCTCTGTGGTTCCCATGCCGTGAACTGACCTGCTGCTGCACTCAGCATGAAACAAATGTTGGAATGACAATGCGGCTGTCGCAGCTGTTGTTTTTTCAGGTCCAGAGCTGTTGTCCTCTCCTCCTCCTCCTCCTCCTCCTCCTCCTCCTCCTCCTGATGCTCCTCATGTCGTCATCACTGTCCTCATGCCAGCGGGTGCAGAGCGGGATCCGTCTGTAGGACAGGAGCTCACACAGTAACGCACCTGCTAGCAGAAGTTTGAGAAGAGCGTGGGACAACGGAAGAGTAACTGGCGGGGGGAGAGATACATTCTTTCTGTGGGTGTCGGAGAGAGACAGAGAGAGGGCAGCGTACAGTGAAAGGAAGAGGCTGTGAGAGTGAGTCTCTTGGTCTTTGGACCGCGGGGAGGATCGAGGTACCACGCTGGGCATTTATGCCGGGGCTTATGGGACCAGACTCGGCTGAATACACAGAGGGTCAACAGGGATCCACGCTCACTTTTCTTTTCACACAGAGTATGACGCTGTGCGTTCGCACTGTGATAGACCGGCGACCTGTGCAGGCTGGTTCTCTGCCTTTCGCCCAGTGCATGCTGGGAAATGCTCCAACAGGATGAATAGATGAGAAATGCTGCCAGGCTGTGTGGTTTCATTATATATAATATCCCATTGGCTGTGTTGTTCAGTCATTCACTACTCCCTTCTCACTATACAGGGAGATCAATGTAGAGGACTATATAGTGAGCTCATCTGGAAGATTAATAAACACTTTTGGACTCCTCTGCTCATTTTCTCTGAGCCGTTAATCACGTCGCTGCTGTCGCACAAGTAAAACATGCCAGAACAACGTCGGCTGATCAACTATCTATAACACAATACGGTCATTTTATTGTAATAAATAGATATTGTAAGCTATTTTTTTGAGTCATTGAAAGGTAAGAACAGGAGTTAAACGCTGCCATTGTCAATATACAGTATGAGCAATAAGCGTATTTTCCCAAATTTAATACAAAAGTATTTTTCTGTTATGATGCTCCGCTTACATTAAATATAATATTTTTGCGCCACAACTCAAATCCCGCTGGTCTCTCTCCTCTCGTTCGTCTGCCATTTTTACTTCGGCGCAATGCATGATGGTAAATCGTGCCTGCTTTAGTGACCGGTGATCAGTTGTACACTACTTTTCACGATGCATGTGATACTTTGAGTCCACTATGTAGGGTAAAATAATTCTCACAATACAGCACTTCATAATTGCAAACTCGCTGTATAGTGAGTAGTGAGTGATTTTGGACACCGACACCATCTTACAAAACCTGAACAAAAATATATTTGATCATTTTATATTTTTACAAATTAGAGATTCAATTAATGGTTTAGTCAATCGATGGAAAATTGATTGGTAACTATTTGGTGATTGATTAATTGTAAGTCAACGTTTTCTGTTGATTGGACAAACAAGACATTTGAAAACAAGATGTCACCGTGGGCTCTAGGAACTTATGTTGAGCATTGCTTTCTATTTTCACTCTATACTCAATAGACCAAAGCACTAATGTAGTCAACATAAAGTATTCTGTGATTCAATTGATAATTTAAATAATCGTTCGTTCGTCAAAAACTGACACCACCCATTGTCAGAAAAATTACCAAACTTCACAAATCAAAATGGACCTTCTTGATCAATTATTACTATTATTACTATTTTGTTGTTTGATATGTTTAATGCTCTTTGCTGAAGCAACTGAACTTGTAGTAAATTACTGTGGAGCACACGATTACATGCCTTTTGGGCACGGTCACACATGCGAATGCAGGCGAGCGACAATCACCTGCCGAGGCGTCATTAGCTGACTGTAGGCAGTGCCAGGTGGGGTCGACCACACACACAAGTCTACTATCGGTTGAGTCTGGGACATCGCCGGTCAAAGTTCACGCGATTGGAAGATGTAAATCTGCTTTGCCACAAGGAAGCGAATGTTTTTATTCACTCCTTTGCTCAAATAGAATAGAAGTGAACAGGAGGTGGATATTCACTTACGTTAACTTTGCATATGACCGTGCCCTAATGGAGATCTCTCTGGACATGTAAGCCTAAAAAAAAGCAATACTCAATACCCAAACCATATCTCACTTCAGTTTCTCCTAATTGTGCTGACTCCGCAGCAGGTTGTGACATTCTTGGACTTTCCCGACTGCAGATTGTTTCTGCAGCAGTTAGACCCCCTTTGTCCATCACCCTGTTCCCGTTATTTCCATTCAGGCCGAGTCAGGCAGTTGCTCTGCTGTGGCACATTTATTGGCCCTTATTAGCTAGCACCTGTAGTCCACTAAAGGCCCTGCTTTGCTGACTGACTGACTGACTGACTGACAGATACATACTGTCTTCTGAGTTCTCGGTGTGGAGAGAAGAACACTTCATTTGGGATATGAACGGAAATTTGTTAAGCTGTAGGGAACAATCGCTGGATGTTCAAAGTTTCAAACACTGAAACCCACGGGATCCCATTCAAAGGGGTTATTTATCGACTCGTCTTCTCGTGCAGCTGTGGAGCAGAAATGTGGTGAGTGCTTGTGCACGTTAATGTGTCAGTGTGAATGTTAAGTGTTGTGTGCATGTGCTCGGGCGTATACAGTGGGCGAAGGGTCCCAAATGTGGATGTTGTGCAAGGAGTGAAGTTATTGGTGATTATCTGAACTTCTGGGTCCAAGCTCGTGTCCAGTACTGTACTTAGATGGGTACAAAAAAATCACTGCAGATCTATGTGAAATTTAAAGCGTCATTCAAGCTGACATAGTGGTAAATATAGAATTTAGTTTGTAACAGTAACAGTAGAGAAGAGTCCACGAACTGACTCAGAAATATCAAGCAACTGGTCCAAGCCAATAAATAGTTTAGCACGCAAACCTGTTCGGTGGATTTTGTTAGCTTTGGACTGAGCCATACTAGTTGAGTGCCCCTGCTTCCAGTCTGTATGCTAAGGTTAGGTAGTCTGCTGCTGCTGCTGGTAGCGTTTACTGAAGGTCCGACAGACATGAGAGTGGCATCATTCTTCTCATCCAACTCTGCAAGAAAGCGTAAAGTAAAAGTGAAAGTGTATTTCCCAAAAGCAATAAGCCCCAAAATCAGACGCTTAATGTACGTGTCAATGCGGGGGCTTTGTACAGTCCTGGATCTACCTGTTAGTCATTATTCATGACATTTACAGTTTACTCATAAACTTGATGATACAGGGGGACAACCGCCAAAACTGTCCAAACAACTGTCAGTCTGTATAACTTCATGTTTACCCCACCTGGTTTGCTTGTAAAAAGTCAGTGGGAACAGAAACCGGACCAGAACTAAAATACAAACTTGTATCTTTTTTTCCCCCTTGATCTGGATCAAATGAACTGAACGGCAGGTTTGAAACTTTCTATAATATCCAAAGTCAGTTTTCAAGTCCAAAACTGGAGTTTGAACTCCAGTAAAGAAACAAGCATCATTGTTTTCCATTATCCTTAAGGGATCCAAAGGTTTTTAGATGACACAGTGATGACGGGACACACAAAATCAAATGATCACAAAACTTTTCCTCCAAGCCTACTTCCTCAATAGCTCAATGTTTCTCAAGTGATGCTTTGATCAGGACCGAGGCTGACGTCACGGGTCTCTGACCTACATGTCAGATGCATTTCTCCCCCATTGTTTTCTGCATCTTTTTCATAATATCATCAGAACTTTAAGTAACTTGAGAAGCTCTAACAAATCATTGTGTAACTACAAATAAACTGATCAGCAAGTGATCAGATCCCCTCACGTGTAGTTCCAGTTGGTGGTGAGTTGAGTCTTTGTGGTTGCTCTCCCCCACCCCTCCCCTCCCTCCCTCCCTCCCCTCATCTTGTGTGTCCCAGCTCACACTCCAGCTTCCTGTGGGATAGAGCCGAGCCTCGGGGCAGAGGGATGTCTGTTTCCAGCCAGCGAGCTCTGTCACACATGCTCCAGCTTGTCAGGCTGAGTGTGTGTGAGGGTGATTGGGTGTCACAGTCAGCGTGTGCATGTACGCCCGTGTGTCTCTGGCTGTCTCTTTGTGCAAGTGTGTGTGTGTGTTTAGATGGTCAGAGATAAGGGTGTTTTCTCCCTGTGGGTGGAAGTGATTGTCTAGGACATGATAATAAAAAAAAACCTCTCATTAGCAGGAGTTCACTGTGGTCCAGGTTCATCTCGGGTTGTCTGAACACAAATTTGTTTCATCTCAGGGATGCGCCTGTAAAACATGTGCTGTCTCTTGTTGCAATGGAAAATAAATAGTATGTATACATGATACTTGCACACAATTACTACTGCTGTTCATTAGCGTACAACTGTTAATCCACCAAACTGAGATAAACACAAGAAAGGTCTTATAGGCGATTCGCCAAATTAAATTTTATATGAGATATTTAGTCTTTGGAAATGTGGACTTTATGTGCTTGTCAGAAAATAGTGCTACATGTGTAACACAATTTCAAAAAGCCCAAGTGTATGTCTTCAAATAGTTAATTGTGTTCGTTCAACACTCCCAAACCCCCCAAAATTATTAATTTACTCTCACATAAGACAACGAAAAACATGAAATTCGCACACTTGAGGTGCTGGAACTGGGGCACGTTTGCCATTTTTGCCTTACAGAAATAATCAATTATCAAAATAGCTGTTTCAGCTCTAATATTTACCAGGGCTGCCCCGTTAGTCGTCTAATCTTGTTTGGTTCTGTAGATCTCTGCAGTCGATTAGTGGTTTTTCAGTGCTTTTTTTCATGCAGAATGACTATCTATCATCTCTCTGGTAAACAATTTAAAGATCTGCATGCGTGAGATTTTTTGTGGAGAAACTCCGTTTTACAGATCTGTCGATTAAATCAACTAATTGATTAGTCATCAAAATCGTAGTGTCGTCGAGTGTTAATCGATCATTTCTCTGATTTCAGCATTTGGTTTTCATTCTTTAAGCGTGAACCTGAAGGTAAATGGTTTTCATTAGAAGCCGTTAACATGGCGTTCTGTTCAAAAACAAGTCGTCACTTTAACAAAATCTCCTCAATCATAATTCGTGCACGCTGTTTTTAAAACTCAGGAAACTAATTCTGTGGTTTCTCTTGAAACCAAACTGTTCAGTTCTATAATTTCACACAGTAAGGGTTTTGGCATGTTTATGTGGTTCCGCATCATGCCTGATCACTCACAGGCAGCATGTTAGGAGACAGTCTGCGGTGAACAAACATCAACGGGATCTGTGTGTATCTCTGTGTGAGCAAAGCTGTGTGTCTTTAAGTTGAACCTTTATACACACACACACACACACACACACACACACACACACACACACACACACACACAGTGGCTTGCTTTACCTCAGCACTTCTTGCCCTGCTGGTTGGCCATCAGCAGACTGGTGGTGTGTCTGAGGTGTGTGGCTTACCACCATGTCATTGCCTGGAGGGCTCTTGCTGTCTGTTGTCACCTATGCACACAGACACACAGGTAAGCAGTTCATGTACAACATGTGTGACTTTAATGTGGAGTGAACCAAAGCAGCCTTTTTATTTCTTAAAATAACAGAAAACAAAACTTTACCATAACTTTAAATTGAGTAGTTTAACGCCAAAACAACTGATCGAAAACTGGAGAACCCTTTTCAAACATTGAATATGTAACACTGCTGCTTGCAGTAAAGGTGCAATACACAGGATTCTGTAGTATCGCAGCAAACAACTATTTGCTGTGTAAAGATATAGTGGAGTTCATTCCCTGCTCAGTCTACCTCAGCAGAGAATGAAGTCTCTCTCCCTCTGTGTGTGTGTGTTGTAGTCCGAGCTTCTCTGTGCTTTGTTTATGCGTCTGTGCCGGCCGCATGGCTCATGTGGGCCTGCCCCATTGGCTGGCTGATAACTGATTGTTGACCGTTTTTAAAATGTTTGTTCCTGTGACAACATTTAATTCAGACTTGAGTTGACATGTTAAAATAGCATCACATTTACATGAAAAGATGCATTTTCTTAAAGGGGCTTAGCTGCTACTTTTGGCATTCGTTCGACACATTTGTAATAACGCCTCAACTTTAAAGGCTGTCACTGTCGGGATAGGACTGCCGGAATACGCTGGTTTTATGACGTATGTAAGAACCGGAGTTGTTGGTGATGAGAATATGCTAAGTGTGTTCGTACCCTACATTTACACCCTCACCTTTCCTAATAGGACCCTTTAACACACCCACAGGTCAACAAGGGAGTTGTTTAACCTCAGCCAAGTGGGGTTTGGAAGTTGAGGGAAAGAGAAATTAGGCAGTAGAAGATAATTCACTGGTCCATCCTCTCCTCTCCGTAAACACATTGAAGAGCAAACGTTTTTAACTTGGAGTGTTACCGCCAGAGCCCTTCTGCTAACTGACCCGGGGCTCTGAAGAGCTGCACATAACAGGCGCCAACGTTGGCTTTTGTGTGCAGGAGGGTCTTTACATAACCAAGCATATTGTCTAGCAACCAGTCGGCTACTGAAGGGCCTTGTAAATGGAGGAGGGGGTCTGCTTGAGTGGAGGCCAGCAGCCGGGTTGAGAGGCTAGTGGAGCTAAGCTAGATCATGACTAAAGGCTAGCTTGTTAGCCTGATAATGCCCTAAGGGTATATGCAACGAGCTCCAGCAGCAGCAGCAAAGGGGCTAATAAAAACAAATCGCCTGTGGCAGTATACGTTTTTGTATAAATTAGGAGAAAATCCGGTTTTAAGATAAATTATTCCTCTTTGAATACAAAAATCTTCATTTTCTAAAGCCTCCTGAAAGCCTCAAGTCATACTTTTCACAAAAAAAAGTCACATTTCTGCCAATGTAAATCATTTCCTAGTTACCTAACGCCCCTCACTATGCTCCCTACGCCGTTACTCCACAAAGCCCGGCCTTCTTCACCTTGTTTTCAGTGTTTGGGTCCGGGCCAGAATTCCCTTGGAACTGCCCAGGATGTTGAGGTATATTTTTCCTCCCCGCTCCCAGCGATTAGTTTTTTCAAGATGTTTTCTTTTGGCAGAAAAGACATTTTTGCATGTCTCTCTCATTGCACCGTCCAGATCACACCCGAAATACTTTGAATTCTTAAATAAATACTATATCGAGTCATTTTTACATGTTTTAGTGGTGGATCTTGTTAACAGGAAGGAAAGTTACTACTTTATGACAATTAAGTATTCATGTCTTGTTAAACTTTTGAAGAGTTTATCAGTGGTGATGACGCAAACTGTCTCACTATAAGATTCATTTCCATTATCCAGGTGTCACAGTATCATAAACGTATTCGTCTCCTAGGATTTTGACTAACACCAACTGTCCTCAAACAGTGGCGACAGTCGTTTGTGTGGCAGCACAACAGGCTCTCGCTGGTAACTGATTTTGACACAGCGACTCATCATCAGCTCCACACTTCACCTTAGATCAGATGATAATGACCCATTTATCACCGACACTTGATACCCCTGTCATTCTTAACAGCTCCCTGCCAAGACAGAGGAAGCTTTTACTGCTGTTCCCGAGATGTCGCCATTGTCTACCAATACACAAAGACAAGGTGTCCCGATGGCCCCTGCGTGAGTCCCCGGACGGCCCCTAGTTGCACCACTGAGGGCTTTCTCGCTATTGTCAGCCCGGCTGCAATCACGAGGCACGGCCTGAGTGTGGAGGCTCGGGTGGAGGGGAGAGGGGGTTGGGTGCTTTGAAAAGATGTGTGAAATAGGAGTATGGGTATTAAGGGTCTTGGCTCTGCTGGGGGTCCATTGTGATGAAGGCTGAGCCCCCTACCGGCATCCATGATCTCCTCTATTGCAACAGAAGCTCTGCTCCGCTCCCTGTGTGTGCTTTTTTTTTTTTTTTTTGTCAACGTCTTTCTCACTTCTCCATCTCCCTCTCTCACTTTCTCTCACTCCCTTGTCCCCTCACCTCCCTTCATCAGCTCTCTTTTTGCTCGGAGTCAGAGCCAAAGAATTTGGAGAGTCTGCTCTCCTATCTGAGTTAACTGGATTCCCACAGATGCGTTAAATTGGCTGTGAAAGGTGATCATGGCAGGTCACTGTAGCTGTGTTTCACCGTTCAACTGCTACTTTATCCATACAATTAAGAAGCCCTGTAAGACACATGACCAAAGGTATGTGGACACCCCTGTCCTTAGTCAGGACTGTGGTTAGTGTTCTAGCAACTCTGAAATGAACGCAAATATTTCCAGCAGAGTCCCGCCCATCACCAACCAAACTCTGTACAAAATTAGTATTTAAAAAAAATAATAATAATAATTCAAATTTCACCCAACATTATAATTCATATTCTCATTCACATTCGGGGTGGTTTCACTGAGAGGACGGTTTGTCTTGCAGGAACGCAAGAGAGAGGCAACATACGCACAGTTACACACATGCACATCTGGAAGCTGCCCAGTTCAACCACAGTCTGATCTGCTGGCCACTGAGCAGCTCCACTGGAGCAGTTGGAGTTAAGGGTCTTGCTCAAGGGCACCTCAGTGCTTTTTCACTTCGCCCATCCAAATTTATCCTGCGGGTCCGTTGATTGAACCGGTCACAAGCGCACTTTTCTAACCTCTAAATGTTTTCACAAAGCCCCCTACCCTAGTAATTCTGGTGAGGAATATCACTGTAAATCTGTTACTTTAATTGTTTAGTTTTTCTTAAATCTCAAGACTGTTTAAGGATATTTAGTCAACAACTCCAACAACTCCAAGACTTTAAAAGGTGTGTTATCAGAAGATATTAGACCTCCTCATGTCACCAAACACCCCAAACAACCAGACCTTTTAATGTGCTGCTTATCGGTTAGTGGTAACAGTTAAGAAAACAGGTTTTCTTGTTTCAACATGCGGGGTCCATGTAGTGGCTGGTTTTCCGAGTTTGTTTTTGTGGAAGAACAACATATTAATTCCCATGTTTGCTCAAAATCTCACGTGGATCAAACATTCAGGTGCCCGCATCCCTTTTGTCATGGAGTGTTTCATTTCTTCTCATCTATCTGTCCTCTATCTGCTCTCGGTTCTCCCCTCGAGGAGTTCGAGGCTGTGAGTGTGTTTCGGACGGATTGGGAATGTGTGTGTACATTCACCTATTTGCACAGCGTTATCCAGCTTGTGTGAGGCCAACAGGAGTCGAGCGATTGTCAATAGCAGAAGTCAATAAAAACCCGTCATCGACAAAGAGAGAACAAACAGCCGCGGTTTGTTCAGGATTTCCTAACAAACACTGCACTAGAGACGGAGACAGAGAGAGGGGAAGGCCGTGCGGACTTGACTCTCCCTGTATAACATCGGATCAAACGGGGAACTGTCTCACTCATCAGAGAGGAATTATTACAGTGACTGGATGCTGAACCAACCCTACTCATTAAAACTCAGGACTCACTACCTCCAAATTATAAATCCATCCACTTCTGCAAACCTACTGTACATGTCCACGAGGGTCAAGAGTTCACCGTGTCTTTCGGTTGATGGACCCAAGTTATTTGCTCTTAAATCCTGAAAAAAAAAATCAAGAGGTTGTCTGACCCTCCGATGTCCCTTGTAAATGTCTTCTGCTGGTTCAGACCAGTCAGACTAGGACGAATGTGCACCTGCGGAAAGAAAATGAGGACTGTGGGACCTCGTAAAAAATAAATAAAAGGAAATCATTTGCTTTCACTCTTGGCACTGTGATTACTTCCTGTCATTTCCTTTACTTCCTTATTTCAGTGACTATTACACTTGCACCTCCCGCGACAGTATGCTTTTGCTCTCACTTTTTCAAGGATATTAATGCACTTTGTAAAAAAACGTTTCTCGTTAGGAGCAC
>NW_022280031.1:2214657-2250540 GCF_004355925.1 Anarrhichthys ocellatus
TCACTGATCCGACACACGCAAACTTGCACAAACAAAAGTCCTGCAAATTGCACCAACGCTCACCTCCAGTTCACTCAGCCAGATGATATTCTCCATCCCTTTGTTTGTTTCAGTGAACGTGTAGTAGTGAGCACAAAGCATATGGTGGAAGACTTCTGCCACAAGTGGCCAAAAGAATCCCACAAAAAGTTTGAGTGACAGTTCGGAGGAACATCGGAAATCGTGGTAATGTGTAATGTGTTGTGCGCACAATTGATTGACATACAATAAGTAACATAACTAGTGAAGAAGACATTTTGTCTTTATGTGTGGGGTCTCCCACAACTACAAATTAGAAAATCTCGTAAAATGTGCTCCCGACCGAAGGATTGATTTCACAATTGATTTAAATGAGCAACGGCTCAGATTGTTGAAATTCCTCACATGTTTTACATTTCACACGTTTGTGCATCTGGTTATTTGAGAGCAAAACCTAAAATGTGGTTTTAAGAAGTGTGTTTTTATGTATTAGTCTGTGTGAATGTGTGCAAGCATCAGTTTGTGTGCATGTTTTTAAGCTCCTTACCCCCATCCAGTTCAAAAACAGCTGATTAGCTCATTTGTTGCCTTTTAGTTATGTTAATGCCACTTAACTACAGCCCTGGTGGGAACTCAAAACACACACACACACACACTAACAATCACCTTGCTTGTGTTGTTCGATTCCCCTCTCCATCTTTCCATAGTACGCATCTTTTTATTTCTCACTATAATAGTCAGTTCGACAGTTATCGTGGCTGCTGTTTGGTGAAATCGTCAGCAGTTTGGTGTGTGTGTGTGTGTGTGTGTGTGTGTGTGGGTGGGTGTATGTGTGTGTATTTGTTATTATGTCTGTGTTGTCTGCGTTTGTTTAGTTTGTGGACTCCTCTGGACGACCATGACTCGTCTCTCTCCCTTACAGCATGTGATCCTGAACCCAGCCAAGCCTTTCATTCGTTCAGGGAAAGTGTGTGTATGCATCTGTCAGTGTGTGGGGGCGCTTTTGCCTCCGTGTGTGTGTGTGTGTGTGTGTGTGTCTCAGCGAGTCACATGCTAAGCCCCAAACACCAGCTCAGGGATCCCAGCCAATTAAAAGCTAACGCAGGCCTGGATGCCTTGCCCCTACCAACATCTGGGTATTAAACTAAACGGCTGCGATATATTAGTTATGAAGTCAGCAGCTCTGAGAAGGACCACACAGGAGAAGTGCACGTCTCATATATGTCTGTGTGTGTCTATGATCCAAATAGCTGCTCTGTAATTTGCTCAGCGTGTAAATTGATGAGGTTTGTTTAAGCAAATGACAAGCAGAATGAAAGAAGAAGAACATCATTTTCTTCCCTACTGTTTTGCATCAACGGATCGCAGCAGTCATCAGTACTCGTATGATTTATAGTTTACTGCAGATTCCCAGAGGGCACGCGAGGGAGATGAGTTGTGGCAGATTTGAGCACAGGAGGAAAGCATGTGTTGTTTTGCGTGTTGAAGTTATCAAAATGAACCAGCAACTGTAAAACTGTAGAAAAGGTTTTTCTTTGAAACGTAAGGAAGGTGAGAGGAGTTGACTATTTGGGAGCAAATGCAAGGACAGGGAGGAGGTAAGAGGGAGGGGATGCAAGTTCAGGGGAAAGCACAAGCGTGAAAGTGATGATGTAAAATACAATGAACCTTATCAAGGTTGTACACACAAACACAGAGAGACGCACACAGACGTGCACAACTGTGTGAACGGAGGAAGACAAGTCTCCACGTGTGTGTTCAGCTAATGGGACAAATTTAAACACAGTTTACATTCTGAGGAGAGAACGACTGGTTCGCTGTGTAGAACAACGGGATTTGTTTATGACGTTTAAGATGTGCGGTTAAAGGAGACGTAGCATGGTTTCTGATGACTTTCAGCTTGACTGTCCAACACATATATTTACTTTATAGCAAATATCTGCTCTGGTGACAGTTAAGGCTTATTTTGTGAAGGCTCGAATTTTTGCACATGGCCAGCGAGAGGTGACTGTTGAAACATAATGTCGGCAAACTGTAAGTACCTGCTGAAGAGAGATCAAAGTTGACTTCTCGGTCCAATTTTTAGTCTTGTTTATTTTGTCCTTAATCAGATTTGTCCTGTTTGTATTAGGAAACCTTTAAAGATAGCTGCTTGTGTTAGAGTATTTTACAATTGCTTCGGCCCAGGACTGACAATGGGAGGAGCAGGTTTCTATAAGTCTGTCTTCTCCATCAGGCAACTTGTCTGAGCGTCGATCTCTTTATTAGTGTGTCTGCATACACACATATGTTTGCCTGCCAGTCATTGCATTTACAGGATCTGTCTTTCCAGGGCTGACCTGCCTTTACGTCTCCACATTACTACAGCGTCTTCCCCTTTCTGAAGCATGACGCCAAGTCCTGAAAGATTTGCAGTGAACAAATCCAACGTGTCTCGATTAATCCCGCCCAGTGGATATTCTGGTTGTGTTACGGTTGTTTCTCTTCTGTGAGAGGCTGTCATAGATGTGGTCACTGTGTGCGTCTGGTGGCCTGCAGGCCTCGTCTGCTAGCTGTGGTGCAGCGGTTTCTCCCACATACCGAATACAAACATAAACACATAGCCTGACGTAGGGCGCGCTCGCGTTTTTCTCCCTGCCTTTCTTTGTCTTGTCTTGCTCTCAGCCACACACATGCGTCGGGTATCCACCCCCACACACACACACTCTCTCTCTCTCCCCCCTCCATCCCCCGGAGCCCCTCTGCCTCTCTTTGCTCTGTCTCTTTTTTACCTCACGAGTTTTCCACCTCCTTTTTCTCCTCTCTTACTTCCAGCTGTGTTATACAGCGAAGGAATATAAGTAGCAGCATGCCGGCTATAAATATTGCCTGCCCACCCAAGACTGTTAGGATTATTATTTTTCTTATAATCACTGCGGTCTTTCTATAAACCGAACAGATTATTATCTGGTTTTTGTCCCTGTTTCAATGTGCAACAGCCAGCTCCGGTGTTTTTGTGCAGTCGACATTTTCTCTTTGCTGGTGTCAGGTAGATAGATGATTGACTGGAGAGGATTTATAAGGCCTTGATTTGTACTTTAGCTTCCACAGTGTCAGTAAAGCCTCAGCGCTAATGAGTAGAGTGGACTCAAACCAGGAGGAAAAATGACGTAGAGCTACAGAAAGGATGGGAGGGAAAGAGCAACAAGCAGTTGGGTGACGTTCATGAGTGCTGGTGAAGGTGAAGAGGAGTGCTTAGCTGGATTTACAATGACAAAGCTCTCTTCTTTTTTTCTTTTTTTTTTTCTTCTTGAAAATGGGGGTTGGGCTCCTCGTTGTTTATAGATGGAGCATTTTCTATGCTCTGCCTCCGGCCTACAGCTGGGAGCCAGCTGTGTGAATCAACCTCTCCTCATCTGCTTTATCCATCTGTCCTTCTCTCCCTTTTTCCTCCCCCTGTTTCCTCCACTTCTCCTCCTTAAAAGGAGTTCAAAGAAATATTTGTGGTTGTGGCGTTACCTACCTGATACACAGACGTGCCGAAGTAGTAGTAGTAGAAGAAGAAGAAGAAGAGGAGGGGAAGACGAGACAAGAGTTTGATGTTACTTGGTGGACAGAGTGGGGAGGAAGGTGTGTTCGGGGGGAGGAAAAGGGGGTGGAGGTAAAGAGAGAGGAGGGGAGGGGATGGGAGCGGGGTACAGGAAACCACAGGTATGTGCAGGATGGCGGGTGGGTGGCCTGGAGAGAGGACAGAGAAAAAGTGGGATTGTGGAGGAGTGAAGGAACAGCGATTGTATGAGGCGACTAAAGAAGAAGGAAACACTCTCACGTGCACCAAGTCCATCCTCCTGAGAGAGTTGTTGGTTGAAATCCCTGAACTGAAGAATGTTAAACATCTAGCTGCCTTTGAGAAGCTGCTCAGCAGCAAGAAGTCCAACGCTGTGCTTGTGCAGGCAAATGAAAACAAGGAGAGGTGAACCGCTCCTAATCTTAAAACAAACACTATCAAGTTGCTGACTGATCAGGCCGACAGTTCCAGTCATTTTGACTGTGTGTTGCTCTATAAGGCAGCTTGAGTGACTTATGGTACATTTTTGCACCAGAGATGGTTCTCCGTCAGTGTATTAGTATTTTCCATTATTTGCTCTTCCCTCCTTCTGCACATAGCATAGCTTGTCATCAAGTTTAATAAGATTATGGCTTTCAGCTCGCCTAAACTTAAAAAACAAAGAAGTTCACTCAAAGCTGATCAGGTGCTGTTTTCTGTTCTGTTTACTCTTTTCTACTGGTGTAGCTCTGCTCCCGCGTCCACTGTTTGTAGTCATGTCGAGCTGCCGCTCTCAAGCCCTCTAGTGCCCTGATGTCTGTCATCAGTCACTCCGCCTGTGTAGCAACAAGGGATCAGCGTTTCATTCTGCCATTTCGACAAGGTGAGAACCCCAGCAGTGAGACATCAGCACTGCAGCTTCCTCAGCCCACAGTTTACAGTAGAGAGTCACGTGAGGTGTGAATCAGTGGGGTTGAAACCTGGGCTACGGTGTTGACTGTATTTAACCACAGCGATAGTTTGGTAAACATTAGTTCAGGGCTTCAAGGATTGTTCTTTCTCAACATAGCTTTGTAGTCTTCCCCTTTTCAACCCTTTAGATCATTCGTATAGTATTTTTGTCATGTGAGGACAGTTGCTCATTTCAGGTCACTAACATTGAAGCAAACAATTTTGGGGGGTGTCAATGGTAGACAAAATGTTTGGTGATTTATTTTAAACATTTAAGTTATTTCTGTCGTATATGCAATACTATATGTACTGTATAGGGCTGGGTGATATGGATAATATTGATATCACTATATTAACAGGAATATTTTTCTGATATTTTTGTATAAAACATGACGGCAAAAATTACATATGTTCGCAAAATTCACAAATAGCCATTGCTTTTCCATGCAAAGACCTGTGTTTCTACGGTTTTGCTTTGCATTAGACCAAACTCTTTAAATGTGTCAAACAAGTCATTTCAATAACTAATTTAGTCAGTTTTAATTTACATTTTTCTCAAAAAATATTGAATTACTGAACACTATCAGCACTAGATTTATGTAACCCTAACCCTCATGACCTAAATGTATTTTAAATAAACTAAAAGTGCAGAAATTTAATACTTGTTTTAGATGCATGATCATTTATTTTCCTACACACTGTCTACTGGGCGTGAAATAGACATCACTACATTTTGCTTTGGTTCTGATATTATTATGAAATTACAACACATCCGACTAAGGTAGGACAATAAAGTCCTAAACTTATTTTCATCTGTAGCTCTGACAATTTGGGCAGTACAGGTTTGTATTACATCATCACAATAGCGCTGTAAGTCAATAAAGATGTATATTGAATTATTGACCAGCCCTGTGCGTACCTATTGTTTACCTGCTCACATTGATGCTTATTTTAGTTCGGTATCTTTTGAAGTTGTCCATTTTGGCGTAAGAGCAATTAAAGCTGTTTAAAGGCAACTCAAAGTAGCTGTTCAAGTAGATATGACATTAATCTTCCCTGCAGCAGGTCAGTGAATAGGGCTTATTGTACATTACAGTGATGTCTCCAGCCCTGTGGCCTTTCGGTGGTCACACCATTAGCCCCCATTAAATTACAGCAGCTGTGAGGAATTCACAAAGTCTGGGTAAAAGGGGTAAAAACACAACGGAGGGTGTGTGGGGGAGAAAAGCAGGGAAGGAGGAGAGTCGGGGCTGGGTTGGGTGGGGGGGTTACAAAAACAAAGCCAGAATTTAAAAACAAAGTTTACCACTGAAGGAAAACAACAGGGCTAGAAAAGGTTGGTGGGTGAGGAGCGAGAGAAAGAAAAGAGAAGAAAATTAAAAAGAAAATGAGGTAGGATCTGGACTTTGGTTGGCTGACGGCCCGAGTCCCGCCTTCCTCACCCCTCCCTCCCCTCGCTCAGTCTCCAGCCCTAACACAACAGAATCCCCCACAAGCCCAGCCACATCAGGAACGGCTGGCTACATTATAGCTGCCATTATCGTCTCTCAAGTCATAACAGCCAGAGAACACCCACCTCGACTGCAGCTCCGCCAGGAGGGGGAGGGGCGAGGTAGAGGTCGCAAGAGCAGGAATGAGCAGGGAGAGAGGGAATGAGGGAGAGGGTGGAGGCAGCGGGGGAGAAGAGGGAGAGAGAGAGAGAGAGAGAGAGATAGCCAGAGATAGAGAGCAATGGATAAGGCAGAATGAGTGGAGGGAAGTAGGGAACGAGGGAGAGGGTGGGGGAGAAAGACGGGGACAAAATAGTTTCAGATGGGTGTTTACACTGCAGGACATGCTCCAAAGATGTGTGCAGAGTGTGATTCAGGCTGTTTTGTGTTGTTTAAGAGTTTATCCAGCAAACACACACTGTATACTCCCATTCCCATCTGAGAGTAGAGGAGAAATGAGGTTAAGAGGAGAGGGGCTGTCATTAAATGCCTCTTTCTACATCGGGGGGGGGGGCCCAGTTTAGTGTTACACCCAAGAGTAAAGGAGTGGAGCAGCCGAGTGGGCCTGGATCAGGCCTTTTGTCTGACACAACCAGTGACCTGTGGAAATGTCTGTCCTCTCTGGAGACTTCCTCAGAGGGAGGAGGACTGACGCTTTATGGGAATGTCACAAATGGCCAAACCCTGCAAGACTAAACAATGTTTCTCTTTGTATACCACAAACACAAACTATCACCCGAGAACTGACGTCTGTGGGACAAATACGTACCAAAAGTCACCTGATGCAGTCGAAGCCCTGCTACAAGACGTCGACTGCGTCTGTGAATCTTACGGTGCCGTTACGGTGATAATATTACACTTTAATGTCATCAGAAATCATAACCACGCTTGCTAAGACATGTTCCTGTCAACTTTGAAATACAAGTTAAAGTGAGACTATCTAACTTTTGAAAGAGTAAATAACACATTTTTCCAGCCTTACTTGGTCTGGTATGACCAGTAGCTTATGGTGGCTAATGTGAGCTAACTTTGGTTGATTTGGTAGAATTAGACTTTTCTACTTGTGCTACAATTACACATTGTCAGCATTTATATTGTCCTGTAACATTAGTGCAAAACAAAGTCTAAATAGTGTTGATCTATCAAAAGTTTGCTAGCATTAGCCACTTAAAGCTACAGGTCATACCAGACCCAGTGAGGCTGAAGCAACAAAACAGCTGTGTGTTGAACTGAGTAAGGGTTTATTTCTTGAATCCAACTTTTGATTTATAGGACAAAGAATATGTTAGCTCTGTAGTTGTAGTTAGTATCAGCTTTACAGTGAATGAGTAATAGATCACTAGGGATACAAAGCCGTATTTTATTTATTGGTGGTAAGCTGCTGTTTGGATTGGTGAGTAAGTCGGGAAGCTTGAATGGAAATTTATTAGGCTAGACCACAGTCGGGACCTCTTGGGCTTGTTTAAAAATATCCAGTAATTGAGTTAAACTCAGCTAATATACATCCAAGATACTATCCTCCAGCAAGGACAGAAAAAAAGAAGAAATCCATGAGTTTGTCTCTCTGGTGCCTCGGAGCCATGCTTTATAATTTAGGTTCCCAACATTTTCACCTGTAACACCCAAAATAACGATGCCAGAGACTTGCAACCTTCCGTCAGAAGTGGTTTAAGCACAAACATGTCTAATGCCTAATCATACAGAGCTTTGATACCCTAACACAAAAGAACAACACCCATAAACATTGCATTTACACCACACGATGAACATGGTGCTCCTCCGCTCTCTTCTGCTGCTGTCCTCTCTGCTTGGTCTTTAACCAACATTTCATCTTGTACAAAAAGGTCGAGGCGTAACGCCTGTTGCTTTGAGCACGGACACACGTACACCTTGTTTACGTTGCGGGGCTGTAAATTGACCTGCAACTGTTGCCGCTCACCAATCTGTTGTAATCGTGACCCACCCGGGTGTCAAAAACCCCACTTTGAGAATCCCTGCTGTAAACGCTACTTTTCTTGTTTGGTGATATTGTGGAGGTCACTTTGGGGTCTTCATACCCCAAAAGATGTGATCTTCCAGCAATCTTTGTGTTTTTTTTTTTTTCTTTGATTTTCTATATTCTGCTAATACACCAATACAACGAACCTCAAACACTGAAATTATTTGATTAATTGATTGCTCAGTTAATTCAATTAGTCAATTAGACATCACTGACGTCTGTGATCTTGATGGCTTTTTGTTATCATTCATTTTTTTTGAATAAATGATTCATATATTTATTCAAAACATTTAATAGCTTAATTTCTACACAGCATGCAAGTCTTCCGATTAAAGTCTACTGTTTGCCACATACTAATGCTATATTCATGGCCTTTTTCCCGCTGGTTTCATCATATTCCTAAGTACGGTTGATGACGTTGAGGACAAAGTGGTTGTGTGAGGTTAGAGATGTCTTGTTTTAGGCTAACTTGTATGGGGCGGTGGTGCTGCAGGCGTGTGAAGCTGGAGTGTGTGTGAATGGAGAGGTTTTGGGTGTAGAAAGTGGCTGGACATCCTGTCCTCATCCTCAGCTCCTTGGTTCCTGCCCAGCTCGCTGTGCCGCAGCGGAGCAGACTTGTTTGGTTAGCCGTTTGATTTATGGCCTCGGGGTTTTTAATATATTTCTGCCCCATCCCTCTGAAACCCAGCACCACAAAATTACACCGGGAAGCAAAGTCCCTGAGAGTTTCTCACAAGATATTGACCTGAAATAGCACAATGCCACGGCACCTGTATCAGCACCGTGCATGCACTGTATATAATCATCCATCTACTGTATGTGTGCTTACACGCTGTATAGATATAGAAATACATACATGCACACATACAGTCTATAGGCCGAGGTACATTCCTACTGATGCAAATTCAAAAGAATGCACTTCAGGAATGCTCTACTGTTTGTGTTTTGTTTGTCATGTTTTTCTTGTGTCTAAAATGGGCTACTACTGCGTCTCGTTGTGCATCCCTGTGTTGCATTAACTGCACATATTTAGTCCATAAACTTATTTTTTAGAAGACAGGGATGCTCAGACTTGGCAAACATGAATTCTGTTGACTTATTCTATGTTTGCGCTTGCCTTACAGTAAATCACTGACTAAGAGCACACTCTATGTACCACGTAGATGAATTACTCAACACACAAATGAGCGTGTCTACACGGAGCAATACAACAATAACACTCACACACTCACTCGCTGCCTCGCTCCCTGGAGAAACACTCGCAAACATATTTTTCAAAAAGATTTCCAGCTTGCTCATGCGCAGGTGGTCTCATACATTATTCACTCTTACGCCGAGATGCACCTCCATTTATCATGTCAAACACACTCTCTCTCGAACACACACACACACACACACACACACACACACACAGCACTGCAAATACACTTGTCTCCAAAACTCCGTTCTCAAACACACCTGCTACTGTGCTTTCACAGTACAAACTGCTTCGGTATATTCAGTCTTTCACACACACACACACGCGCGCGCACACATTCTCTGCAGACTTGGTGGCCACTAGATTATTATGCTACCCCCTGGCGAGACTGACAGGTGTGTCAGTGTATGTGTGTGTGTGTGTGTGTGTGTGTGTGTGTGTATGTGACAGGCTGTCTGGCGACCCCCTTCTTGGTATTTATGAGTTCTGGACAGCTGAGGTGCTCGGCGAGATCTCTATTTAGCGCTTCCGGGCTAATTATCATACACACATCCGAAGCAGGCGCTGAACATATGCAATTAGCCGCGGACCGCCCACATCATTTAGCCACTCGCTAACTTTGCGTATCAAATCCCCCTGGTGGCTTGAGGGCTTAAATAGGTCCCTACTGCCCTTTTAACACTTGTGCTGCTACATAACAGGCCCGGCAACAGAGCTTTCATCTGCAGTGGACAGGAGCTTTCCCAGTTTGGGTTTAAGCACTTGTCACATGAACAGCAGCAATGGAGTATTTTTGATTCTGCATGCATGGCAAGGACTTAAGTCTAGAGTAAAAGAATAATGCAAGGTAGTCAGATTTGTTAACTCTTTCTTTTTTCAAATCAATATAAACATTTAATGTTGCATTTTCTTTTTTTTTATTATTACTACAGATCATCCCAAAAAAAAAAAAAATAGATGTTTAGGATTAAAAGGGTAAAACACAAATATTGACACAAAAATGATTATATGACATCAACGTGTACAGTATTGTCTTTGTCCTAATTACCTGTGTAAGCATGTAAGAGCCCACAGTCCCGACTATTAGTACCTGCACTGATGTGGTTGGATGTAATAAGCAGGCGCTTGTTCCCAAGATCTCTCAGCTAGAATTACCTTACACATGCACTCCTGCTGAAAGATACCATCTCAATATGAGTTTCATACAAAAGATCGCTTTGTTCTACTATAATTCTTCTCCGTTTCTGTTGCCACTATCACCACTTTTTTTTTTTTAAGCTTTGAGGGAAAACACAGATTTTCTTCTTCTGCAGGTCTTTTCCACGGCGATCGTTTCTTTCCAGGATGGGAAGGTGCGGCGGGTTTTTAGTGTCAGTCAGCAGTGTTTGAGGTGCACAACTTTGTTTAGAGAAGAGAGATTACGGCCAAGCCCACTGTTTGTGTCACAGGGTTTTGTCTAATCTGTGTGTATCAGGGCACATCAGTACCATCACATGACCTGCTTTTAAGGTTCAATTTGTAGAGCTTACACCATTTTATGTTGCTATTTAGGGGACATTAATGTTAATTTATGAGATCATATGTATTTATGAATGTTTCATTTATCCAAATGGAGCTTTAGATGCTTATATTTCTAATAACGTGTGACTGCAGAAGGGCAACTCTAGCATTGTTTTCTCTCAAAGGAAACTCAATTCCCAGACATAAATTTACACTTAAACCTCATAACTGACTTTTAAATCACATTAACTGTGAACATACCTGTAATTATGAAACATTTTGCAATTAGTATTTATTATTCCAAAGATAAACTAATTAAATGAAATGTGATGGATTGAAGCAGGCACAGCACCACCCTTAACACTGTAAGTGCTGTTGGTTTTTATTCTTAACTAAATGTGACTTCTAACCTGTATTTTACTTTCTTCAAGTTATATTTGAATGCAAGACTGCAGGACGTATTTTTACTATGTTAAACTTTATTTCCACTGTGGTTTTTACATTTTTACTTTTACTTGAGTAATGCATTTAGTACTTTGTTCTGGCTTTGTTTAGAATAAGTATGACTCAAGCTTTTCACGGGGAGCTTGTTTTACTCTTGAACTGCTTGGTCTGCTCTGTTATTAACAAGCTCTTTTATTTCTTTTTTTTCTCCTCCCTAACCACAATTGTTTTTGTCCATTTGCCTTTACTCTGCAGAGCAGTTTAGTTTAGTTTGGTGGGGTTTGTTTGGGTTTCCTCATTTCACCCTAACCGTGTCCTTGTCTTTGTGTGTCAGGTCCAGGCTGTACGGGGAGCAGTAGGTCTCGGAGCTCCAATGCCAGTGGACATGCAGCCACACCAGGGGCTGTACCACTACGAGACCTCACCCAGCCAGCCCTCCAGAGGGTAAGACAGCAGTTGACTCATCGCTCACTCATCGCTCTGTGGCTGCATTTTAACCTCCATTTGTCATGGTGAATTATGTGAAACCGGTTTCAGAAATATAAGGAATAGTGCAACATTTGGGGAAATTTGCTTATTTAATTTCTTTCCAAGAGTAAGATAAGATAAAACTTATTTTATCAATGAGATGATCTGTACCACTCTCAATGATAAGTACATTGTTAGAGTATCTCAGCACATAGAAGGGAGGTCGGCACTGTCCAAACTTCAGGCATCGCACATTTTCTTAACAGCATAAAAGACCATCTTATTTATTGTTTTGGTTGTGCGGTTTTATTTAGTTTATTTTATTCATTTACTTTATTAGTAAGAATTAAAATTGCATTGCTCTTTGTACCTGCATTATTATATATGCCATTATATAATCATTATATCAGTGGCATGAAATAGTCTTGACATGACAATAAAATCATTCATCGCAATTATTTCTTGCATGATATATCGTCCAACAAAATTATTACTAATACCGTGACAGACCTAAACATACACAGCAGTTTCTGAAAATAATCTCTTTTCAAAACCAAGATACAAATGTACTTGAAAGTCAAACTTTCAGTGCAATATCAAGGACAAAAATATGCCAACAAGTACAACACTAGCGGTATATCTGTGAGAGAAATCAGTCACCGTAGAGGCCCGGCAGATCAATCCAGACTTACAGTTCATCCAACCAGCCAGCACTTCTATCGCGTGTGCTGACAGATATGGTCCGCACTATGGTATAAAACCTGGCAAACTCACTGCGATAACAAGACTTCAACAAGTTGTGCACAGTCACTGCGCACGGCCAAAATTCTTAGCGCTCCTCCTAAAATCACAAATTGTTGTTTCTGGACAGGGTTGACATCGGGACAATACATTTTCTAACTGTGGACAGAGCCAGGCTAGCTGTTCAGAAACTCTACCTATTTTAATCACACAGATATTCTGAGGTTGCAGGTCTCGCTGCAATTGTTGTGGACGCAGTGCTAGCTCAGTCCCTCACTCCTCCCCCTCTCCTCCCTCCCCTTCCACATGCCACCCAGGTTGCGGGTGGACTCGGCCTCTCTCTGACAGCTGCTAATTACAGGCTGACCAGGCCCCGCTGCGCTCTGCATGACTGCCTCGCGCCCCGCTCAGGTTACCCAGAGTGAGGGAGAAACGGAGAGAGATGGAGAGAAAGGTGGCTTGTCAGGACGGAGAAAGACAGAGGAGCAGGAGGGAGAGGAAGAGGAGATAGAAAGTAACAGAGAGAGAGAGGGAGGGGGAGAAACAGAGAAGTGGAACAGAAGGGGTGAATGGGAGAAGAGAAAGGGAGAAAGGAGTGAGAATGGGAGGGAGAGGTAGAGTCGGGGGGAACCAGCACAGTGGATTAGAGGGGACAGATTAAGCTCCTGTGTGGAATACACGTTGTGGTGAAAGAATTAAAGACCTGAAAGGACGACTTAGGAGGAGGTGGATAGATGAAGTCTGCCCCGTTTTAGGAGAGGAGTGAGAGGGACGGAGACGAGGAGAAAAAGAAGAGGAGAGACAGATTTTGAACTGACCAGTGAGACTGAGGGAAGGTCAGAGAAAACGTTGAAATTCATGTGAGGACTGGAAAGTTTCATCGAAGCTTCCCTTCTCTAGTTTGGTCGGGGAAAACCCAGATGAGTAAGTGTCCACAGTGAAGACCAACATGAGGGCTATACTCCATCTAGTGGCGAGCACCAGACAGCACAAGGCAGTGCTTCCCTCCGTGCACCACCTCTGAAAAGTTACTATACATTTTTATAGAAGCTTTTCAATTGCCACAATCTTTTCGCATTGATCTAGGCCCAAAAGTGACACAGAAAACACGGAAAACTACAATATTTTTTCAATGTGTATTTTTCCCATTTGATTATTTCTTTATTTTCGGTATTTTATTTCTTTATTTCTCTTTTTTTTTCCTTATTTACTTACTTTAGGGTCCCAAATCTGCACACCTACCACTACTTAATATGTTCCTCTGTGATGCTTCCTGCCTGTCAGTGACACTCTTTACCGCTCTATTTCTATTTTGTTAGTTTGCCATTTTTTTCAGATTATTAATACGTTTCTATGATATCTGCAGCCTAGTCCCATCAGACCAGTCGCCCTACAGTGATGTGTCCTCGCTGCGTGCACCGCTCCTCAACGGCCCTCCCCAGGACTGCCGTGCTATGTATAACCCCATGACTCCCAGTATGACTCATGGATCAGGACCAGGACAGGGGGTTGGCCACTGCATGGATCAATATATGAGGCCCCCTCAGGCCCCACCGCCACACAGTATGATGAGCCACAGGGGCATGCCGCCCACAGAGGGTGAGTCAGAGTATCTTTTACATCGCCTTAATCTCACAGCTGCTACTGATTTGGATTTAAAGATACCTGAGAGACTGAGGAAGAAACAGAGACTACCCAGATTTATACAAAAGGAAAGGTCCATTCAACAGAAGGCCGGTTGTACTGCTGAGATATAATCTGTTACTCAGAGAAACAGCAGCTTGGGCTCATTTTAATCACTCAGTTAATTCACTTGAAGCAAATGTGATGAAGCAAAATACGGAACGCGTAGTTCGCTCTTTCTTATTTTTAAATGTAATTTGTCAATAAAATAGTGTCTGTACCAGAACCCTGGTGTGCGCTTGTATTTTTTATTGTGTTTAATTTGGTTTACCCTGCACCAGCTGTATCCCTGGAGAGAACACATGCACCGCTGCGCACGGGGTATCTTCAGCTTTTATAGAAGATAGACTCTTTAAAAACATAATATGTAAATAGTGAATCAAAGTATGAATAATGAAGAGATGCCAGCGGATTACTGTTAAAGTCTCTTTGTGTCAATTCTACTTTACCAGCTCATCCATATTTTGTCTCATTTCCTCTAAAAATAGAAACTAAGAGGAAAGAGTCTAGACTCTAGACCATAAAACATTGCAGGGCAGTTAATTGTTGCTCTTCCTCACTTGTCATTACCTAAAAGCTAGATTTTCCAAGTGCTTCTTGCTGCTGTACCTACAGTAAACCTTCAAATGACTGATTGGCGTGTGGCCAAACTCAATGTAAGTGTCTATCCCTTCTTGCTCGACCATTCAGCTCTTGTTAGATAACCAAGGCTGCAGGTAAACATGATGTTTTACCTGCAGCCTTGCACGCACCGGGCTACACTGCTAACACACTGAGAGACGTTCGTGTGAATCTTTGCAGTGGTGTGTTTCAGTGTTTCTGTCTGTCCTTTATGTCCAACAGGTGGCAATAGCACCCCCTACTGTAACCAGAACAACATGATGTCCTCTCATCACAGCTTCTGCCAGTTCCAGCCTGGCTCTGATCAGATTGGCTCAGGTGATGGTAAGTTAACATTCCCCATTTCCTTTGAATGCAAATCAGGTCTCTTAAAGGATTTTGTTTCATCAACGCTAACCCTCCTCCTCTTGCTGTCCTCTGTTCCCCTTCAGGCTCGAGGTTCTCCACGCCTCGTTCCATGCTGAAGCTGAGTAAAAAGAGAGCTCTGTCCATCTCTCCTCTGTCTGATGCCAGTGTAGACCTGCAGACAGTGATCCGAACATCACCCAACTCCCTGGTGGCCTTCGTCAACTCTCGATGCAACCCTAACGGGGCCAGTTCCTATGGCCATCTCTCTGTGAGCGCCATGAGGTCAGATATTTCACCATTCCACCGAAAGCAATATCCATTCCTTCAGACTAGTAAGGTCCAATGTTCAAGGTAATGGATTCAAAGCATCTGCTGCACATTCCCTGATTATAAAATAGCATCATAATATACAATATTTTACTTTGAGGCATGAAGTTTGATGCTATTCTCTCCCCTCATTTGGCAATATTTATCACCTAACATCCTCTTCTACTTTCAAACACCATCTAGCCTGAGCTAACATATTTCCGTATTAAGAGAAAACAATATTACCGGTGTTCATCCGCCCATGATAAATGTCAAAGTTCATGATTGATTTGAATGTCTCACCAGTCCCTTATATTCTGCTAAAGTTGTCATATTATTGTTTACTCTGCAGCCCGTCCCTCGGTTATTCCAGCAACATAAACTGCCAATCCAGGCAACAAATGTCCATGTATGGAGGAGGCGGGGGGACGCCTCTGGGAGGACACACACCAGGTCCCTGCCAAGCTTCCCGCTTACCGCCCCACAATCCTCGGCTCCACGCTCCACCCAAGCATGGACACGTAAGACGGCCCTCTCACTCACTTTACAAAGCACTCAAAGCAATTCAGTATCAGTGCAGAGAGGATGGATGGGAAGAGGGAATAGGAAGCTGAGAGAGGTCTATGACAGGGAGGATTACAAATCTGTGCTCATTTTATGAATGTTAATATCTTTGAGAGACAGAATCAAAAAGGTGATATGATGTGTGCTTTTGTTTTCTGTAGCTGAAGACAGAGCCAGGGCTGGGAGGTGTGATGGATGGCATGAATGTTAAGAGCCTGGAGGAGAGGTCAGAGGGAGATGTGGCCAGTCCTTCTTCCACTGGCACTCAGGTGCAGAAACGGTCCTATTCTCACAGGAAGTTTTCACATTTACACATTTACATTTTTGGCATTAGATTTGTAAAATACTCTGCAGTATAAAAATCATATGTCAACTGCTCATATTTGACTGATAAATATTGCAGGTGTTGCTGACCATTTTCTAGGTCTTATAGTCAGCATGCAAAGAAAGTACTTTATTTTCTTTATCTGCTTGTATGTAGCACTAGTTCATCACAGCAGAACAGGACTGGCTGATAGCTGATATGTAGATGTTTGTACACAGTGGGGAAAAAATGGTGGGCCAAGAACTTTGCACAGATGCAAAACCATTTACACTATTTGTCACATCGCGCTGTTTCACATTTTTAAAACAGTTTAACGCAAGTGACAATCAATCCGCACACACCTGTTCTCCTCAACTTGCTGTTAAACTGCCGCCTAATTCCCCGTTTGTTTTACCACGTTGTCCTGCTGCTTTCATGTTTGGTAATCCTCTCAGAAAGATGTTTTAGATCCTGAAAGTCTATTGTTGACCAGGTAGTATCCCCTCCAAATGACACGCAAGCCCAAAAAACATAAATTCCTTCATCTGGAGCCTTAAACTTCTGGTTTGAACCTATGTGTTTCATCAGGACCCTCTCCTGGGTCTACTGGATGGCAGAGATGACTTGGACAAGGAGGACGGGAAGCCTGAACCAGAGGCCATCTATGAAACCAACTGTCACTGGGAGAGCTGCAGCAAGGAATTTGACACGCAAGACCAGCTAGTTCATGTAAGGCATAGATCAACTGATTAAGAGACAAAAAAAGCAAGAAAAATACAGAATTGTTAACAAAAAGGTATCTACAGGAGAACAATTTGATTATTAATGGGAATCTCTATTTAACAGCACATCAACAATGAGCACATCCATGGAGAAAAGAAGGAGTTTGTGTGTCACTGGCAGGAATGCTCTCGAGAACAGAGGCCTTTCAAAGCCCAGTACATGCTGGTGGTTCATATGCGCAGACACACAGGAGAGAAGCCACATAAGTGCACTGTGAGTGTATCTTTAGTCTCAGTCTATGTACTTTCTTTCTCTCTGTTTCTATATCTGTTTTTATTTGACTTTTAGAAGTTGTGCTCATTATTGGAACTTGACTGTTGTGATAAAAAATGTTCCGTGTCTTTCTGTTTCAGTTCGAGGGCTGTAATAAGGCCTACTCCCGCCTGGAGAATTTGAAGACCCACCTGCGCTCTCACACTGGTGAGAAACCATACGTGTGTGAACATGAAGGCTGCAACAAGGCCTTCTCCAATGCTTCAGACCGGGCCAAGCACCAGAACCGGACTCACTCCAACGAGGTACTATAGTGTGCGCCACTGAAAAGTAACAGAGTACAATACAATAGTTTGAACAATACCTTGACAACTGGCTTTGTCGGGTACATTGTTAAACCTGTAGTAAACCATACTTTATCTTTCCAAGAAAACAGATGAGTGCTTTATGTTTTTGTATTTGGTTAGTTAAAATAAAATGTCTTGTAGAGATTCACTCTTCTGCAAATATTTTGGATGTCCATAATGTCATTTTCTGTAATTTAAAAAAATACACCAACATAAGTTTGTATTGAGCCAAGAGTGGTAAACTTCTGAGAGACGCTTTTAGTAGTTGCAGTAAAGTAAATTTTGGTATGCAAGACTGTGCACGCACAATGAAGAATGTGTGTATTGACCGATGCTTTGCTGTTTTTACAGAAACCTTATGTATGTAAGATCCCCGGCTGCACTAAGCGGTACACAGATCCAAGCTCTTTGCGTAAACATGTGAAGACGGTACACGGCCCTGAAGCCCACATCACCAAAAAGCATCGTGGAGACACAGGACCTCGACCGCCTGGTTCAGCTATGACCCCTGGAGGCCAGAGCTCTGAACTACTGCTGGAGAAAGAGGAAACACGCAGGGAGGACTGCAAGCTGTTGGCTCCTGAGACTGCTTTGGTGAGTGATACATTTTATTCATGGCCTCCAAGAATCTTTATAATAAAACAACAAGCAAAGCCGCAGTGTTAAATCACCACATTCATAGTTTTGTTAGAAAAGGGTTGCCATGATAATACATTCCATCACTTCTTTCAGAAATCCCAGCCAAGCCCTGGTGGTCAATCATCCTGCAGTAGCGAACGTTCTCCACTGGGGAGCGCCAACAACAATGACAGCGGGGTTGAGATGAACCTAAACGCAGCTGGCAGTCTGGAGGATCTCACAGCACTGGAGGATGGAGTTGCAGGTGGAGGAGGGGAGCCAGTAGGTGTAGGAACAATGGGAATGTCTGTTCAGGCTTTGAAGAGGCTGGAGAACCTGAAGATTGACAAGCTGAAGCAAATCCGCAGGCCAACCCCTCCCGGCCGGTGTGCCAGTAACAAGCTACCTGCACTTCCTGGTATGTTCTGTGATGAAATAACCGACTGATATTCAGAACTCTGTTGTGGGCATAGTCTTAGTTTAAATTGGTGAAGTCTGAATTGTTGTACAAAATAGAATATTTCAACTTGACTGAAGAATTAATTATTCCAACATAACTGACCTATGATTGAGTTCAATCAGATATCTAAGTTTACATTCTTCGTTTGTATTGACAAACTGCTTCTAAGCCGCTTCCTCCCTCTGGGTGTTCACTTTCAGGACCAGGAGAGAATATGGGAATGTGTGCACCTTCGCCACTGCTCTCAAATCGCCGAGTTATGGAGCTGTCCAGTCACGAGTTAGGAGGCGGCACATCGATTGGCTGCACTTCCACTGACAGGAGAGGTAGCGGCGCCAGCAGCCTAAGCTCTGCATATACCGTCAGCCGCCGGTCCTCCATGGTGTCTCCATACTTGTCCAGCCGGCGCTCCAGTGAGGTCTCACAAATGGGAGGATGTCACCTCCTCAGCCCAGAGCAGAGTGGGGGAGACCCACTGTCTCCGGAGACCAATCGCAGAGGCGCTCCATGTCCCGGAGGAGGAGGATTGCCGGGGCTTCCTAATTTAACACCCGCCCAGCAATACAGCCTAAAGGCCAAATATGCTGCAGCAACTGGTGGACCACCTCCTACTCCTTTACCCAACATGGAGCAGCCAGGCACTCCAGCAAGAAGAGGAGGTATTTTGAGTGAGTACCAGGGGCAGCCTCTGCCTCCTTTCCTTCAACAAGGTGGTCCACGTAGGCACAGTGCCAACACAGAGTACGGCACTGGTGTTATCTACCCTCACCAGGCTCCAGGTAACAACAGCAGGCGAGCCAGTGACCCGGTTCGATCAGTAGCAGATCCTCAAGCTCTCCCCAAGCGCTTCAATAGCCTTAATAATGTAGCCATGATGGGCAGAAGGAATGCGCTGCAACACCGGGGCTCCGACACCAGTCTTGCCCGCCACCTGTACTCCCCTCGGCCACCTAGCATCACAGAGAATGTAATGATGGAGGCCATGGGTATGGAGCCTCACCTTGCCCCTATTGATGGCAGGGATCGTTCCATGATGATGCCCCCTGGAGAGAGGAGCTTCATGGGATACCAGCAACAGCATCAAACTCTTGGAGGAGTTGGAGGTTCTCTTGGAAACCAACTGTCCCCAAGCCATGACTCTCTGAGCTGCCCAGACCAGGGTTACATGCAGGGGCACTACCAGAACCAGGGAGGGGACGTCTCTTCCAGGGCTGGTGGGAATCCAATGGGCCAAGCACGGCCTATTCACTCAGAGGGCATGTCTAATACACTTCTCCAGCAGGCCGAGTACAGTATGAGCACCTGCCAGCTCAGTCCCTCAGGCCCCCATTACCCTAGCACAGGCCAGGGTGGTGATGCTGGAGGCCCTTGGAGCGATTCCCACAGCCAAATCCAAACTTCCAGCCATGCTCTCCAGAACCAGCGAAGAATGCAGTATTTAGATCCTAGCCTGCAGCCTCAACAGACACAGGCCCACTTCAACAATCAGACAGGCCTCTACAACAGTCCTGATGGAATCCACAAACTCACCATCAAGCCAGAGCAGCAGTTCCACCCTGTGATGGGAGGCGGAAATGCCTGCCAAAGTGCAAAGCTCCAACAGCAGCGGATGCTCCTCCAGCAACCTCAGGGTTACCCACAACAAACAGGCCAGGTCCTGATGAGGAACTCTAACAATCCCAGCTGTGACTTTCAAGGGCAGAACCAGAACTCCTTCCCCAGTGGAGAGGGCTTGAGCTTGGGCTGTGCTGGCACTGCACTCTCCGACGGGCAGAGGTCAGAAACCCCAATGATGCAGGTGAAGGAGATGATGGTGAGGAACTATGTACAGTCACAGCAAGCACTCATGTGGGAGCAGCAAGAAGAACAGCAACAGCAGAGTGGAATAAAAGCTCCTCCTGTATCTGCTAATATGAGTGTCCAGACAGCAATGATACAGCACAGTCCACAGCACCAAAACCAGAATCTTTACCCAAGCCAGCCCTATCCGTCCTACCCCAACCAGAACCTGGTCATGAGCCCCCCGGCCCAGAGCAGAGGGCCCAGCTCTGTGACACCTAAAGACCAGCAGCTGACAGGTCTCCAAGGCTCATGTTATGGCCAGGAGATGGTGGTCCCCAGGCCCCCTCAGGGACGGAAACCTCCCAGCCGCCAGAACAGCCTGTCACAGGTAGGAGGAAGCTACCTGGGTAGCCCACCCCACCTCAGCCCTGTCCACTCCACTTCCAGCCCCAGGCGAGCGGTCCGACTTCCTCCAGTTCAGCATCCACAGCAAAATGAAATGTTCTCTCCTTCCAATAACAACATGTACTATTCAGGCCAGATAAGCATGGATATGGACAAACACATGGACCCCCAGAATGGACCTTGTCTCAACCAGCAGCTCAGTATGGGGTCCAACCTGGACCCAACAGATGGCACAAAGCCTGCCCCTATGACTCCTTATCCTGAATCTGGCCCCATCTCCAATGCCTTAGAAAACCTGGACCTGGATAATGCTCGCATAGACTTCACCTCCATCATTGATGATGCGGAGTCTTCCTCATTCAGCCCAATCAACAATCCCCTTCAGGGTCAGCCGGGGTCTTCCTCCCAGGCCTCATCCCGCCTCACCACCCCCCAGACCTCTGTCAGCCTAGCTGCAGGCTCTGGTCTGTCCAACATGGCTGTAGGCGACATGACGTCCATGCTTACCTCGCTGGCTGGGGAGAATAAATACCTGAACACGCTGTCTTAGAAGAAGACTTTGGGGCATTTTTCCCAGATTAGCAATCAAGTAGAGGCCTTGGCCAGTTCTTAATGTTTTAATTGAGATCCCGCATGGAAGTGTATGAAACCCAGTATTGAGGGGTAACCGGCATGGGCTTTAAAACACTCAAATCCTGTTGCTTATGGGATATTGCAAGAATGTTAAGTTTGGGTAAGACAGACACACTTTTGAATGGATCATTTCATATAATGGATAATTATTCTGGGCGGTTTTATACTTCCCCATAAGCCTTTATACGTAAATCCATCACATTAGCCCTTATTTGAGCCAGGCAACTCATAAGGTGTCTGTTGATACTGGATACCAGGAATAATGATAATGTTGTAATGCATTTCGGTTGCAAGTTGAGACAAAGCTATTGATGTGATCCCATCACAGGTTTCCAAATTGTAAGAATCCCCACCCGAAACCTTAAAACCAAAGGTGCCTGATCAACCTCCCTTCGCTGTATTGTCCCTTGGCTGCCTTGGTACTTGATATTTTGCTGTGCCTTCCTGTAAGACACGGAGCTATATGCCTGAAATGAAACTGAACACTGAACTTTTTCCAAACAGGCATTCCAGTCACATGGTGCTGTGGCGACAGTGGAGCAGAGAAGGATGCATGTAAATACGTTTTATATACATTTATATATGTTGTTTATATGACAATGAGACCGTGGATAAATCATCCCCCGTCTTCTGATAGACTGCTTGGATTCTGAAGGCCCAATGTTCAGACAGGAGTTTGTAAGATGGTTTGTTTGAAGAGCCGAGTGAAGACTTTGAGTTGTGCTTTTAGTGATTGAGAAATCCTTTCTGGGTGCTACTAAATATTAATCTGTATTGAGGGATTTCTTCCTTGTCATGAGCAACACAATCTTTTATAGTGGTATATCAGTAATCCCACACCCGCAGAATGCAGTCACAGACACACACACACACACACACACACAAAGTCCACACACAGACACTCAGGACTTGTTGGTGTTTGAATCTTTGGTGTTCAGATTACATGTATTTTGTAATTTCCTTTCCAGACAGAGAGTTTGCACTCCATATGTTTACTGTAGGTGTTCCTGAAGCAGCTTTGTACTTTTATTTTTATTTTATTTTTTTCCAGCGTTGTTTGTAACTGCAAAACAGAAAGTTCTTTGCTCTTGCAAAAGGTACACTCACAGGGGATAAAAGAGTAAAGCTCAATTATAATATGTGTGCAGCAGTCCCCTCTACATTACAGTACGTCTGATGTATTAATAACTCGGATGAGGATGGCGACTATTTTGAATGAAACCCGAGTCAGCTGGTTTCTATCTATTAACAGATCTGTAATAGTTGCCTATGTTTGAGAAACTGAGGTACATTCATAGTTCAGTGCTGCTGCACTTCGGCTCTAATCCCAAAGAAGAGTTATAAGGAGAATTCTGCATTACTAATTCAGGATAGGGGATCAAGAAGCAGGAGTTTTTTTCAATCGCTGCCACTGTAGTAAAATACACATTGTCATGGGTATAATGAGGTACTTTCTTTGCGACTATTGAGCTGTTTCACACAGAGGAAGGCTGCAGCTCTTGGTAGGAGATCTACTTTTACACTGTGGCTTTGCACTGACGACAGCACTGTGTGGAAAGGTCTCTGTCTCTTATGACTATTTACATGAACCTCATTTTGATAGCGATCAAGAATTATCACAGTATTTCTTTAATAGTCATTCAAGAACGCATCTGAGCACAGCTAGACTTATTAAAGCCACATCAATGTATTGCGGAAGCAGTTCACGAGACTTTTCAGAATAAAATAGTAACGTCACTTGTAAGTTTACTAAGCATTAGCGGGAATAAACATTTCTTCATTTTGGAAAAAGTGTAAAACCTACCAAAGACACCTTAAAATGACTGACAAAAAGATGCACAAATAGTCTATTTTAACACAACACTAACACTAACAATAAGGGCATGAACATTGAATGGTAGTGCTGTTCCTTAGAATGTATGAGATGTTTTGTATAAAATTATCTTTTTATATTAATGAACTTTTTGGATGTTGCCTTCTATGCGTGCGTTTTTTTGTTTTTTTTTATAACTGTCATCCTTCATTCTGACTTTTTTGCTGGCAAAAGAATAATATCTTTAGCAACTAAAAGCTATAATAGTAGCATTAACTACAATAGACAAAAGCCAAGTGTTATATTTTGTGTACAATTTTCTACATTTT
Source organism: Anarrhichthys ocellatus (assembly GCF_004355925.1). Taxonomy (NCBI): domain Eukaryota; kingdom Metazoa; phylum Chordata; class Actinopteri; order Perciformes; family Anarhichadidae; genus Anarrhichthys; species Anarrhichthys ocellatus. Next base: position 2,238,202 of record NW_022280031.1, read on the forward strand.
TATACAAATGTGCTATATTTTACCAGTGTATGAATAAAGATCTTCAGCGGGATGGATGCAGAAGGATTGTCAAACTTGTTTTTGTCATGTCTGTTGTTGTAAAGTGATGTTTTGATCCAACACACGATCAAATGCTGTGATGTGCCAACTCTGCACATTGTTCGCGTCTAGGAGGCTCAAAGTGAAGACGTGGGTAGAACGCCTGCTCTGCTGGATGACGCTCGGTTCTGGGCCTGGTGGATTAATGCAGTGACATCTTTCCTCCAATAGAGTGCAGTACAGCCTGAGAACAAGCAGCCGAGAGGTATTTCTCTTTCATTCACAACAAATGAAGCCCCCACAGCACAAGTTGAATGCTGCACACACTGCATCATCTATCACTGCTGTAAGCAGTTAAACTATATTCTGTGAAAATGTTAGTGCAAGAAACAACTACTGTTACAGCTACTACAGAGACACGGAACTGTGAAGCTTAAAGTATGTACCATTAGATGTACCATGATTATAGGTACGCCACAAATAATCCCTGTAAGCAGTTAAACCCTATTCTGCATAATTGTGATCCAACATTATACCCCAAAACGATTAAAAGTCTAACCAACCGACCAAGCTGATGACATTTACCCTAAATCCTCTTTCATTTTGTCCTTGTCCTAATTGGAAAAACCTCTTGTTATGACTATGGTTTAGAACTGCATGTTAATGCAGTCTGCTCGGCAGCTACAGTAAGTAAGCGGATGAGCATTACAAATGGCTGCTCTTGGTGACATCAGTGCTGGACGGGCTCTCTGTGGTCAGTGGGGACTGGCACTGTGGGCCGCTGGATGCTGTAAGAAAGAGCAACGACACAAAGCTCATAAAATATTATCAACACGACATCTAAAAGACATAAAATAAGAGAGCGGAGGGAAAGAAATGGCAGTAGGGTTTTATATGAAACAGCAGGGGTTTCCCAATATTTTTAGCTTGTGACTTCCTAAAATTAAGTCATGTTTATTTGTGACTTCACATCACAGGATATGTTGGTGTGGACGTGAGCTATGAGCAGTGCAACCAAAGAAGGATTTTTCAAAAAAAGAATAAAGTTTAGTGTATTCCTTCTCTCTGTTTTTAACCCCTTTAATCACCCTGTGATAATGAAGCACGTTGCTGTACACTTATTCAAACTACATCACAACAAAGTCAAACTAATAGCCTAATTCAAAGTGGGTAATTACACCATGCCTACTGAAAATATCAATTTCCCCATGTTGTGTGGAGCAGTTGTGCGTTTAAAATTGTGTGACAAACAGTCACGTTCAAAAATCCAGCTGTATTAATTGTCGGTAACCATAGCAACAGCACCTACATCTGCTTGCCTACGACCTTAACCACAAGCAGACTTGAAGAACTTCCTAATGATTTGAACACACCTATGGTGCGTCACGATACACTCAAATGTGAAACCCCCTGTATATAAGAATATCCTGATATCCTGATGTAGAAACCAAGAGACTTTTTCCGCCCTTGTTTGTTATTTTCGGCACTTTGTATAGCACCTCGTCGTGTGCTGACGCTGTCGTTTAAACTGGTGTGTTTAGTGAACTTTTATAGTAACTTTTTAATGTGATATTTTTAAAATGCTATCACCACCATTACTTTTTACAGCGCTGGCTCATATTTGGTTCAGGGGCCCCAGTGTGCTTGGACTATATTGGCATTGTGGTGTTGTGGCATGGCACAGCAGACTCACGGCAGCCACTACAGCCTGGCAGGGAGGCTGAAGTTGACTCATTCGCTCCGAGGGAAGGGGAAGTTCTCCTGACAGACTACTGATCTGCAGTCTGGCATGTCCGGATTTGTTATTTTAAACAATAGCTAGAGCTCCACAAAAAGGTCAAATAGGGTGTCTCCTATCAGCTGATTGGAGATTAAAGGGAGAATAACATAATTGAAAAATTCAAACATTTATGGCTGCATGTTGAATACACACATTTGTGAATATATTAGTGCAAGAAACAACTCCAGCTAATACCCATCGGCCTACACCTTGGTACAAAGAAGTAACCCTTTAGATTTACCAGATTAGGATATAAAGGTCGGCTGCATCACTAATATGTGGTCCTTCAACACATCTAAAGTCCTGTTCACTCATGTGAAGCTACATTCACCGTTGCAATGAGGTGCACAAACATAAATAAATCAGAGTAGGCTTTGTTTTTGTTCGAAGAAATGATAGATGTAAATGTCGAATAGTTTTGCTGTATTTGTTTAATGTTTAATTTAGGTCCTTATTTGACACAATTACATACATTTCAGATCTAAAGCACACTGGCCTAAACTGATTCTTTTCCTGGAAACATTGTCTTGTCTCAGGACAAAGTCATTGTTACTCATATCTTCTTTTTTTAGACTGCGAGTGTGTGTTTGTGTGTGTGTGTGCGCGTGTGCGTGTATATTTTCAAACCATATTCTTGAACAGGTTTGAGTTAGACTCGAATGTAAAATGTTAGACGGCACTGATGCAAAGACAGTGTTTTTGACCCTCTACAATGTGATCTCCTCTTTTCTGTAGAGTTACAAATGGAAATGCCAAAATAAGAGTTTTTTTCAAATGCAAAGAAGTGGGCAGCATAATGACTTTTCTCTTTTCTTGTCTTGCCATTCAGAGGGAGGCTTTTCTTTTCCTTTGTCACTTAGGTTGGCATATAATTAACTCCTGCTTAATATGCTGTTTAAGGGCTCTCCTCCCCATGCAAGAAGCTTTGAACCCATAGACCACAGTCAGGGACAAAACCCCAGTGGGACTGCTTCCTCCATGCTCCTAGTGCGTGCGTGTGTGTGTGTAGAAGAAGTAGTTGTTTTAACAGGACAGTAGAAAGCTAAAACGACCACCACTGCGTACTTATTTTACACTGCACAACTGTTAAACCAAAATAAGACTGTGCACAAACATTCGCTATAGTCCATCGGGAATCAAATGGATTAACACTTCAAAAGGTGCGTAATTAAGCACATCTAAAATAAGTGCATTAGAGTACAGGTGAGTATACATAAACACATTGTATCTGTGATTGGTTACACCCATCATCACAAGTACATTATGGCAACTTTTAGGTTGAATAAAAAGCAAAACCTATAGCTCTACGTTTCAGGTTGCATTTAACAAGCCTCAATTATATACTAAACATTTAAACAAATCAGGTCTGAGTCAGAAATGTACAGTTTGATTGAACTCAATTTCAATTTTAAATGAAAAACACTTCACGTGAAGAACTGATAAACTGCGTTGCCGCATATGACCATAACTTTTTTGTAAAAACAGCTCCCAGGACCTCTTAAGCACCTCTGCACCTCCATGACCCTCATCCGTAGCAAAGTTTATTGCCCCCCTCCTCATCCACCTCCTCGCCTCCCTCCTTTTCTCCTCCCTCTCCTCTATCCATCCCTCCACAAAGAGCCGCGATGACCCTTCTGTCCCTGTCATTCTTCGTCCCTCCGCTCCCTCCCCACCTTCAGGATGCTTTCTCTTCCAGAATCCATTAAGAGACAAACCCCCAGCAGCCATGATGGGTGAAGGGACGATGGGGGAAAAGGTTTTTCTTTTCTTAAAATGTGAACCTGAGTTTATGCAGTGTTGGAAAACTATAACATGTTTGACGTGGTTGGAGATTTAACCGTTGTTAGCTACACATAAATAGCACTTAATTATGATATGACACTTAAGTCCTTTATTTATCTTCTAAATTGGTGTATTATATATATATATATATATATATATATATATATGTATATATATATATATATATATATAAAGAATAAAATACATGCTAGAATTGTGTTAAGGATTATGAGAGTATAAGCAATCGTTTTGTAGTGGCTTTTTAAACTAATCTGTTTTCTATGCTTTGATAGTGTAGTTAACACCTACAATCAATGTATAATTATAATCCGGGCTACTGTTTGTGGGGGTTTTGGGTTTTCAAGCGAATCCTCATGCCTCTAAAGAAATCCGTGCAGGTAATCGGTCTTTCACTTCTCTAATCTGTTTCACAGTGTCTGATCCCCGTTTGTTTACTCCGCTCACACTCTATAGCAGGACACATTATGCGCCGTGAAAAGCTACCCGGCTCGCCTTTATTCTCTCGCAGAGTTAGGAAGAGGTGGGGGGGGGCTAGAAAGCCAAGGTGGGGGTCCTGAACGCTGTGCTAGAGTTTTATTTCGGATGTTTTTTCAGTTGCAAAACAGATTACGGTCCAGGTTGCAACACAAAGGACTGTCAATGCACCACTTCCTACAGCCATCCAGGGGTGAATGGTGCGCAGGACGGGGTCCACTCCAGGGTACTCGAGCGCAGGTGCGACGTGCATAACAGTCAAGCCATAAAACACGAGGGGGGGCGGGCGCACATACCTGTTGTCATTAACCTGCTGCTAGTGTAACCTCTTCGTGGTGAAAATGTAGCGAGATGGAGTTAACAGCCTCATTTGCACCTCGTCAAGCAGCTTATAAAGAAACAAGTTAAGACGTGTGAGGAGTTTGCGCTGCAGCAACAACGAGATGCGGATTCACAAGTGAGTTCAGTTATAAGTAGGCTATCGAGGAAAAATGTTTAAAAATAATTAAAAAAAACACGGAGAAAACTATCAACCCCAGCATCAACAAGTAGATGAATCGCCCTCTGACAGTTTCTCATCATGTCTTCTAAATAATTGGACATATAATAAACTGTATTCTAATTACCCACAAGCAATGCGTGAAAACGTTTCCCCGAGGTGATACATGGAGGAAAAGTAGAGCAGTGCGTTCCAAAATGTAGATGGAGAAAACCAGATCACGCTGATACACCGACCCTCTCTGAAGAAGAGTCGCAAATATACAGCGAATTCGGCACAATGTTTTGTCAAAGTATAACGGTATTATAACTGCTGGGACTTTGTGAGCAGGTCTAACCCGCGTGGACTACTTTGTAAAAGGAGGAGGAAGGTGCACGTTTTGCGATGCCAAGACTGACCTCAGGGCCAACCTCTGCTGCTGACATCACTCCGCCTCACGGCTCGTCGCCTCTGCTTGGAGTCCCATCAAGGTCTGAGTCTCCCGCTGTGACCGAGGGCGATGCCTCATCACCATTCATTCTCAGGCAGGCACTCGGGACGAACACACACACTCGCACCGGTCCCTGGACAACTTCTTTTTTTTTTTTTAAAAACGACAACAACGAAATAAAGCGTTATGATGACAGAAGAAAGTAGGGGCAAGCGAAGGAAACAAGCCAACCCCAGGAGGAATCGAGGTAAGAACCGTGCAGCGCTGAAAAGTTTGAAGAAGTTGGTAAATGATGCAGTGGACACAGACCGAGATGATTTCTTCTGCAGTTTGTGGAAAGACTAGCTGTACATATTGTATAATCGCTGTGTAGCTTGCTGCACAGCAGGTTGACTACTCATGTGTCAGACTCTAATCTGTTTGCGTCCATGGCTTGTGATTGCCCTGCAGCGTAAATTGCAGGGTTGGTAATTGAGCTTTAGACAGGTTCGGGCATTATTCACTGGGATCGGTACATAAAACCCTGAAATACAAGCACACAACCTGTGGCTGCACGCGTTCTGTGAAATCGAATGAGCCTTGTTTCATTTTTTAAGGTAAATTGTAAATCATTAGTTATTTAGAAGGATCCACACTGTTTAAAACCTTCCAGTAAATCAGTTTTGATTTTATTATTTGAACTAATAACTTTTGTCAAGCCACTGTCACTGTACAGAGACTTTAGTTTTGTTGCTTCACCTGCTCTGAGACTGAAACTTTTACAGGACCTTGTTCCCTTATTATCTATATGCGATGTCCTGCTATGCAACCTGATTTAACATAAAGTTTTCTTTAGTTTGATACTTTTTAAATAGAAAGTAGACCGCAGAAGTAATGAGATACAGTTTAGGATTATCAACTGATGTGAACCCAAGGCTTTTCTTGAACTTCATGAAATGTCAAACATTTCTTCACGTCTAAAAAAAATAAATAATCAAATCTCAAAATCACTTGCATGATATATATATATATTTAAATAGTAAAATAGAAAGTATTTTAAATGATGTAACTTATTGTGGCTATAGTTTTTCTAATATAAAGGTTTTAAAATATGAAGCATTTATTTAAATCAGCCCATCATGTGCATGTGGACTCATTTCTTTCTTTTTATTCCATTTCTTTCTTTCTTTTTTTATTCTGACATGACTATCAATCACCTTATCAAGAATTAATGGAAGGCGTCAGATGACCATGAAGCTTTAGATGATGTCAGTTATCAGTTTCTGTGAATGCACTTCCTACAACAGAGCTGAGAGGAACCTCTATAGGCCGTATGCTGAATTAAGAGACATTGTTCTACATGCATCAGGTTGTGCCTTGTTTGTTTGTTTGTTTGTTTGTTTGTGTGTGGCTCTGAACTCACAAACACAAGTTAGGATACACACATCTGTGCATGGATGCAAATGTACACATTTGTTTTTCTATCCTGCTGATGAGGACTGAACATTTATGTTAGAGTCAAATCCCCAAATAAACAGTGAGCCTAAATTTAACTTGCAACCCCTTTCTAAATTACTTAAGTGTAAACCTAAACTTGAATCCCTGTAATCACATAAACCTGTTTCTAATACTAGTTGGGTTTTTAGGTGATGTGTCTTGCTGCTGCAGGTTGTTGTGATGCAGGGAAAGCCATGAGGTATCCTAAACAAACCTAACCATTACCCCCAATGCAAACATTGCCGTAAATCTACAAAAACACATAATCAACTCGGTGTCTAATGTTTGTTTTTTTGTCATTGCTATCAGTGAGAGGATATTTCGCCTTAAACATACAAAAAGCACACACACACACACACACACACATTACTGGCTTTATTCTGAACTCTTGCAAACCATGCAGAGTACAACCGCCGTAAACCTTTTCTGTAAGGAGTGTGTTTACTGTGTTTAGTTTATTAGTTTGCGTTTACGTGTTTCCTCATTTTATTCAGAGAGGTGTGAAGCTCAGCAGAGTGTTCCCGGGGTGAGAAACTTCACTGGCTGCCTGCCATGACGGGTAGTCGTGTGTGCCTGTGTATACACACAGACACACACTCTCACCTTTGACTGTCACGGAGCAGTTTGTCGACCGTCTTCACTCTATTTCACAAATCAGCACCGTCACACTACCGTGAAAGCTATCAGCAAAAAGCCACACTTACTGACACGGACCTGTCACTTATCAGAGCCCCAGTCCTGTTTCTCTAACTCCTGCAGAAACCTCAGAGGAGAGATAAGCATCACCTCTGGTCACGTATAACTTTTACCAATTAATGATGTGTTTTAAAAGTGAACGTAAAGATAGTCGATTACAAATCAATATTTATATCTAAGAATCTGAAAAACGATAAATGTCATGTTAGACTGGTATCTTTAATATATTCTTCAATATATTATCAGTAAGTTCGAGCTGCTTTTTTCCCCCAAATGCACAACGACTTGTTAGTACATCTGCAGGCATGTATGCCTGCGCTGATGGAGTGCTTATACATAGCATACGTGTTTGTCACACATTCGTCAGTGCATGTTTAAAGTCTGTGTGAGCGAGACCTTGTTGCGTGTGTATCCTTGTGTCAGAGTAGAAAAGTGTGTCTGAAAGCTCTGTGTAGGATTTGGAATGTGCTGGGCTGGAGGCGGCTTTGCGAGCAGGGAGTTAAAGGTCCTTGATAAAACCAAATGAATTTGGCAGGCCCAACTCATAAGACAGCGATTTGGGGGTCTTTTCCAAACCAGAAGAAAGAGAAAAAAAACCCATAGGGCTGGCTTTTCTTCTCTCTCCAAGGCGCCTATTGATTATGTCTCTGTCTCCCCCAATAAAACTGTCAATGTTCACCCATCTTAAAGCAACGTGAGGAAATTACTACCCTTCGTTCCCGGCAGATTGAAAACAGCCCCGAGACAAAGGGAGGAAACACATCCATTTGAAACGATGACCCGTATTTACTGGCTGTGAGTGAGATATTTGAGTTTCAAAGAGTGTGAATTAATTAGCTGAGCAATGATAACATCCCCCCTTCAGGCCCGTATACACAGTCAGTTGAACCAATGATTTCTGACACTATGGGTGGAATGCTCAACTGTACTTACACTTTTTAAAAATCTCTAAAATGTCTGGATGATGAATAGATGGGATGATTTATCTTTTTCCTTCAACAACACATATGCTATCATTATTTTTTTTTTTACAGTGAAACACATTTATGAAGACGCCAATTAAGACGCTCATTTCCGTATCTGTAAGAAAACTTTCATGAAAATGCATTCTCGTGCTTACTGAATTTCTCAAAAGCCATGTTGATGCAGCACTATTAACATCTTAGCAGACGCAACCATGAAGACTCCAGTCATTTATTTAAAGTCTTCTGGCTGTGTTATGTGCAGGCTTTCCCCTCGCCTCAAACTCAGCAGATATCCTCTGACATGCAATGAGAGTCTTTCAAACCCTTGTTCTTGAATGGAGGTTTGTGTTTTATGAGCACCGTCACAAACATATTTAGTCCCGCTTTATGTTTTGTTAGTCCACGATGTGTCTTTTTAAGAGAGCGCTTTCTCTCTCCCTGTTTCCCTCATTCCCTCTTTCTCATTTTTCTTCTTTTTTCAAGTGCCAATTTATTTAAACTCCTTTCCCCTTTTTCTTCTTTCTCCTTCATTGATTTCCAAACCCCAGTCTTTGTATGCAGCTGGGGCCCAGCTGTGTGTCTGCGACTGTGTATGTGTGTGTGTGTGTGTTTGTGTGGGTTTTTCTGGCACAGTGCTGCCATAGTGAGCATAGCACACTGTACACAAAGGACTCGAGCAGCACAAGAAAAGAGAGAGAGAGAGAAAAAGCGAAAGAGAGAGAATAGAGGGAAACATTTGAACGTGAACGACTGACGCGCCTGTACAGTACAGAGCGGAGGGGCCGTCCCGTTGGACTGGGCCTATTTTAATGGCCGATGTATCGGCGCTCTGGGATGAGGGGTGGGGAGAGCGAGACAGCAATGAAGAGCCCAGGCACCACAGTTTATTACCAGGACTCTTCAAGGGGCTCAACTCAGGCGTCAGAAGCAGCGGGTGGGAGGGACAGAGGAGGAAGAAAGTAGAGGCGGACGACGGAGGTGGGGAACTGATGGGGTTGACAGGGCTGGAGACAGTTCCTCGGCTTCAGAAGACAAGAGATGGAGGGGTTGAGGGGGTAGAGACAGAAGAGACGGGCCGGGCGACAGAGTGTGGGATAATAAGTGCTTCCTCATTTCTTCCTCAACTTTTCCCACAGCGCCAAATGTCACAGATTTCTCTCATCCCAGCTCTGTGTGTGTGATGCCAGATCTGCACAGCAGTAATGGGGAATCCCTTGATTGAGTCCCTCTGGTATTTTTCACATGTTTATTCGATTATTGCTCTTTGCGATGTTTCAGATGTAGCCACAGCAGTCCCATGTCTGACTGAGCATTCCTGCCGCGTGGCTGCCACACTGTTGATCCACTCTAGGAGGAATTATTTGGAAAGTTTTCAGTGCCATTGAAGGATTAATACACGCAGGGGGGGGGGTGTTACATCTAACAAACAATCATGATCTGATCTCTTAGTAGATGAAGATCAAATCCGGTGTAATCACCAGAAACTATTTATCCAGAAATATGGTCCTAATAGACTAAAATGGTGGTGAACACACATCTCCGTTATAAACTTGAGAGCGGAGTGCATGTCTAAGGATCACACTGCATCAAACTGTAAGATCACACTAATAGCCACAGAGCTCGTGAGGTGTGTATAGGTGCCTGCGTACATGCGCTTTTCACACTTTAACACCAACTGTATTTCCTGCGGCTTCTCACTCACAAACAGGCATTTCTATTTCGAAGGCATTTTATCTGATAAGGTCCACATGCTGTGTATAGTTTGATGTTGCAAATTGATCCCTTTTAATTCTCCACATAAGCCATTTGCAGCGCTATTATTACATTCCTTGCCGTTGCTTTGGCAAGACCCGTCGTCATTAAGTCTATTTGTGGGTCTTCCTTTTGTGTAGATAGCATGTGTTTCACATGCTGCACATGAAAGAGGTTAAAATTATCCAGAAAGGCAGGCTCTCTGCACACAATTTATAGATATGTGCTGTTTTATCACACCTCAAATTAAATTTGGAAACCCTGCTTCAACTGTCATGTAATGCAAGTCCCAGATGGGTGGCAGAGAGAGAGAGAGAGAGAGAGAGAGAGAGAGAGAGGAGAGAAAGACAAAGAGACAGGGAGACAGAAAGAGGCAGACCCACTCAGCTGGCTGAGAGTTTGCTGCCAGCGAAGGGGTGAGACGACGCAGAACAGCAGGTTGAAAAATGAACAGTTTGATATGTATCAGCAACAGAGTGTCATTTGTTTAGGATTCGCCTTTATCACCTAAGAGGCCAGAAAGGCCTCAGACCTGCTGGTGTTTGTGGTGTTATCAGTTTAACACTCTTTATGTTTTTGACATGCTTCTCATCTCTTTTCTGTCTTTCATTATTTTTTATCTCTCACTAAGTCCAGTTTCTTATTGTTTTAATGTTTAAATGCCAAAAATGAGTCTGTTTCTCTTCATCTCGTGCATCTGTTTCCCCACTTACAACAAACCACTGCAGCTCACTAAAAATACCGTTGAGCTAAATGGCTGTAGCGAAAGAAAAATAATCAATTAAAATGTTAAGCTGTGCACTGAATTCACTTTGTGATGACTGACAAACAAAGGGATCTTGTTTCTGAAGCCCAGAGCACAGCTCTGGATGGACGAGACATGTGCTCTCTATGAATAGTGGTCTGGAGTCTGCGGAGGGGGTGAGATAGATAGACATGTCTTTTGCTGTGTATGTAGTTTTATGATACGATTTATGCCATGATACAGTACATTTTCTTGAAAAACTGCTTGTGGATAAAGTAACCTGACAGCAGTGCTACTAAGGATTGTTCTTTTATTGATTAATCTGTAAATCATTTATTTTTGATTACATTTTCAATTGTTTAGTTGATGAAATGTCAGTTTGACAACCTGCGATAACACGGTCTATGGGGAGTTACCCGCTGTGTGACACAGTTAAAAAGAAAGCCATTGGCTTCTGAGGGAGGCTTATAGAAGGCAAAGTAACTACATTTAGTCGTGTTCAACTATTTGCTCAGCCTGCGTAACGCGGGTGTGTATGCGTCGCCATGGGTCTGAAGCAGATTTTCGATGACAGTGGCTCGTCTTACCTCTGGCTCACACAAAAGTGTAACAACATTAACTGGTTGAAACTAACTGTTGAACAGAAGCTGTAAGATCAGTTCATGCAAAAGTGTCAAAGTGAGCTCAGAAGTCTGACGTCAAGAGTTTAAATTCAAAATGTGTCTGTTGCTGCTGAAAACCAAAAGTACAGGCAGGCACAGAAACGCCAGAATCCATTGAAAGATCTTAAGGGCGGGATATACAAGAGGATCTGCAACCCCTTGTGATGACAATCGCTTGAAAGACGAGTATCATATTCTATTTGAATGAATGTAAGCGTAATGAACTAAAGTGATGGATATAAATAATATTAATATTATGTTTAAACCGCCCATCTTTTGTTTAAATTATTAAACTCAATTCATTTCGATTATTAGTTATTCCGATCAGATGAGCCAAAAGAATGTCCTTCCTTTGTTCTGGTAACATTTGTTGTACTTAAGTCAATCCGTGTGCCATTGTTTTGTTATTGTATGTGCCGTTTGTGCTCCGTACCATGTGATCACGGTCATGAGCCATATAAATAAATGAAAAAAAACATAAATCATACAAGTTCCCAGAGCCGAGGGTAAATGAACGGTCCAAAAAAACAAATTTATTACATTTACAGTGATATCAAACAGATTAAAGCAGCAAATCTCCACATTAGCAGCATAAGCTGCAAACTCTAAACCAGATGAATACACATCAACACATCAATACAAAATTCTGCAATATTTCTGTGTTACCCTGCTCTGTCCTCCATCACTTAAAACTTGGACAGACAACAAGAAAGGCAGGGGAGAGGTCAGCCAGCCAACTCCCCCTCTTTCCCTCTGTCTCCCTGTACCTGTGATCACCTGGCACCACATTCGTCTGCACATCCCACTCACAGAAATACTGCACACACACACACACACACACACACACACACACAGTTACCTATGAGGGAGTAAACACATTCCATGCTTCACTGATCTTTAGGCCCACCTGTAACGGTCGAGGCTTTAGGTCTCACATTTTACACACATCTCTATCTATCCGACTCCTCCTTTCTCTCTCTCTCTCTCTCTCTCTCTCTCTCTCTCTCTCTCTCTCTCT
>NW_022280031.1:2250550-2300594 GCF_004355925.1 Anarrhichthys ocellatus
CTCTCTCTCTCTCTCTCTCTCTCTCTCTCTCTCTCTCTCTCTCTCTCCGTGTCTATTGCTGGCAGCGTCTCATTTTAACACATTTCCACCAGACACTTTTAGAGGCCGTGAAGGCATCGCCCAATGAAGTTTCACTTTGACATTTAGGCAATAAATGTGTTCATTCGTTAAGTCAGTTAGTCGTTCAGTTACATTAAAACCAGATAAAAAAACAACACAATGAGTGAACATGTAAGAGTTTTGCAAAGTAATTAGAATAACCATATTTGTAATGATTGATGCCTTTAAACACACTGCGGTCAAACTCTAACTCTTACCTCAGACAGAGCAAAGATGTTGATGTTTGCTGGCTGCGTGCAATATGAGATCTGCAAAATGAATCTTTGGTAGCTCAGGTATGATAAAGAACAGGATCCATAAACCGGAAGTGTGTTCTGCTAGAAAGGAAGCAATGCAAATAATATCAGTATACGCTGGTCCACTTCGTCGTTTATCACTGTGTAACGATCTGGTAAATAGTCTTATCTCATCTTTTTAAAATAATTTCTCACGGTACGTGACAGGTTATCATGTTTTTGTCAGTATTGCACAATTGCAAAACCTGGGACGTTTTTTAATTGAAAAGGTCAGTCACTAATAAAACGAAATGAAAAGGCAAGGAGAACAAAAAAAACGTTCTGAACTTGTACGGATTTAATTTATTTTTCCTCTTCGGCTGTGCGGTCGACTTCGGTACCTCAGGGAAACAGTGCAGTTATGATTATACGGTGCATGTGTCCAGCATGCAGGAGGGAGGGAAGTAAAAGTCATAAGGCAGCCTGGCAGCATATCAGAGGGAGGTAACGTCATCTAAATGATACAAGTAATAGGTGTGAATATGTCCAGGCCTGATATTGGGATGGGGCTCTGAATTTCAGACACAGATCTTGAAGTTTGACTTCATTGTCACTTCTTTTTTTTTACTTTCCTTCTCAGATTTGCAGCTTTTTTCCGGCTCTCATCTGTTGCCTTTCTTTCCTCTATCCCTCTTTGTGTGACTGTTTCATTGTTCTGTCTTCTCCTCTCCCTCTATCATCGCTTTCATTCTCATTTATCTCCTCTTCTGTGTATCTCAACTCCTCCACCTTCCAGCCCTTCCACTCGTTATTCTAGATTCTTTCCATTCATTATACTTCTTTCTCCTCCTCTCCGTCCATCTATCCATCCTCCGCTCTTAAAGTCCTGTACGGTCGCCATCATGCCCCCCCCCCCCCCCGCTCCCCCCCCCCCCCCCCCCCCCCCCCCCCCCTCCCTGAGCACCTCCCCTGTCCCACTGACACCACACGCTGCTCCCATCCCCCGAAAACCACTTCAAACAGCCAGCGCCATCAAAGCCCACAGTCAGTCAGCCAGGCAGCCAGTCAGCCAGCCTTCTGCTTCGACTTAAAATTACTGTCGTCCCGGTCGCAAGGCTGCTTTCCTCTTCTGATACACATCAAAGATCCTCTTAAACTCCCGAAGTTTGCTTTTTAAACCTTTCTTCTTGTTGAGTCTTTTTTTATATACATTATTTCTCTGGCTGAGGTTTCTCTCTCTCTCTCTCTCTCTCTCTCTCTCTCTCTCTCTCTCTCTCTCTCTCCCTCTTCTTGCCATCATTTTTTTTTCTCCAACTGGGCCAGGTCAGTAATGACATGCACACACTCTCTTGTGCGGTTCTGCTGTCTTTGCATTTTTCTCCATAACTTTAATTAGTTTCTTTTTTTCAAGGCGTTGGTTCAGGCGCCCCATTCCCAGCACACACATTCTCTCACACGCACATGCGCACAGTGCACCGAGCTGTAACTATAACATACACACAGATGTCTGTAAATTAATATGCAATATGACTCATACATCTTCCTAATCAGAACTGCAAACCCACAAAAAGAACAGTTTAATAGCCCAGTGTATGTTCCTCTTTTTGCTGCCTATATTTCTTCATGTGTGCGTGCTTAAGGCACAGAAAAAGTGACGAAAGAAAGGCAGAGAGAGAGAGAGAGAGAGTGGATAGTGGATAGTGTGTGCAGACATGGGAGGGACGATTCAGCAAGAGACAAAGAAAATAGAAGCAGAGTGACACATTAGAAAGGCATCTTCTCTATGTTTCAAAGCCTCGGAGGTCACATGTGGTCACTTGAAATGTTTCGGTGTCTCATCATCTCCCGGGTGGAGGATGTAATGTCGATCGACGCCAGAGGATGGCGCCCCGTCTGTAGGTTAACCAGGCAGGAACTGGCTGCGCCGGTCTCATCTACAGGCTGTGTCTATTAAAACAACATTTGTCATCATAAAACAACGTATATTTAGAACCCGTTACATGCTACACTTTGCAATTTAACTGAATGAGTCGTCTAACAGCAGCGGATAAAAGTCTGCTGATGTCTTTTCATGCTCTTTGCTGACTATCAGGGCCTCCCCATGGTTTACATTTGACTTTTTTTGTGGAATAACAGGGTGGATTATTATTATTGTCAGATTATTTGGCAGTAAGAGCTGTAATGGTATAGTTGCATTGATGTTGCTGCGACTGCATATGTAGTGAATACCTTCACATGGTCTGCTCTGATCTTTTTATAACTTAATGTGGGTTTCTCAGAATACTTGTATATCTTGTGTTTGAAATCAGTGGTAAGTGGTTAGATTAAGACATTTAGGGGTTTAATGCAGTAAAATGTCTTTTTCAAGAACACCACATCACGGTAAACACCTCTAACAGGCCTTTATACACAGACGCTTGAAGTAGACAAAGTCAGTGGGATACCAGGCATATTTGTTTCACCCTCAAAACAAATCTCCCGTAGTGAGCAACTGAAAGTTACAGCTCGAGTTGAACTAACCAAATCCCACATTGTCTAGCTGTTAAGCTCAAAGAGAAGTTTTATTTAGCGTGCAGCCCTATTAAAAAACTTCAGAACCTTTGTGCTCCGTCAGAGAATGTTTTAATATTCGAAAAGGAGCCACTATTGTGTGGTTTCTTGCGCCAACGTACAAAATAAAGAGCCACATCACAAAGCTGGAACAGTCCCTGAGCATTTTCATGTGTAAAGAAAAAAGAGGGAAAACAAATTTGGAGGGGGGAGACAGGGGTATTTATAGAGTGGTGTGAGAGTCTCTGCAATGACAGGAGCCTAATGAAGTGGAGTTTGGGTTTTGATTCACAGTGCGGTGAGTGCGTGGGTCCCTCTGTGACCGTTACTGCATTCCAGCACCGATCCCTCGCTACACGGAAACCAGTGCGGGGCAACAGGAGGAGGCGGAGGGCCAACTCGAAATAACGTGTTCCCTCTAACCAAGCTAACCTTTCTCACCAGCATCAGTCCTGCTTCCAGCGCAGCAGATGCTCACAGGGCCCGATGGCACTGAGCTCAAACATGGCGACAAGAATGTACGAGCTGTACGAGCTGTCACACTGTAGCGCAGTGTAGATGCAGTAGTTAAGTCAAGGTGTCACTGCTGGTGAGTCATTGACACATCAGCAAAATGAGTCAAATAACACACTTCAGCGTGACAAGGTAGGGAAGTCCAGAATGATATCAACAGCGTTTCTTATTGTATCTTTAATAGAACAGTGGAAATTGTATTGTGTGTGAGTTCACTACAGATGTGAAATGAGGAAGCGAGACGAAGACAAAGAATGAGATCAGAGGCTGTAAGTGATGATCATTTCAGCGAAAGGTGTGGATGTTGAATTGCTGATAGAACAACTCTAGAAAAATCATAAACTGTCGAAACAGGGTTTTTTTTTGACAGCTTAGATAATCCGACTGAAGATGTTATTTTATGATTTTTTTAAGAACTATAAACCTTCTATATCCTTGCAAGTTCTAACAACAGACAAATACAATATCTTCTCCTTTGTGCTGTGTAACTGTAGAGAATACTTTGTAAGCTGCACACACAGTAAAAAAAAAAAAGAGGCACTAAAGCAAAAAGCCACACACATCTGCTCTGAAGGTAAAGGCCAGTGTCAAGTAAGGTGATACTTTTTTGACAAATGTCACTGTGGTGGTCGACAGGACAGGTGAATACGGCGGCAAACATGTAGGCAGCAGCAAACAGGAAACCTCCAGAGGAAGAAGACAAGCAACCACAAGTGCTCTTTGCACACCTCTTCTCTCACACCTTGCCTCATTTGTGCAAAGAGAAAAAACTGATTGTTGCACCTGTTTGCATAAAAATTGATTCTGTGAAAGATAACATAATTATCTAGCGACGGTATCGTTGCCTCCGTGAGAAATGTTAAGCTATTCATTTTGAAGTTCCTGTGGAGGCCGTTGTCAACGCTGTGAAAGTTGAAATCATTATAGGCCTCTAGACATTTAGGCGACTCGCCACAATCTAAGAATATATAGCTTGGGTGGGAATCTACACGAGGTGATGAAAGTATGCCCTGTAAGTGTGTTTCTCCGTCTTCTTCACACCGCCATGTGTGTGTGTCTATAGCTGCAGTTCAGCGTACTGTACCTCTTATTTAGTCACAGCTGTCTCACCGTTTCACCTGCACGTACATGCACCTTCTTGGTGCGATTACTGGTTTAGGCCACAAATTATTTGGGACTCCCTTCCTGTCCATGTTCACTCTTAAATGCTCCGATTTATTTATTTATGTTTCTGTCTGAATTGCAAAAACACACACAGTCCGACGTCGCTCTTTGAGTTGTGTTTTTATTATAAAAGGATCGTTCTGCAGTCTTCATTAAGTGAATTCACACCAGCAAAGATGACACAATGCGCATGGTTCAAGTGGTAATATGAGTGGGAGGAGATTCAACCTATCAGATGTAAAAACAAATAAACTTTGTCTCTGACTGACTGTCAAAGAAAAGATAGAAACCTGGCAGAGAAGTCGACATCCTCACGGTTTCATCTCGAGGTAGATTAGCTTGCCCTGCAGTAAGTTACAGCTTTGTTATCTACAGTATGTATTTTATTGCTGCTTTTGCTGTACATTATTTCTGCTTATTTGCTATTGGTTTAATCTTTTGAAATCACACAAGAGTTTGTTTCCACTTAGCAGATGTGGTTCACTGTTTTGGTGCAGTGATGAGACATGTAGATAGAGAATAACAGATCAGTGATTCTGATCTCGTTCAATTTTCAGATGCCTGTGCCCTTTTCAGAGCGGCCATGGCAGCTGTTCACAGCACCGCAGTACGTTACAGCCGCTGTGTCTCTGGGGCTGTGCTTTGATTCGCAGAGGCTCCTCTGAAATCGTATTCACGCATGTGAATAATGAAACTGACGCCAGCGCCCAGTCACACTAAAAGCGCAACTCGATGACAAATCAACTTTGTGAGTGTGGTATCAGTGAATAGCTTGGTGGCTTTGAAGCTAAGAAAATGCCGAAAGGGATTTTGTGTTTGTGTCACAAGGGCCCTAATTGAACAGAATCATTAAAAGCCACAGTGAACAAAGGCAAAAATAGTTCCAACCCGGTGTTTGGAGTCAGTTTTAAAGATCAGTGTGCAGAGTTGCGCTGCAGTTGTGCACGCTCTTGTCTTTGCAGAGCCTTTATCAATGTGAGGAAATTGGCTTGGTGTTTATTTCTTGAGCTGATTGTTCTGTGGGCCTCTGAGTGTTTCAAAGTGCAGATGTTGCCACTGGGCTGCACATTCTGTGGTGGTGGTTTAAATGCTCTGACAGGGTGGTGTCTCCTAATGAGCGGGACATCTAAAAAGGCACAGAGCCGTGACTTTGCTGCTATTGCACCGCATGGGCTTTAAGTTTTCCATCTCTGACTGCTTTTCAGATATTCATGGAGTATCGCGTACACACACACACACACACACACGTATTTCTTTGCTGTGTTTGATTATTCTGTAGCCCTCTGCAGCAGCAGCCCGGCCTTGCTCCCCATTTGTGCCCACAATACAAGTCGTGTTTGTTTGTTTTTCTCTATTTCTCGGTACCCTAGTTTGTGTGAGTGTGTGTGTGTTGAGGGAATTTCCCTCTGTAGCGTGTTTTTCACAGTTTGACACTGTTGCTTTCTGTCTCTTTCTCTTCTCTAATTCCTCACTCCTCTGTCTTACTTTTATCTCTCTCTCTCTTTCTCCATCACTTTTCTTTTTTACTTTCCGTGCAGTTTATGCACCGTTGCAGCGTTCCTCGTGCACTGGTGTCTCTGCACCTCTGTCTCACTCGTGTCGGCCCCTTTCTCTAACAAACACACCGCAGCACTGTGTACTAAACAAAAATCATATACTGCAGCATACATCACAGTCAAGCATCTCCTCCTCCACACCAATATGACCTTTTACGATCCTCATCACAGTGACACAGTTTCAGTCCCATCTTTTCTCGCCAGCAGCTATTTGCAAAAGTGCTTGTTTTGTGGCTTGCTGCCAACCAGCTAAAGAAATGACTGTAATCAATTGAACTGGAACTTGACTCTGCAACTTAGACTTTCATATCAATGTGTTTGTGGTTATTTTCTCCATCATTAGACAAGAATGTTTGCACTTCCTCTTCTCTGGCAACAGAAATGCAATAAAAGTACAGCAAAACATCCCATTACCACCATTCCTATTGGTTAACATGTAATTTAGAGCATTTAATCCTCAATTTGCTGTCGGCATTCATGATATATAGGCTAAACCTGTAAAACATTTGGATGAATTGAAATTAAAACTTAACCACGAAAAGCAAAATGTAACACTGAGTTTTCTATAAAGTCAATTAAACTCACTTTGGAATATTATTGGTATCATACACTCTCTAACAACATTTTGAAATTATATCCTCTAATTCTGCTTTTGTTGCAGAACGTGTCCAGGGAAAGACGGTGCGTTCATTATGTATTTGGTGCAATAACACAGTTAGATTAAAAAAAAACAATTGGCACACGGGCATCATTACTTTCTCAGTGTTGTTAGGGCAGGTCAAACCAAACCAAACCAGAGCAGGCCAAGGTGCCAATGTCAGAAGGAACCACCACCTTAGAGAGAGTGTGAGTTGCTGCCACGAGTGAGGAGATCAGGTGGGCGGTGTTTGGTCTTGGTTGCGGTCCTCCCATGACTCATTGTACAAATGTCAGACAGCAGGTATGAATAGGAGAGCTGTCACAGAGAGAGTTTTTTAAATGTTTGATTTTCTGCGATATATTTAAAGATGGGTCACCGTTGTCAACATCAGCGCGTTCTGCAGATGAATGTGGATTTACCTCGTCTCTGAACTGCTCTCACAGGTAAAATGACAATAAGCACATCTTCCTGCGCTTGCTTTTTGTTTGGTGTGTGGGCGTCCACGACACTCGTGGTAATGTATTGAGTTCAAAATAGCAAGTGTTGAGTTTCTTCTGACACCTGTGAAACCGGGACATTTATAACAGCATGAAATACGTATTATATCATGCAATAACTAAAATAAATATTATAAGGGTTTTTTAAACATAACAAATATATATACGTTTTTAGCTATGCCTTAGTGTATTCAGTTGATTGTGTCCCTTTTGCTTCTGAGTTTTACCACCTACATTTTGTATTGTGTTAAATGTATCAGACATTACTGCAATGTGACATTATGTCTTTTGAAGAGCTACGTGGATTTTAATAACTCTTGATTGATGAATCAGTTTAAAAAGTGATTTTATGTAATACTTTAAAATGCATAATCCTAGAAAATGACAAGTCACAACCTTAAAAAAAAAAGAAAAATATATTTAACCCTTAAGAACCCAAGGTGACACAGGTGTCACAGACACATTCAGAAATGTGTTCCATGTGTTTCATTTAGTCGGTTTTATATCCCCGATAACTTTCCTTTACGGAAAAATGGGTTTGGGTTCTTAAAGGCTAAATTCCCCACTTGATTTTATTTTATATGTTTATTTAAAGGTAGTTTTAATGCACATGGTGTGTGGTTCTAATTTGTGGATATAACAAAATCTGTATGACCTATGAATTCAGACACAAGGTATTTCTGACACAGTGTATCAGAAAAACTACTATTCATTGGGTTGTTTTTATCACTTGTGAGGAATGAAAATCTATTGAAAAGCACTGATAACATTACATTACCGTTATTGTTTTATGTAGCGATCTAAGAATCAACCGAAAAGTAATGATTACGCTGTGTGGTAAATTGGGCCTGGCCTTGTTTGTTGCCTTTGAAACCAAAAGAAACAAACACGGTAATTTCTAGGTAATTAATCTGTGTTTACCATTTAGCCACATAATTACTATGTCAATACCAGATCACATGTGTGCGGCGTAAAATAAACTGCAGTTTAGCGTTTTGATGTACAGTAAGATGCCCTCTGGGATCCAAACAGTGAGACTGTCTGTGCTGTTGTGAGCCAGTGCAAAATAATTTCTTTCTTATATGAGTCTTTTTCTGTTGTTGCGGTTTGTATTTTAGTGTGTTTGTGTAAAGATTCTCCCTGTCGGTGTATGTGCTTGCGAACATATTCAGTTATCCGTCTCCGTCTGGCTTTGGAAAACTTTAAAAAACACAAAGAACCACTGTAGATGATCATTTTTTATACTTAAGATCAGATTCAAGATGGATCACAAGCGCCCAGATAACAAGAACATGAATGTCCTTTCTTAGGATAAAACTCCCGAGGCTGAAAACAGAAGACTTCTTTCTGGCAAGCAGACCGTCAACCTTTCAGATTATCAGTCACTGTCAGGCAGAGAAAGTGACAGGCAGATTAAAATAGTACTGGCAGTGTTTGATCTGAACACGGTCCCCCAGAGAACCGAGTGATCCACATCGTCAGGCATGATGCAGCACAGTTCGCTTACCACTCTCTGGATATGAGTCACGGTCTTCCCACGCACACTACAGTGCATGCACACAATAGCAGTGTACTGTTATCTTCTGTGCTCTGCTCTGTGTTTTTGGTGTTCGGCATCTTCCAACAAATTATACACATTTGGAAAACTCTTGCACATTGCATGAACTCATAACTCCTTTGTACCTTGACATACAATCTCTAGTTGCAGGCAATCCCAAACCTCCTGCGCTGTTCAAAGATTTAGCTGTCCTGCTCCAACACAATTTTAAAAAAAGAGCAATTTGAAGGATGCAGTCACTATCCAAATAAATCAATCAACGGGCCCGATAATGAAAGCCATCCCAGCGCAGTGCCGCTTTAATGACAGCAGATATAGGCTCAGTGTCACTCACTGTCATGGGAGAGAGAATTAAGGCCAATTTGATGCTAATCCGGACCAGATTTTTCTCTCTTTGGGCCCAGCGGTATTTCCTATCAACACAGGAAACTCCTTCAGGGCTGATAGGTCGACCTCAACTACATCATAAAACTTCATAGCTGTCTGTTGTAGGGAAGCACATTTGATGACCAATTTCACCCCCCATAAGAGCAAGTCATTCCTCCCCATGTTAATAGAGCAGCAATGAGCAGCAGCTCGGATGAATCAGAGTGTTTTGCATGAGCTAACTTTTTACAGAGGAGTACTGAAG
Organism: Anarrhichthys ocellatus; assembly: GCF_004355925.1. Lineage (NCBI taxonomy): Eukaryota > Metazoa > Chordata > Actinopteri > Perciformes > Anarhichadidae > Anarrhichthys > Anarrhichthys ocellatus. The sequence continues at coordinate 2,259,995 of NW_022280031.1, forward strand.
CTGGGGAAGGACATGCAACTTGATGACACAAACAGATAGGTGTTGCACTTTGAGATTAGCTAATATACTCATCAGGAGAGTGTGTGTACTTAAAGTGTTTTAGGTGTGTGTTTGCGGGCCGCCCCATCGGCAGCGCTGGGCCTCCTTTTGCTCTTTCAGCCACAGAGTGAGTGTGTGTGTGTGTGTGTGTGTGTGTGTATCTTCTAGATGTAAAAGTAGACGACATAGATTTGCGTCTCTGGAATTTGTCGCTGTGAGCCGTGGGCCGTGACTGAAAGCAAAATACTCCAGTAAGAGTGTATTTGGAACGGTTCACACACAAATGAAAATCTCTCCAGAGTTGTTTTGACAGTTTAATGAATACACTTTGTGTTTTGTGAAATTAAATGAGCCGTGAAACCTTATTTTCACTCTGATCTGATGAAAACAGGACAAAGAGGGAAATGTATTTTAAACTAATACAAGAAGCATGAGTTGTGTTGTGATCTTCATCGGAGGCTCATCAGAAACAACACAAAAAGAAGAATTGGCCCTCTGTGTGCTGGCACAGTCCAATTGTTTGGCTTCCTCCAATGACATATTCTTAAATGGCCATTACTTGGTGGTGATTAGATATTGCCAATCAGTGAGAGGAAAACAGCGAGTCTTCAAAAAAAAGCCTTGGAAATAAGAGCCTACAGCTGAAATCCCAGGCATGTGTTTGCGATTGTCATTTATTGTCTTTGCCATGGGAAAAAGTAATGCGCCTTTCTAGTTGTGCTGCAGTCTGGGGACCGGGGGTACACTTTCATATTACAATATGTTATTTATCTTTTATTCGTATACTGCTTGACTACATCCCTGCCCGTCGCACATGTGTGACACTTTTAGACGGACATTTTTCTACCGTCGCACTAATTGTGTTCTATGAGAGCAATTACACGTATAAACTGTTTAATTTTAAAATAACATTTTACCATTTGATACAGAGAAAACTGAACGGTAAATGTTGTAATTACAATGATTAATACTAACAATAAAATAAACTCTTTTTTACCGGATTGGAGTTTGATCAGCAAGATTACGCCTCAACAACCTTTTTATTTTATCATGAAATCAATCAAAACATTAATTGATAAAAGTGCATCTATTTAAATTTATTCTCATTTTAAATGAAAGCCAGAGTAAAAGCATCTGTTTGGAAATCACGCTGAATTTGATCAGACATGACTATTAACACTTTCTGTTTCTTTGAAGTTATATATTGTGGTCAAAGCTCAGTGAAATATTTGAAATAGCATAACTTGGGTTGGGAAATAAGTTGGGACCCTCCATTCACAGTTCTTGATCTCCTTTGCACAAACATGTATGTTGCATGCTGAGCGTGTCTGCTTGTATTGATCCTAATCCGCACATCAAACCACACAAAGGCATAAAAAATATCTCATGATAAGAAACACATTGAACAACTTCACATGAGGACTATTTCATTCCTCCTGCTGACACAGAAAACAAGTACGCTGTTGTCCATCTTTGAACTCAAACAACCTTTTGGAATTTACGAACCATTCGTGTCTTTTTCCCCTGTTTGGTTTCAGTTACTGACATCATTTATTAATTATGTGGCATTGTCTCTGGTTTGTTTTGGTCATAATCTACAGCTGGAATAATAGGAAACTCAGATACTGTATGTTGCATTTAGAATCATGTTTGAAAATAATGAATATATATCAGGACACCACAAAATAATAACGGGCTTTTCATTCAATGTAGATTAAAGATACACATTTATGATCAGTGATTTTCAATATATTTGAAAATACCATATATTCTCTACGAGCATACTGTCTGTTCGCTGCATGGCATTTAAACAGGACTTGTCATTATGAGTGTCTTTCGTCTCCCCTAAATTTCATTTTGTCTTTTTCTGTTTCTGTCCTTCTCACAGTGGATGCTGAGCAAGTGAGTTCACTGGGATCTGAGGGGGAGGATGAGGTGGGCCTGTGGAGCCTGGAGCCCCAGGACTGCCAGGAGAGCCTGGACAAGGCAAGCTTGACACCCAGCGAGGGGACGGAGGAGCCCGTCAGCCCCGCTCGCTCCACGCGGCCGCACAGCCTCAGCCCCGGCAGCAGGAGCTACTGGCCGCAAGTGGAGCAGGAGGCCGAGGCCGCAGAAGACGCCACCACCGCATCTACCACTGACAGAGAGGGAGACCAGGGACCACTGAGGATGTACTGTAAGTTCTAAGCAAATGTAGACAAAAACTGTAAAACTTCAGCTTTGAAGTTGAGCCTTTGTTTTTCAAACGGTTTCTGAAGAATGAAGGCCGGGCCAAGAAAGTGTGTAAAGTGTAAAACATGATACTCGGAGGTGGAAAGAGGAGCCTACTAGAATACTGTTACTTTTTTTTTACCATCGACTGTATGCTTTTTTTACACACCTGCAGCGTCTTCACTGCTGCAGCTGCTGATTTATCTCCTTTCTTCCGTTCCATTCTCTCACAGTTTATCAGGACATTGTTAAATGTGACTTTTGTTGTGAATTTGTAACAGATGTAACTTTAAATGAAGCGAAGTACAATACTTGTGATGAAAAAAACTAGGCTACTTATGTCAAAGTAAAATTCCAGATTTTTAGAAAATACCCGAAAAAGTTCTGTATGAGCCTGCTGCGTAGGACACCACTGTATGTGTTGGCTAAACTCATTTACAGTGTTTTTCTGATGCAAGACACCGGCAGTCTCATGATGCCTCTCACAGCCCTCTAGATACACCTTCATATCAGCTCCTTGTGAAACCATGCCTTCCCTACAAGCTTTTCCTCTTTTTTTTCACTCTTCTCTTTGAAAAAGGCAGCCTTCTGAAAGCATGACAAAAGAACTCATCCCACACAATGTCACAATATTTCCATGCATCAAAGAGGTGACGTTACGGTACTGAAATCAGCACTGCGCGACGTGAGGCTTTCCCTTTTATTTAGGAGAGATCAAAGGCTCACGCGGCTTGCCTACTAACAATCACTTAGCTCCTTCGCCTCGTGTGATTTGGCCTTGCCTGATGAAGGCAAAGCTGAGTTTTTACAACACTCAACCACACAGGCTCTTCCCTTCACCACATAAAAAAACAGCTCAAAATATGCCAACATCTGCAAACATTTGAAAAATCTTCCTCAAAGTCCCTGTAAGCTGGCTTGATTCATGATAGGAGGCGCCCTCTCGTCTTCATGTGGCTTTCTCTCTCTGCCTGCTCTTCTGTCACTGCACTCAAGGACACAAGAAAGAATTCTTTGAATCTGATATCTGGCCAACTAGTTCCCCAAATACATTGTTTTTATCAGTCAGTAAACAATTTAGATCCATTAGATTCAGTTGCACAGTGTCACTTTACGATTGATCCCCACTCGCGCTGCACACATGAATATTTGAGCAAGACATGTACATTCACACGGAGTAACCGTTTTTAAAATATCTTATATTCAACACATGAAAGCAGCAAACGTTCAACCTCACTGACAAGAGTGCTGACCAAATAAAACGATGAATTCAAAAGGAGAGGTCGTATAACAATGCTTTATATTAAACTGCTTTATAACGGGATATTGTTTATGGTCTTTTGTGCAGCGTGTGTTATACTTTTCTTTGTCTGTTTTTGTTGTCTGCATTGTATTTATTCTCTGCTTTTATGCCCCCCTCGCTGCCAAGATTTTTATTAGACTTGAATTAATTAAAGGGAAAAAAAAATCTGATAATTAAATTTCCTGCAAATGTAATAAAACAGAATGTATCAGAGTTATGTTTTTTTATTTTTACAAAATGCCTCTTAATTAATCTCTAGTTAGAAATAAACATGTTTCCTATTATGGATATTACAGTTCCTCTGCATCTTTTTCTCTGTTCGCAGGTAAGAACTCAGACTCCCCAAATGCTTTGGAGGACCTGGCCCACTATGAATTTCTGGCCCAGTTGAGGAAGGCCTCTACCTCAGCCAGTCTCTTGGACCACCTGAACCACAATGGCACGGCAGCGGTGTACCACCCGGAAGGCAGGCACGAGGAGCTGCCACCTGCCATCTGGTCACCAGGCGCTCAGCACCGCTCACCCGAGGGAGCAGGTAGGCCGATGAGAGAACAGCTGCAATGATGCTTAATAGAAAATCAACAAATCTGAAGTTACTGCTTTTGAGCCAGGCAGTATGTTGTTAGAGCGACGAGCCGCTCAGCTGCAATAGCAGTGATGCACTACATATCAGATTGTATATGCTGATGTTATTCAGAGAAAATGGAAAGGAACGCGCTTTTAACACATCGGCTCATCAGCCGCTCGTAGTTTAACAAAGAGCCTTCGAAACATTTTACACATCCGTGTTCCAGCAATTCATGCACGTAACAGCGTGTGTTGTCCCACAATGTACACATTTTACATCACATATACCAAGTAAATATCAAAGGTTATCTCATAATTTAAAGTAAAATATCATATTAAAAGCATATACAATACCTTTAGTACTTTTAAATAGTAAACAAGGATAATTTAATATCTTGTTCAATAAGCGATTTACAAAATACATGAATGAACAACGTATAATACATAATATTTTCTGTGGTCTTTTAAAAAAAAATGTCACATCTCTCTCTGGACTCTAGATGCAGGGAGGACCCAGCAGGCCTGTCCATTCTGCCACAGGATGTATCAGCGAGGAGCCTCCTTGAGGGACCACATCAAGTACTGTCAGGAGAGGGAGGGGGGCCACATGGTGTGCCCACTCTGTGGATACACTGCCACTGTTCGGGCACAGATGGAGCGGCACCTGGCTTTTCATAACCAAGTGCAGGACAAGGTGAGATACAAACAGACAGCAAGAGAAACATCACCGACATGAGCCAAATCGTCATTCTGTGACATCTAATGTTACAAAGTTATTTATTTGGAACTGTGTTGATACAAGTGACAATCAGACACAGACATTCATCCTTAAATGTGTTGTATTATAAAACTAATACCATTGTCTTAGGGTGTCATCACTTTGGATCAAGGCATTGAGACCAGGAAGTTCAAATGTCTGCAGTGTGGGAAAGCATTCAAGTACAAACACCACCTCAAAGAGCATCTCCGCATCCACAGCGGTGAGACAAAATAACAGATAACAGATGTACTCACCCATCAATTTGCTATTGTTTCCACGGTATCACTAACCCTTACTTATCGTGCTAGTTATATGGTACGAAATTATACTTCATTTGATGTGTTGACAAGGAACAATAATTATGACAAGACAAGATAATTATGAAAAATGTTGAAGGTATTTTCAACACACTTTTTGGGATCTTTTGTCTAATATATCCCGCCTGCGTGTCATCTTTTAGGTGAGAAACCTTACGAGTGCTCCAACTGCAAGAAACGTTTCTCTCACTCTGGCTCCTACAGCTCCCACTTGAGCAGCAAAAAGTGCCTGAGTGGTGGAGGAAATGGAGGGGAGCGCGCAGGAGGAGCCAGCGGTGCATTTAACGGGCATAGCCAAAGCTCCTACCACCACTCATTTCCAACATCTCCCTCTCCAGGTGTGGGGAGGAACAGTACTGACAAGGGCTCCCCGTTGGCTTCACAGACCCAAGATCAAACCGGGCTTCTATGTCGAGTCCGAGAGGATCCTCACCAGCTTTCCCTGCAGGACCACAACAGCGCCAGAGCATCAGACCTGGCTCGGCTTTGGGACCCCTCAGCAGAGCTCTCTCTGAGGTCCAGTATACTAAAAGGGACCACCCTTCTGCCTTATCTGCACTCTGGGACCAAGTTTGAACAGATGCTGCAGGAGATGCTTCACAGGGAGGTGAGGAAAGAGGAGGAAATGGTCAGAGGAGGAGGAGCTGCAATGGAGGAAAGGAAGGGGATTTACAATGGAGGAGGGCCTGACAGGAATGTGTCACCTGACAGGAGAAGAGGAAGAGTGAGGTCAGGTGAAGGGGAGAGAGGTGTGCTTGGGATGACGTGTCGTTGGTGCTTCCAGATCTTCCCCAGTGTGCCGGTGCTCCTGCAGCACGAGCGCTACCTCTGCAAGATGAACCGAGAGGCAGTGGAGGTGCCCGAGGGTCTCCGCAGCAAAGACCACCCCTCGCCACCTTTAGTCTTCCCCAGATCTGCTCTCCAACCGGAGAACGGCAAACCGAGTGAAGTGTCCAACGGCCTGTCTGGAAACAAATCACCATTGCAGAAGCCCAGCTGGCACTCTTTACCGCAGCAGCTTTTGGTGGCAATGTACTCTCCCCCACAGCCCCACCATGACGCCCCCTCCTCTCAAGCGTACTGCTCCAGCCAGGAAAAGGGAAGCCCAAGCCAACCAATCAACCACTCCCCAGAGCTGTCATCGCCTCGGGTCAGAAGGAGGTTTCCCTCTTCAGGTTTCGGTTCTCCAGTCTGCCTGGACCTCACCAGCTGTCCTCCCGAACTGATCTCCCCTCAGAACCAGACCAGCAGCCCCTGGTCTGCACAGAACGAGCCTCTGGACCTCTCCCTACCCAAGCAGCTCTCAGACCAGGAGGGGAGAAACAAAACTGTAAACGGCAACTCAGGCAGACGAGAGAGGAGGGAGCACGGGACCCAGCAACTCAGGAGACCGAGTCCGACGTCACACCTCCACCTTCACCACCATCCAGTCTACAGCGGGGCCAGAGCTCCTATGTTTCCAGGTTCCTTATATAATGGATTTCCTATCTTCAACCAGTCTGGTTTAGGGCTTTCAGGACATGATGGCATCACAGCGATGGCATCACAGCCAGGGTTTCTCTCTCCTATGGCTTACATGATGGATGCAGACACAGAGGCGACCCTGAAAAAGATCCACCAGGAGAGACAAGCTCTCATGGTGAGTAAGGTCTCTCTTTTAGGTTTGTTCAAAAGAATTATGTGTATTTGCAGAAGAACAACCGTAAAATGACTGCGGAAGCAGCAACAAAAAATACATTCAAATATCTGATCATATTGTAAAGCGTTGCTGCAAGAATTTGTAGAATTAGATGAATATGAATCGAAATATATCATGATTTTCTTGTTTTCTCTGCAGGGTGAAGTGTTAAGCCATGGAGCTCTAGACTACCTCTCCCTCATGGAAGAAGGACTGGAGGGAGAAGGGGGACCCGGGAGGAAAAGACTGAAGAAGACAGACGAGGGGCTTTACGCTTGTGACATTTGTGACAAAACGTTTCAGAAGAGCAGCTCTCTGCTCCGACACAAATACGAGCACACAGGTCTGCAAGATTTGTACAAACACACAGAAGTTATATGCCATTTCCTATAATTTACAGATAACTACAATATTTGTTAAAAATGTTTAACGGAATAATTTTGGAAAACATGCTTATTTGATTTCTTACTGAGAGATGCTGGTAGACAGATCTTCTTTGAATAAAGCCAGGCTGGCTGTTTCCCCATGATCCCATTATTTGTGCTAAGCTAACCGGCTGCCAAATGGTTGTGATAATGTCGTCTCTATATAAAAAAATATATAAGATTTATTTTTTAAAGAAAATATTATACACAATTTCTCTGCATTTATTACAGGTAAGCGTCCTCATGAGTGCAAGATCTGCAACAAGGCCTTCAAGCATAAGCACCATCTGATTGAGCACAGCCGGCTGCACTCTGGAGAGAAACCCTACCAATGTGACAAGTGTGGCAAACGCTTCTCTCACTCCGGCTCATACTCACAGCACATGAACCACCGCTATGCCTACTGCAGCAAAGACCAGGATCCAGACCAAGATCACGAGGAAATGCCTTTCACCCCAGGGGCAGGCAGAAATACCGGGGGACGCCTCGCCGACGAGACCCCCCTGTCCATGGAGGACACTCAGACGGCGCACTCCTTCCTCAGCGATTCCAGTCTAGACGGAGCTGCAGAGGCCCTCAAGGAGGAAGAAGAGGAGGAGGAGGAGGAGGATAAAGATGCAGGTGTTAGTGATGGTCATGTGGAAAAGGCACTAGTGGGTTTGTTAGGGGCAGCAGAGGAGCTGGGAGGTAGCCCCTTCCTTGGATCACCTACAGCGGAGAAGGGAGTGCAAAGCGAGAGAAATGGTTACGATGTGGGAAACCACATTGTCAAAGCAGAGAGAGAATTCTGGGACAGAGACACCGATGGCCAGAATGGAGACTTGGACAAATGTGAACTTAGCCTGGATTTAACAGATTTATCCAGAATAAAAACTTAAGGTGACTACAACAAGCCAATACAATGCATATACCATATATATATATTATATTAAGAATATTGATACACTTTTTATTTCATGTACATATATATATATATATAAAACTGATTTAAAAAAAAATAAAAAAGTTACATGAGAAAATGCACAGAACTTCCAAAGCATAGATGGCCTTAAATTGGATAAAGCCATACAAACAAAAATATATGTGGCAATACGAATTATAGTATTTTATCATGTAAAATAGACTTAACGTACCTACAGCGCCTTTCTTTTGTCTTTGTTGTGTTGTAATTTCTTTTTGCTAAAACACATTTGGGTTGACTCATCCGAGGTCATGTATCTAGATGTAACGCTGCATGAATCTCACTTTGTATTCGCTTGCTGCTGCTGACTGTTGCACAACCCATAAAGAAGAGGCCTTTGTATTTTTATGGCCAGGATCCAGTTTGCTTTGTTTAAAACATTTTGACCGTTCACATGTAGATGCACACCAGTGTGCGACTTAAGAAACCAGACGGCACAGGAAAGGATCGATTGCAGTAGTGGAAAGACATCTACTGTTACTTTAGCATGCTATTAAAGTTAGCGCTTAGATGTTACAGATACAGTCATATCAATCAGATCCGCTTGATGCTCAGTTAGAATATTTATTCTGGCAAGTGCAAGTACCATTCAATATCCTGTGGTATTATTTCATACAAACCCATACCTCTATTTTAAGAAATGAGCAATAACTTGTAACATGTTTTACACGGAAATACACACATGCAGCTATTACTTTGTCCCAAAGCTATTGATGGCTTGAGATTATATGGAAGTACTCCTTTTTATCATTCATGCTGTGAAATAACAAGGTACAACCACCTCATCTCTGCAACGATGGTGCTCAGTGGCTTTTGACTAACCAGCAGCCTATCTTCGTAGTTTAGAGCAAGCAGTAAAAAGAGGAAGAACTGGAAGGTGGTTGTTTATTTATTTTTTTAAGCAAAAAGCAGTGGACTGCACCTTTTAAATGGTATTCTTTGCCAAGGGACAGTCATTCCTGTCAGTTTTGGGGGTTTTTCCTTCGAGGGGAGCAAACAAAACTTGCGCTGTCTCACTGTTTGTGTAATAATCACACAGAGCTGCTTCATTTAATCTTACGCGGAAATATCCCCCATTTCTCGTAATAATTTACATGCGCCATTTTCTCACCCCCGGAAACACATTTAGGGCTGTCTGTTAAGGTGTGGCGAGAAGGTCAAGACTCAGGACGCATACATCAACTTCCTCTTTCTGACTGCAGTGTAGTCAACGTGAGAAGTGCCTGAGATGTACTCAAGACACTGTGAGTAATCCGACAAAGCCTCGGTACGACGAGATAAGACGGTGGTGCATGAGGTGTGACTAAGCTTCTAGCATTCATGCATACTGTGACAACTTTTGGTCATAATGTATGTGTGTGTGTGCGTGTGTATGTGTATTTATCACCAAAGATATGCAAATGTGACATGCCAACTGCCACCTTTCTCGTGCGTAGTTCCTTACCTGTTATTTCTGGGTCAAAAAAATACTGAAGAAATGGTTTACTTTCCCTCAGCGTCAGCACACTTCTCTTTATAACGTTACAAGCAGTGTTCTTTTTATATATCTTTTACTGGCACCCATGCAACTTTTGTATTCACTTTTTATATGTTTTATAATGAATATAATAAAATTGTACATACTTTGTCACAAGAATGTTGTACATCATACATTTTTTTCTTTTAAAATATTATCCTCAATCAGCATTTTCTTGTGTTTTAATTAAAAAACCTCTTGCTGTAGCTTTATGAGACGGAAGATTTAAGTGTAATCATTTCAAGACAATTTTCATTCAGTGGCTATGAAATTGGTTAAAGTATTAAGGTATTTAAGAAGAGGGCAATGAAATTATCTTTCTAAACACAAAAACATCTTTAAGCGAAAGACAGTTCTGAAGCTCGGCGGAGGCCTGCAGGTGACTCAGTTTCCCATCACAGTGAAACATTTCCATCACCACTCGTGAGCTGCAGACTGCTTTGTTTCACAAACTTTTTTTTTTGTGGCTTTTTGTGTCATCAGATGTGCTGCTTGGTGCCTGTCAACCTGTGTATGTGGCTGAGGCACGCAGGGGCTGAGCAGCTCTGCTGGTATTTGATACACCAAGCTTTAGGTTAATGGCTGGTTGAGTAAACAATCGGCTAACTGTAACATTAACAAACCATAACGGGTGACTTAGGTCAGATACTTTTGGGTGCCATGCATTAGCAGCATTGAGTCACCTGTAGCACAAACTATTGGTGATGTTTTGACCTTTTTCTGATCGCGAACGTGAGTAAGATGACATTTAATGAAGAACTTTTTGTCCCATATTTGTGGTTGGCAAAAATCGACACAGTCAAGACAGCAGCATCAGCATCACTTGCAAGAAGTCCCATCTATGAGCAACAGGTTATTAGCTGCTGAGCATTTCAAAGTTTTGATTCCCCACACCATCGAGCTCGGCTCTATTCCTGTTTCTTAGGTTCATTTTGTTTTCTGTTGGTTCCTTTCACTCAAGCAGGCATGAGTGTGAAGACTGAAAACAGCTACACATGTCACTGGTGGGCAGAGAAACTGTTTTTCAGTTTTCTGTGAGACTGCAGAAGTGTCTCTTTCTTAAATCATTTGTAAACAACGTAAAAGAAGATAAAAGCCATGATATATAGTAACAAGAAGGCCCATTGTTTGCCATGTGCCATCACGGCTGTATTTCTTACTGCAAGAATAAAACATACAGATTCATTAACATACAGCTGCCCAAGGAAATTACAATAAAGTGCACTTTCTAAAGTAGTTTGGAATATGAAATGTAAATCAGTCCTGAGAGTTACTTGGATGGAAAACATGTAACAGATGAACACATTTCACAATTCTCTTACTTCTACGATCTTTTTTATAAATACCTACACATACTCAAAAAAAGGTTTTGTTTTAGTGTTGCAGCAAAAAAGTAACTGACTACAGATGCAATGAAAGGTCTGGCTTTTTTATGTTCGTATTTTTTCGCATTGCATTTAATCGGTCCACGTATGCCTGCACATTTAACTGTATTACTTATCGTACAGAATTTAGATTTTGCACTGTTCTGGATTTAATAAGGAATAATCAGACATCACATGTGATTAATGAGTCAAAGAAGAAAGACAGAAAGAAAAGAGGAAAGCATTAAAAGACAAAGTAATGGAGTTTGACTTTCCCTGCCAACACACTGCTGATTAGAAGGGAGTGGTGTTTGAGTGTGTCCCTGACGGACTGATTCTATTTTAGGGAGTGATTAGCGCCCTCGCACCAAGCGAAATAAAACACATCACAGAGCTCGAGGCTACAGCTGCTTAATGCCACCGAGTCTTTAGTGAAAGAGAAATCCCGTCAATTTCAGGATTTGGAGAGAGAACAAAAGATACGGTAAAAATAATTTATTTATTAATATTTTGAGGGTGTTATATTTTCTTTACGTATAATACAATAAATGAAAACATTAAATCTTATGTGAGGCGGCTCTGGGACACTCCAGAAAAAAAAACCATTGAAACTGCAGTACTGAATGAGGGATAGATGTATAAACTGTGATGACTACGTTCATACAAGCATTTGGATCAAATAAACAAATGCGGTTGTTGTTGAAGTAGAAAAAAATAATCTGTGGCAATCAAATATAAGGATGACATTGGACACACAATGATCAAAAGGTCAGACGACTCCCCATCAATCGGCGACACATCGTTTTAGCCCCTCCTCAGTCACTCACATGACCTGAAATAATACGAACATAAAAATGAATAAATACATCGAATAAAACTTCTCCCCCCTTTGTCCCTCTTTTCTGCTCTTTTTTGTCTTTTGCCAAACCCACAGTCAATATAAAATTACCAAAGCCACAGAGCAAGAGGGTTTTAGGGAAAATCCACATTTTTAAAACATATGCATTTCCAGTTCCTCTTTTGTTCTGTTATTAAAAGCAGCATTTGCACCAATCACAGGCGATGCCTCCGCCCACTGCGCCTCAGGGGCCCACATACCTCCACACACTTCTACTATCTCTCACGCAAAACCCATCGCTCGGTGCAAACAACCAGACAGACACATCCTGACCAAATGTCACAACAATCAGTTTCTTACATTTTTCTTTTATTGCAGGAAGAGTTGACAATCGGGTCCAAGCAATATCTTTCACGACACACTGTTCATTTAATAGCAAACGTATCAGTTTGAATTTGGCCAATATATAATGTTCAGGTTACACACTGTATGCAAAGTGCTAGTTGACAAGGACAGTAATTCACATATTTACAATTTCATTTTTTTTTAACTTAATCTGAGGAGTTTGAACTAATAAAAATAGAAGACAGATCCAGATTTGTACAATAAGGGAAACTTCAAAGGTCCACACTCACTACATCGTACTGTTTGGTACAAAGGAACATTTGCTGCCCTGTTGGCACTGAAATCATGCTTTTTATCTTTACATACATGTACAAACTCTTCATCGAAACACTGTATAGTTTCAGCAGCGATGTGGTCACATTTACACGCCCAGCTTGCTTCCTGCTTGTTTGCATATTTGACAGTATCCTCTGCAGGTGGGATCTGTCCAGTCTTTCTGCAGGAGGTGCCGGTGCACGTGTTTTCACAGTGAGACGGTTCTGCCGAGTTTTGTTTCAGTGTCACGTTAAGACACATCCTTCCTCAAATATCTGATTAATACTCAGCTTGCTGGAGGAGATTAATCACTTTTATGGCTTTTATTTATCCTGATCGAGTCTGAAACATCAAGGAAGAGTGACATGGAGGCGTCTGCTCCAGCAGTTAAGAACACCGGGGCTGCACTCCACATCTGCAGTAAAAAACACAAGTATTGCAGCTAAAATTGGTTTATTTTACTATTATTGTTCTAACATGGCTTTATATGGAGGCCAGATGCCATGATTAGCAGCTTTCTGTCCTGGTTCTTTTTACCCCGTAATTATCTTTTGATGTGGAACCCATTTTACACCACATGAGTCAACAGGCAAAGAGGACAAACGCTGCACTACTTGTGCTTTTGTCGGATGTGGAGGAGTTTTTTGAATCCCCCCCAACCTCCCCTCCTCTGTCCGAAAGAGATCAAGAGGGGCCTCTTGTTCCAAAGATGTGGTCAAACTCGCTGAGGATGAGTTCCACCGCTTGGTTCTGGTAAACCATATTCACCGCCATGTTGCCGTTGTCCCGCTCTGGACGCATCAGGGTCGGCCCGAACACAATGCCGATGTTCTGGGTGGTCATTCGGTTGATGCCTGAATGCTCCAACACTCTGTAGAGAGATCAGACACAGAGAGTAAGAGACAGGTTTATCATCTAAAATATCTACAAGAAATTAAAAGAACCAAAGTGGCTCTGGATCACACACTCTGAATTGTTGCAGCTTGTGGAATTGAATTTCCAGTCGTGTTAGCAGGATGGTTCGAGGGATGACGGTGTCAGGCAGTCGGCTGCTTTGGGCCCAGATAGAAATATCTCAGCAAATGTTGCATTGCTTGGCTAAAGTCTTTGCACAAACTTTAATGATCTTCAGATGATGTATTCTAAGTACTTTTTTTTTTGTTGAAGTCCCCTAACGTTTCCTCAAGCCCCGCCACCATGAGGTTGACATTTGTGGTTTTTGAGTGAAATGTCTCAACAACTATTGGATGGATTGCCATGAAATTTGGTACACACATCCAGATCACCCTAAGGATGCATTTTAATAACTTGTAATAACAAATGTTAGCATTCTGATGTGTTAAACTACGATTTGAATGTGGTAAACATTAAACCTGCGCAACATTGTCATTGTGAGCATGTTAGCATGCAGAGGTTAGCATTTCGTACAAAGCACCAGTCACAGAGAAGCTAGTGTGGCTGTAGACTTATTCTTGTTTCAATCTTTGGGACTGCAGGCACAGAGATGACTGCTAACTGTCCATTCAGCTTCATGCTTGCCGTCAGCATGTCGCATCTTTATACTTCTTACAAACTCAGGACAACAGCTAAAAGAATAAGCGTCCACCAGTGAGATCTTTTCTTTGCGTGTATGTTCGTGTCCATGTATCTGCATTATATAATCTAAATTTGTCCACATAAGAGTCTAAATCCACCGCCTGTATCCACCTATGTTGGTGTGTTTAAGTGTGTGTGTGTGTGTGAGAGAGAGATTGGGGGGGACGCAGGAATGGGTTTAAGCCACAGCATGAGGCATTCTTTCTAAAAATGCCATTCCCACCAAGCCACAAAAGCAGCCAGCAATTGCTCAAAACTTCCACATTAAAAAGAGAGGAGGAAGAGAGAGAGAGAGGGAGAGGGAAGAGAGAAAAGAGAGAGGTTCCAGTGGTGGCGGCGGTGGTGTTGGTATGCCTTCCAGCAGACGAACCACAAGGCTCCCATGGGACCTTCGAGGCAAGGAGGAGAGCGTGGGGGGACGGCGGAGGAAGGAGGAGGAGGGAGAAAAAAGGAGGAAGGGATGGAAAGAGGAGGAAGACGGGAGGAAGAGGAAAGGGAGACTACAAAAGAAGAGAAGGAAGAGAATGAAGAGGAAGTAAAAGAAATGAAGAGGAGGCGACAGGGTTGATTGAGCAGAGAGATAATAAATGAGAAACAGAGAGGGGGGGGGGGGAATGACAGCGGGGAGAAAATGAGAGAAAGACACAGAGTTGACATATTCATGGGGCCCACCACACCCTGGCACAAACAGCGGCCTCAGAACACGAACGCTCACCCCCGAGTGGAAGGGAAAACCATAGGCGGTAAAAAACACACATTTTATGTACTGTAAAAGGAACTGGCTCACAGAACATGGTACACCATTCATCTTCCTCCAGCCTTTTCATCTTCACAGGGACCCAAACTTAACAACAGTGTGATCCTGGTACAGCACTGGCATACTTTGAGAGCTGTGGCCAAAGAATCTCTGACAGAGAAATGACTGAGAACGACAAGGAAACTACCCCCTCTTGTGGTCAAGATTTACAAAGAAAAGTAATGAGGAGGAGATTTGTTTTCCTACAAGGGGCATCTGGTTCATTCCTTTGTATCGAAATATCATAGAGGGAATATTCTGCATTATGGATTGTGCCAGTTTCAGGGCAGAGAGACGGCGGAGACACAGACAAATGCATGCGGTTTTATTGCCGCCCTCTCACCGTTTGAGATGACAACACATGAACTGCAGCGTGTCATGGTTCGGAGGAGGCATGCTGAGCACCAGACACTTCAAACGATCCACTTTGTCCATGTAGTCGGACATCTCTGCAACACAGAGCAAGAGACGTGTCAGATCACAATAGATTTCATCATTTGCATTCCACTTCCTGAACATAATTGGCATCGCAAACCTGATTTACATCCGGTGACTGATATCACATGTACGCCATTAGCATCCACTATCTAATCTGGTAAAGCAACATGCAATTATCAACAATCACCGCCGTGGTTTGATGTGAAACTGTGAACTGTGCAACAAAAAAAAAAATCCCATGTAAAATATAAGATAAGGATAAGAAACAGGGTGTTCAAACCAAGAATGCATTTACATTTGTTATCATGTATTCCTAATATGCAACTTTTCTTATGGAAGCCAGATTATCTACAGTTTTAGGATAAGTAAAAGATAAAACGATACATTGCTGTATCACAAAGGGTCATGCAAAATAATTGATGAAGAACGCAGTTAAAAGGAAAAATTTGGTGCTTTTTTTGTTGTTTTTTTTACAGTCAAATCCCATGAAAAAATTTAAACAATGATCAATCAGTGAATTAATTATATTAACACGCGTTGTATGTAAACCTGATTTGGTTTATTCTTAAATAGAATAGACCAACATTGTTGTTCAAAACTATTAAAAACATCATTGAGCTGTACTGGATGACATGCTCCTTTATTATGATGCCATAAATAGTCACCAGAGCATCAAATGTGTATTGAAAATAGTCCCCACACTTGTCTCTCTTAGAGTATCCTCTGCTTAAACCTACTTTCTCCGCTGTTTTAAGATTCATTTGGCCTTTAAAAAAAACTGTGGCCTGTCGATAAAGGTAAAGTCTTGATGGACCGCCACCAACTAGAGATGAACGAACACTTCGTTGGTTTTAGTCATTTCATGGCATTTTTTGACAAGAGGAAAATATAGAACAACACGTATGATTGGAGGATTATGGGAGAGGCGTGAAAAAAATGCAGCTAACGTGAGGATTTATACAGCGAGGATCACTTCATTTAAATTCAATACTGCTCAATAAATTTCAGTTTTGTCAGTATGTAATTATTCTTCTCTTGTGTCTGAACTCGAGCAATTTTCTTTTTGACAAGCACCATTTTATTTTACTGTGTCCATATATCGTCCATGATATACGTGGCGTTGTGAAACATTTTCTAGAGGTGGAAAAGTGCTGTAAACACAGTATATTCTGTAATCACGAAAATGACTTTCACCACAGTTTGAGAAAGTGTGAACGAGCTCAAGTAAAGAGGGGAGTGAACTCTCTAACCCAAACTGTGCTGGTTCTGACTCACAAAAACCACATCAGTGTTGCGAGTATTCAAAATAAAAACACATCAGAGGAAAAAATAATAAGGTGAGATTTTAAAGTATCATATGCGGGCGTCCTTGTGGCCCAGAGGTTTAAAGGATGGCGATCGTGTAATTATAACATTCCCGCTTTGAGTCTGGCCTGGGACTTTCCTGCATTCTCTCTCTTTCCTGTCATTTCCTGTCCGCTGTCTACAACACAGAATCAAATAAAAGGCCCGATACAGAATGTTATTTTGAATTCATACAAACTTTGTAAACAGATAACCAAAAGGAGTGTTGTCATTTCTACCTTAGGTGACTTGTCATTCTGTATGCAGTGACGCTCCACGTGTAGGGGGAAGGTATATTCAGTAAATATAAGCTGAAGATATAGGCTGAAGATGGTCACTCACTGACTGTCTCCACGATGTCGGTGAAGAAGCCGAAGGGCACGAGGGGCTCAGGAAGTTCGCGAAAGAAAAGTTTCAAAGCTCCCGTGATGACATGAATGTCCTCCCATTCACTCTGGTCCAAATTCAGCTTCTCCTCTGAGAGACATAAAGGGAGGAGGAGGAGAAAGAGGAGAAGACAGACAGGGTTAGAGGAAGCAAACGGAAGGCCAGGCAATGTGGAAAAGAGAGACAAAGAAGTAGAGTTACAGTCACAGTATTGTTCAGCGAACAACATCAACAGAGCAGAGTTTAAATTCATGTCAGTGCTGAGGCGTAAAATGAAGGCTTGTAGCTGCAAGAGGGAGATAGAAATGGTCTGTGAAAGTCAGAGAAGACACAAAAGCACAAACACACGTAAAGCACACATTTTCTTTAAGTCCAGGCCTGACCAATGCTTCTCAAATTGCATGATAAGAACCAAAGGGAAGAAAATAAAGAGCTTTAATTTGACCTCAGTGTCAAGAAGTTCAACATCTATGATACAAACAAGTATCTAAGGATGAGAAACATTAGTCAGTGAGATTAAAACACTACACAAACTGCAGCTGATCCTCCGTTTTGTCCACTTGGTGGCAGTCATGCACCGTGTGAGACGCCGCTGTACAACCTGCTGCGCGTTATTACATCAGAAAACTTAAAGCAGGAAAGCCTAAGGGACACACATACATTAAGCAAATGGTAGCACAACCAGCAAACTTCGGTGCACACCTCAGCTCTGCGTGTCAGTCTGTGTGTGGGGAGTTTTTTTGACATTGTTAAACACATATGGCACAAAAACATGCAGGCTGAGTAACACGGGAAAGCGTTTTGTCCTCGTCAGTCTGAATCTACCTTGTACAAACTCCGCCGGGAACATGTAACGTCCGTCTGTCGTCACCGCTCGCTCTGCAAAAACCAACAGTTACTCAGCGGGCTTTCCTCGGCGTCCACTTTATAGAAAGGAAGTCATGTAGTGGGAGTGAGGCGATCAGGTTTCAAGCAGGTGTACAGTGAGTGTGTGTTGGGGTTACACAATGGCATAATCAGAATGAACAAAACAGCACCAGATGGCATTTATCTTGATTTTATGCAGCTGAAAAAAAAAGGAATGGGCTACCACTTCTCTCCTCCCCCAACATTTCCCCCTCATTAATAAATTAATCAGCATTAATCATCTATATAGATCAGCTTTTCCCCTCCTCCCCTTCATCCTCACCATGGTCCACCAGGAAGCGCAGTTTCTGAATCACTGCCAGGTTCCCTGACACTCTGTAGAGGCCGTCAGTGTCCAGTCCTGCAACACACCGCACAGAGCTGGGTCAGATCCCTAGTGCATCTGAGCATCTATTAACACTTTAGAAGAAAAACTAAAAAAACTAAACTAACATTTATTCCATTATTTAAGTGTAACTTCATGAGAGTAAAGTCTAAAGATAAGTTCCTCAGATTTAAGGCAGTCAGAGCTGATATAATTGTTTTACTTTTCTGCACATAAATAATTTAGTGTGGCTGGGAAGTTTGTTTTGTTGCGTAAGTGCCCAAAAGCGTGTGAATAAAGTCAAGCAAAAGCACATTTTGGCACATTTAGACATCTAAAAAAAAGTTTTAAAAAGTAATGTTTTGCATGATCACATGACCCCCCCTACTTCCTCACAACATTTCACAGCGTGATGTTTGATGAAGTGCTTTCAAAGTTCTGGTGTCACATTGAGTTTCTGCTTTCTCCTCACTGAACAACTCAGGCCCATTGGCTATTAACATCTTCGTATGACGATGATCTATATTTCTTCTTTCAACAACAAATCCCATGAAGAGATCAACACCGTGGTCAAGTCAGAACAAGTCAGGCTTTTGTGATATATTTGATTATTAATATCCACAGCTTCACAGGAGCCACCGACTGAGATGTAACGTCTCATGTTACTGCTATAAAACATACATCATTCATCCAGCCACATCTGACCCGGCATTGCTCATTCATTGGTCAAGTGAAGTTCATTTTATCTGCATCGGACGAATTTGTCTGCCAACGTTTTATAATTTAATAAGACCTAAATGATTACTCAATTAATCAAATAGTCCGTCTACAGAAAATAAATCTGCAGCAATTTTAAAATAATGATTATTTCCAAGATAAAAACACAGAAACTTCAGGAAGAGTCAAAATCAACGGTCTTTCTTTCCTACTGCAATCATTATGTATGATATGAGAATCAGGTCCTCTCTTTTTCCGGAAACCACTTTGTCCTAAAAGTTTTTTCAGTCAGTCAACGCCTTGAATGTAAATGTCTCAATCTGAAACAATAAGACAAGCCCCTTGTGGTCAAAACATTGATTTTTGTTTTTTGTGAGGATTAAATATTTATTTGCAGCATTTTTTCTAAACAGTTTCCAAACAACTCCATTTTCTCTCATTTAGATCTTCTCTCCGGCTGGCAGCTGTCACGACTTCCTCTCTGTGCGTTTTTAGTTGCCTCTCTGTCAGCCAATCAAATACATTTTTCAGTAAATGTTTGTCAAGTGATTTATGTCCCGGAGCTGAGCGGTAGGTGCACACGACTGCTGTCAAGTGACTGACGCTCAAAAACAGGATTGAGGAGTGTTTCCTCATGTGTCCCCTTTAAGTTGAGAATCCCACTAACAGGAGCCGGATGTGTGTTTGCAGTGTTCGTACCTCTCCTCTCCACAGCCTCAGTGCAAAGTTTGACGAAGCGAGGGACGGTGCTCTTCTCTCTCTCACAGAGCATCTCCAGGCGACAGCCAAACACCTGATCTGAAGGGTGATGGTGGACGGACACAAACACAGACACAGACTCACTTTACATGTCTGTTCATTAGGTTTTTTCTGTGTCAAGACATGATGTAATAGCTACAAGCTCAAGTTGATCTAGAGATACATTTACTGTTCACTATGGAATGAAACCTCCATGTTCCCAGCAGCGATATAAGCTCACCCTCGATGATGCAATGCAACATGTACTGTAATATCCTATAGGGTGGAAAAAAAATCATAGGCAGCCCTTCACTCCAGAGTATGCCAGTATTATAACATGTTATCTCTGTGATGTACTCGCTTGTAAAAATGACATTAAATTAGTCAGTTTAACCAGAACTTGTGGGTAGTAATCTTTTTTATAAATCCACCTCTATTTCCATTCTTCTGAGCGGCTTCTTCAAGTTCTAATAACGTGCAGACAACCGTGTTACGTCTCCTCGTGGATGTGGATGTAGTTGAGGTTACACATTATGTCAAAGCTTTAAGGGAGCTGTAGCTTTTCAGCGCTAACCAAATCATTGTTTTATCATTGTTAAAAAGATGAGGTGCTGGTTGCCTTGGGATCGCTGAACATGCGAATGCAGCATCCCCGGTTTGAGTCTGTGTGTGAACCTTTGCTGCATGAATTGCTTCCTCTGGTTCTGTCACCTCACTACTGCTCGCTATCACATAAATAAAATGAAAAAGATGCCAGAAAAAATACTTCAAAATATATAATAAGAACAAGTGTTATAAGAGAGCTCATGTACCGTATGCTACTCCTGAAGTATTATTTTGCCATTTAGATCAATTATAATATTACTAATTATTTAAAGATGCTGCTTTGTCTAAAAGTCTTTTGGAAGTTGTTGCGGCTGAACGCGAAAGAATAATTATTTTAAGAGTTATTGTTAAAATAGTTGTGAGAATAAGGAACAGCTATTCAAAAAATACTCATTATAGAGGAAGTGTTATAGAAGAAGTTCATGCACAGATCGGTGACAAATGGTGAGGAAAAGGAAAAACCATCAAGTCATCATGGTGTAAACTTTACACCATGATGTAAACCATGAGTTCAGAGAACTCTGCTGAAGGGATGAACAACATCCTTAGAAAAAATATTCCCTCATTTGGTGCTGTCTGACACATCGGACCAACATCTTCCATAGGCGTTCCATGGGGTTGAGATTTGGTGAGTGTGAAGGCCATGATGCCATAATTCTGATATGACTTTCATAATCAAACCATTCAGTGACCACGGAATGGAAGCATCTGCATTCATTGTGTTTCTCCACTAATTTATTCAACTTTTTTCCTTTAGTTTGTTACGTATTTGCTTAGAGTATGAAAAAAAAAGACAAAGGAATGTTTCAGCTTTTAAGAAAGATCAATAAAAGATGTGATGGTTGGTGCGATCGTGGTTAAAGGCACTTATTGCAAGTCGCTTTGGATAAAAGCGTCGGATAAATAAATGTAATGAAATTGAAATGTTACAACAGTAACATACAATAGTGTTGTAATCAGCAGACAAGCAGTGTCAACAACTTTTTTGGAGAAGCGCTTACTAGATAGGTGAAGAGGATTGCGATGCATATTCACTAGGGGATGCGGCATCACTGCAGCATAAATTCTCAGATTTCCTGCCAGCCATCACAGCTGTGATGCAGCTCAGATAAACAGCAAAATATATTCAACTTCACAACAAAAGTCCAGTGCATAGCTTTAGCTGCAGAAGTGCTTAAAGTAATATTAAGGACACTTGCATTCAGTGTAAAACTCCAAAAGGAAATCTCACCTTTAATGAGCCCTTTCTCCTGCAGCGCCTGCAGAGGAGGTCTCTTTAGGATCAGCTTCTTCAGCCGGGTCTTCACTCTCTTCCTCTCCGTGTTCTCCAGGTTGGATGACGAGCGAGGGACTGCAGAGGGAGGAAAGGAGGAGGAGGAGGAGGAGGAAGAAATGGAGGAAGAGGAGGTCAGTGCGGGGCGTTGGGC
The DNA here is from genome assembly GCF_004355925.1 of Anarrhichthys ocellatus. Lineage (NCBI taxonomy): Eukaryota > Metazoa > Chordata > Actinopteri > Perciformes > Anarhichadidae > Anarrhichthys > Anarrhichthys ocellatus. Next base: position 2,281,914 of record NW_022280031.1, read on the forward strand.
TGCGGCAGGGCAGGAGAGCAGATGAGATGGGATGGTGGTGAGGATGAAAAGCGGGAGGGCTGGGCGACGGCGGAGGTGAGACAGGACCGACGGGGGGATTATTTGCCATGGGGGCCGCGTGAAAATATAAGTGGGCTGGATGGAGGAGAGGATGGAGGAGAGGATGGAGGGATGCAAGAAGCCTGTGTGGAAGTTTAGAAAAAGAAGAGTGATGATGGAGTGAGAGTAAACTGAGGTGGAGGGCCGGGGCCGATTATATGAGAAGAAAGGAAGTCGGAGTGGAGCGATGAGAGGCGTCACGCGGTTACGACTTACGAGACGTTCTCCTGTCATCCTCGTCTCCGCTGTGTTCCAGCATCTCCACGCTGCCCGCTCGCCTCAGAGAGTACAGGAGGACATTGTCTAACGGGTTTTCGCGGTCCTGGAAAGCAGGCAGAGTGAAATACACTCATTGTGTTAACTACGTCATGTCCAAACATTACACCACATGCTGTTTAAAAGCATCTGTTCAAAGTGGCTCCTGAGAAGTCCAACTGAGAAACAGTTACACGCCAACATTAAAACCCATTAGATAAAAAGAGAGCTGTGTAATTTCCCCAAGAAACCAAGATTATGAATTAATTCAGAACTAATCTGACACTTGATCTTTTTTTAGGCTGAGATTAAGAAGTCTACATCTGATCTAAAGAAAAATGAAGAAACAGAAAAACATAAAGAACCAGACAGGGAGGAGTTACAAGATGTGAGTTTAAGGTTAAGTAAAAGGCAGCGGAGAACATAAACGTTACCACTAGAGAAGTGGTACATTGAAATTACAGCTCTGTGTGTGCGTTGTGAGACTCACAAGCCTGTCGATGACGTTCTGGATGGTGCTGTACCACTCTTTGATGAGAGAGTCCGTCTCTGACTGCAGCAGGAACTCGTTGCCTGTTACAGTCCTCAGCTACAAAACACACATTTGTCATGCGTTAAACTCAATCATTTGACATTGTTTTTTAACATAGATAACATCACTTTAAATGTCATGTGCCACACTTCACTGGAAAATTAATTTTTTCAGCTTCCTCTTCCTCACTGTGCATTGGAGAGCGAACGGGTGAAAGAAGGCTTCCCACTCTCACTTCCCTCACTGATAAGAGCCCTTTGGTTGACACAAATACTATTCTATGTTTTACTACTTGTCTGCAATCACATCCTCCTCACTGTACATCAGCTCACTGCAAAGAGTCTGAACAATTTATGAAGAACATTTTTCGACCAGAATTTCTTCTCTTACCTTGAAGACGTTCTTCTTGCTGGACAGGTCTTTGGCCCAGTGCAGCTGTGCTCCTCTTAAATCCACACTGCTCTCAGGGCGACTGTTTCCTGGTTTCTGTTTTGCCAATAAACAGGTACACACACACACACACACACACACACACACACACACACACACACACACACACACACACACACACACAACAATCATGTATTGTTCTATTAGTTGGCTGAATCAACCTATATATGTTTCTAAAAATGGAGTTTTGGTGTTTTGTGGGCAACCACTTTTTGACCCCTTTAACTGACCTCTTACATTATGGCCAACTTTCACACACAACATCTGCAATAAGTTTGAGTCACCTGTTGAGTCAAACATTGTATAGAAATATCTATATGTTCTGGGTTTGTCAAAAGCTACCGATCGGACCGGAGTCAGCTGGCTTCAAAACTTACTTCACAATGTTTAAAACTAAATTTCACCATGCAGAAAAAAAAAATCCCATCTGCACTTAGAAAATGACAAATTTATGTTTTCGCAAAGATAATACCTGGACTAAAGGCATTAAACACAGAGTTTGTGTTAGCTATTACCCAGCTGGAAGGTGTCTGTGATTTAGGATCTTTGAAGAAAACCAGACTGTTTCCGACCAACACCACCCAGGAGGGACTCCAATTTTTCCTGCAACCCAACAAACAAATGTATACTTGTCAGATGGGATTCATCCCAGCGAATCATACTCGCTATTAATTTATTCAAACACTATATCTACACAAAGAGACGCAATCTAATTCAACTGGTTTTGTCTTTAATGGGAGCAGCCACGAGACACCTCACCTCAGTTTCCGGCCTCCTTCTGCAATCTTTGTCTTGTTCAAGAGGCCGGCTTTCTCCAACTCCTGAGAACACATTAAAAGATTGAAGCATTGAAGCAGTAATATTTATACTGTCACACTAATGCTATCGCTCAGGGTAGGCATGAAAGGCTTGAATAATGAAATGTTAACAGTAAAGTACAGCAGAGGGCTTTTCCTCTGTGTAATACACTGCATCCTGAGCGAACCCATTTAGCTTGAATGTTGCATCATTCAAAAAATAGCGGAGGGGAGCTGCTCTAAAAATCTCCCACTGCGGTATGGCCCTGTTTAAGGTGTAAGAGAGAAGAATTAACACCAACTATGAAGTCATACGTGTTGAGCACAGCATATAAAGACAGTGAGGAACAAACTGAGGAATAGCAAGGGTTTTAAAGATAGAACAGAGAAAGGAAAAAAAGCTCGTGGTATCTAATTTATTTTATCTTGATAAGATATGAGATATGCATTGCTGAGAGTTAGTTTATTTGCTGTGCTCAAAGAATTTAAAAATGACATTTGAAAAAGTATTTTTCCAGATACAATTACTTTAATTAATCCAAAGACCTCGCTGTGGACAGTTCTCTATTATTTTAACTTATTGTTCCCAATTAAATCTTTTACCAGCGATGTCTGTGGATCAAAATGGGTTACTGGGGTGACAACATGACAGCCAAATTCATTAAAATGATGGTTGTATAATTGATTTTTACCCGGGATTCATATAAAAAGGATTTGGAGGTGAGACTCAGGAGAAGAATTCAAAACATTTCAGTTTGAAGTTAAATTTTTTTAATTGTGTTAGTTTAAAAGTTAAGAATGCATGGATGCTAAAAGGCATCTTGTGCAGAAAGCTGTCTATTTCTACACAATATTAAAAATCGAATCAATGGAAGACATTCATTTCAAAGTAAAAGTAAAAGGCAGTGTTTTCTCACCGGTGTGCAACCATCGCTGTCTGGAGAGCTCTCAGGAGACGGAGGCTCCACGACAATGTTGGTCACATTACAGGAGTAATCTCTGCACTGCTGGACCAGCTGAAAGACAGTAAGTGGGCGACATCAGTGGCGTTCATTTGTCTGTATGTGTATTTGTGCATATGTACAGTGTTTTGCATGAAAAGTGTAAAAAGTTTATCTGCAATTCCTCTTCCCTCTGCGTGTCTGTGAATACTGTACACACAGTTTGTGGCCCTGTGTGTATGTGCTCTGGAGGTGAGTACCTTGCCGTTCTCAGGCAGGATCATAGATTGAGAGTGGCTGAGCTGCTGCTTGACATCATGCAGGGCGGCAGAGTTATGGTGCTGGGCATCGGCGTGGCTGAACACCATTGTGCTTAGGGTGTCAGAGGAGGCGGCGTGCTGCATGCTCTTTAGGGTTAAAGGTCGGGGTCAATGTTTGGGTGAGTGGTGAACAAGGGAAAGTGCAATCACTATACAGTAAATACAATATACCACCATTGCACTTTAATGTCTGTGGATCCTGTGGTAGCTGATAAGTGTTTGGGTTCTCATGAATAATTCTACTGACACTATTGAAGAACCTTAACTGTATATTTAAGTATTTAGCTGATGCGCTTGCCTAGAGCAACCTTAAATGACTGCAGTAAAATCAGCATGAATTCCTAAACAATTAAATTCACAAATAAGCAACAGAAAGGTCAGGGCCTTTTCAAAAGTTAAGCATGCAGTTACTATCAATTTATTTTGCAGTTACAATCATGCAAACAAGCATGCAAAACATGTAACATTATCAAGGAAGACATGAACTCTTTAGATTTATATTCTGTGAAGTGAAGCACCAGACACCCTGTTTACCTTAATTGTATAACAGTCAACAGTGTAAAGTCAATTCTAACACCACAAGGAGTAATTAGTTCCCATCTGCTGTTTCAATTTCCATCCCATGTTGTACCTAAGATGAGGACCTTTACTCCCCAGTGGGACTTTTTTACTTATTGGTTAATTTTGCTCCAGTGGATGTATTGATGGTAGCTTTGTTGCTCTGACTAACGGACAGCAGTGTCAATGAGCTCGTAAAATAATCAATAAATGTGCCACAGTCAGGGCACTGGATGCCGGCTTGCAAATCATACTTACATGGGTTCTAAGGTCACCTAACCTCACACTGCAATTATGAAATCTTCTGCCACGTCAGACTAAACAATCCCTCGTTGGGAAAGAACAACAACGCAGCTGCATTATTACTTCATTTACATGTATGAACTGCAAATATGAACTGAAGCATTCTGGCACTCTGAGAAAAAACACTGACCGTAAGCATGAGTGCATGTTTTACACTTCCTTGAGAACTTTAAATTGTTTTTGCTTCACTTCACAGGAGGAGCGGGGAGGCAGATGTTTGTGCGTCTCTACTTTACATGCAAAATATGTATGCTTACGATCCCGTGCGTACAGATACTAGTGTGCATGGTTCAACTTAAACTTTTCATGCAGCAGCAGCCATAATTAAGTACCTATCCCAATCCCTGTAACCTACTTTCAACAATCAGACTAAATATCCATCCTAATGTTTGCCTTCTTTTCATGCAAGGAGGATTAGCACTAAGACCCAAATCTTCTCCTTTGCTAAGAGAAGGCCTTTAAAAGGGCTTACGCCAATCGCACCCACACCCCACTGTGATGCAACATGTTGCAGTAAGAACTGCTTGGGTAACAGACTTTCTTTTAACACCATGAGTTGCTATTTCACCACCTTAATATGCATAAATGCTGATTTCTGAGAATCTAAAGAGCATAGCTGGCATTACTTTAATGTATTCTACAGTAATACAGTGGAGATGCAGTTTTTGCAAATGTAACGACTCGGGTTCATTGATTTTCATGAGGAAACTACCCTCCATCAAAAACCCTTTAAGCGCTTATAAAACACTGAGGATTACCCTCCCAGTCAGGAATGCAAAAAGAATAACAAGGAAAGAGTTTTCAGTTTTAGAAGAAAGAAAGAAGAATGGGCAGTCTATGTTATCAGATTGTATACAGACATTCCGGTAAGGCTTCTGGTGCTGGATCTGCAAACTTAACATGTAGCAGGACTTTTTATTACTCCGTGACATAGTCAAGGTGGCAGACTACGCCACCAGAACAGTATGGTGTCCTGCTTTGTTAAGCAAATGCATCCTGTTGTGTAGGACGAATATGTAAAACTATAAGGGCTCTTATCTTTTACTTTACTCTTTGAAGGGTGTTTTTTTTTACAAGGTGAATCTCAAGGTGAATGGCATTAGCCCTCTGGCGATAAAACAGTGCGGCAGGAAAAGACGGGTTTGACCTGTTTCATCTGCCAGCCACTGCCAGTGTTCCTCTGGTGGGACCCGAAGAGGAAATCAGGTGACAGCTAAAGACAAAGACAGAGAGACGGGAAGACAAAGACGGGAAAAATCAGATGATCAGTTGCTATTTATATTTCATTTTAATTTGAAACACAACTCCATTTTCTGTATAATAAATCTAGGAATATTTCACCTTCAGGCTTTCTGGACTTGTAATTATTTGTGCAGCAAAAGATCGCAACACAGGTCAAGTTCACACCTATGTGTAAAAAACAGGATGCTGTTTTCAGTTAAGATAAGTCATGAAGCCCGGGCTAACGATCACACCAACACCGAAACTACACTTCCTGCCAGCTAAAAAAGCTCCTTAATTCGCCACCACAGCACCCACACACACATACACACGTACACACTCTTGCTCGTATTCAACTGCAGTTAATGAGAGGCAGTTGCTGCCGTTGCTCAGTAAGACTGAAACACACACTACATGGTGCTGCTTTGACTCAGGCATGCCGGTATTTAGTTATTGAACTGGATCCCACACGTCCACACACGTGTTGTATGTGGACGTGTAACGTGTTGTGAGAATGTAACGTGTTGTGAGAATGATAAAGTCAGTAGCAACACCGCTGACAGATGAGCAGCCAAATCAGTAAACTATATCAACATTAAAACCACATGAAACATATTCAGCTCCATATTCAAAGCTGGGACATTACATATATGCGCTGCCAGAAACTCCACACCGGTGATGACATGGAATGAAAACAACAACACAATGAAGTAAATACGACTGTGTAAGAAACAAATATGAACTCACGGCATAGGTGCTCATTATCACCGATAAATACAATCCAGTTCAACTCTTGTTTCTGAAAGCTTTTTTCTTGTCGAGTTTGAGTCCTCAGCTGCCTGTCGTTTCATGTCATGACACTTTTTCGTCTGAGTGTCAAAGTGTAAAAACCATTCATCTGTCCCTCTTGTCTCCGCCTGCTTCTACTTCCCCATTCTAGAGGGAAGCTGCTTTTATCAGCCAGCTCAGAATAATTACACCATAACTTTGCTAACATTCACACCTCAACCACTGTCCACACTTCTGTTTGCAAGTTTGGCGTTACTTAAAATTGTCCTTTACTTGTTAAATTTTAGCCTTTATAATCTTACTTAAGCACAAAAGTAATGTGCAAAAAAAAAGACCAAATATAAATGTACTCATGATGAATAACCTCTTACATGGTTAGACTGTTACTGATGCCTGGTATCTGGAAATATTGTGGAGCAGTTCAGCTAATTTGAGAACAATAAAAACAAAACTAAAATGTCCACATATACGTTTTCAGGAGGAAATTAAATGCACATAAATAGGAATACAAATTGGTGTGAGGCTCATCCTATGTATATTTAATGATACAATAACCAATAATATACTACAATTTCCAGGTATGACTCTACAGGACACGCCTCCCACCAACATGAGTCATTGTTAACACCTTGCTGTTTTCGATTGTGTGAAAACTAGTCAGCAAGTGAGAAGAGAAGTTAAAAAGATGACTAAAAGTGATGAATAACAGCAGCAGTACAAATGCAAACTTGATTTATCCTACTGAAAAAAGAGAGCGAGCCAAAAAATCCACATTTCCAGGATCACAATGTATGAAAAAGTATTGTGACAATATCTGCTTTTGTAGTTTTAAAGAATTCTACATTTCAAAAGAGCACATCTAGAACATGATCGTTGATGTTGATGAAGAGGTGTTTGAGCTCAAATGAAAGTTCAACAAAGGAACCTTTGGAGACCAACGGTTTATTCCATCACAATGCATCCTATTCTATGAGTGATGATATGTTGTGTGTAAATTCAGAAAATCCAAAATAAGTAAGTTATTAACTACATATGATTGATTGATTGATTAGTCGTTTGGTCTGAAAACTATTAAAAAAATAACCGTCACTATTTCCAAGAACCAAGGGCGACGTCTTCAAATTTGAACTTGAGTATTCATTAATTGTGGGACAAAATAGTTTTATTGGACTATCACAAATTCAAACAAACAGAGCACTACTTTCACCTCCATGTTGTGCTACATTTCTGCTAATGTACTAATCTGCGTCAAAATATGGCTGGTCCTTATTCACAGTGCATCACCTAGAAGCAAAATAAAATTGTACCTAAACTTTTTACCCAAAATTAAACTCATCAGAGCACTTGCTTCCACTTTCACATTGTGCTGCATTCCTGCTGATGAACACATCTTTGCATCAAAATAAGACTTAAAATAAGGCAGCATGACAGCTCCCCAAACGCAAAGCCTAAACATCTCAGTTGCCCCCTGGTGGCTGGTTGTTAGTTTTAGTTTTTCAATGAGCGGATCACATCTTTCAAATGTCAATATTGGACTTGATCGTGTTCATTTAGTTGTGGGAAGCCAGAATAGTAATGGTGATTAATATACCATCAATTGTGCAGCCCTACTCAACAAATCCTCACATTTGAGAATCTGTAATCAGAGAACAGCTGATGTTTTTCCTCAAACATTAACTTAAATAATCGACGATCAAAATTATTTTTCTGTTGATTGACTAAGAAATGAATCATCTAATTGCTTCAGCTCTACTGTCAACTAAACAGAGTTTGTTGAGGAGTAAAAAGGAAAACATTCCCCTCTTGAAATGTAGCATCCTACAAGCATAAAGTAAAATGGAAATACAGGAACATTAAAGCGCTAGTACACTAACATCTTTAAGCATACCATAGTAGTCAAGCTCACAAAGGAAAAGAATATAAGAAGAATATAAAAATAAAATAAAAATCTAGACTAGAAAGCACTGTGTGCTAAGTAATATGGGTCCCTCAGACTTTGAACACCTGGGTCATTAACTTGTGTGGCATGCAGTATGCATTATATATCATTTGTGGAGTTCCTGTTTAATACATGTACCACTGAATAAAAAGTGACACATGTAGGTCAACAGATAGCATCTCAAAATGACTTGATGGGGGAATCACTGCTTTGATCATGTGGGTATTTTATTGATGAGCAACATTAAATTTGAAACACTGACGCAACATTGAGGCAACGTAACCTTGAGATGCAAAATGCTTATCTCTGACAATCTGGATCATGCGGCTTGTGTTGCTTTACTACGTAGACGCCGTTATTGATTCAGGTCTATTTCAGTCACCAATGGCTGCTGCATAAATTCCCAAAACCCTTACGTCGGAAACAACAGATGTACTTCCTCACTCGTAGAAAAAAATCAAGTTTGCAAAAAAGGGTGAAATGAATGAAACAGCGGAAGTTTGACTATGACAGCCTCTGTGAGGTCAGAGAGGGTTTAACACTGATGAGAAGTTTCAGTGAGTGGTTTAAATTTAGCAATGTTTTTTAATGGTTTGGATTTAAAAGAGTCCCCTGCCTCCCTCTGTGTGGCCCTAATGGCTTCTGCTCATCTGCATCAGATCAAAAGGCATTACCTTGTTATTCCCTTCAGGGATTAGCCCAACAAAAACACAATTTGAGAGGAAGTGTGTGTGTATCAGGGGGCAGTTCATAGATAAATAAATGAGGCAGTGAGTCGGTCAGTAAACGATGGGGCAACTAGAAATATGTAATCCCCTTTTTAATTTGGTCCCTCTCAGCATTTCTCCGTGCTTTAATCTGGAACGTGGTTGAGGTCTGGACAGCGTGTGCACTGTGGGTAACGGATAGACACTAACAATAGATGAATTTGCATGAAACCAGACAGAAGGTGTGTGCTTTTTGTCATCTCACTGTGGTTTTTTCTGTCTTCGTTAACAGTTGCAAAAGCACAGCTGTTTGCACTAAGCAATGTTACATTGGAATGATTATTTAATACTATCAATAATCTTTTGCATGAGAGCACAGTGCAATAAGTTAAGAATTTAAAAGCCTACTGACAGTTTTGAAGAACCAAAAAAACTAAACCAACCAGTTAGATTCACTGACTTTGCACACAATCATAGACTGTATATAAAAGGTGGACTTGGTCATGTGACGTCATGCAATGGTTTGTGGACTGCCATTTTAAAGCCTTGAGCGCGGCATTTTGGCTGTCTCCATTTTCTTTTTTTGGAAGCAGAAGTGACACGAGAGGGTGGAGCTCAGTGAAAATGAAAATGTTACAATTAACTTTCATGAACTGAAAAGACACAGTGGAAGGGTTAAAGTTGTAAGACAAAAACACGGACAACTCCCAGACCGGACAATGCCGTAGTAGCAACCTGTCAATCACAAGGTAGCCACGCCACAAATCATACCCTGCTTTATCATCTATTTGACTCTAATTGGGACCATAATTGACTAAATGAACATCATGCTTTATTGAGGAAGACTTGAAACTAGCGATTGAGACCATGAACTCATGTTGACAATGTTTACTGAGGTAATAAATCAAGTGGGTCATTGGCTAATTTTCTCAAATTCTAACCTCCTCATAACTTCCTTGTAACAAAGGTTCATTGAATAAAAGCTAAAGTGCAATGCCTTATGTGTGGTTGGGTTTTAAAATACATGATTTAGCAAATGAATGAATGAATAAAGAATAAAAGATGAAGATATCATATTCAGTGGGATACCCTTCCTAGAACCCAACTTTATTCAAAAAGCAATTCAAAAACAACACAGGTGATTTAAAATGCTCAACAGCTCAGAGGTAAAGCACAAGAATATAAATATACTTCAAAGGTCAAGAAGATGCTTTTCTTGGGTGTGTACTTGTTGCTTTCTGTGGTACGGTACAGGTGAGAGTGGAGAAAACAACAACAGCTAAGTCTTGTGTCATTGTTGTGTAAGTGGGATGTCCTGTTATTCATTTTGTCACTACAGTTACAGCAAACCTCATCCTCATCTCCTCACCCCTAAAAATGTACCATAATTACTGGCGTGGAAGATGTTGGAATTACCATTGTAGATGATGTAATTCATAATCTAGTTGTTAAATCACATAAAATGATGGTGAATTTGCCCACTTCTTTAAAAGTGCAGCAGCCTTACCCTGTTCATTGTTCCATTGCCTGCTTCAGGAAGTGGTAGCAACAGATGGCTGGTTTCTCTGGTTAACGTCTGAGTGTGTACTGGACCGGCCTGCTGGAGAAACAGAAATAAAACTCAGATTGTAAAACAGTAAAGGACTTAGATACATTATTGTCTATTAACTACAGACTCAAATGAACTGTATTGTTGAACAGGATTGACAAAAATAGTAATAAAAAATATGTTACAGAATAGTTTGCAATTATGGCCAATACTGTTCACATATTTGCTTTCTTTCGGAGAGCTGGATTAGAATATCAACAGCACCCTCATATCTGTTCATTAAATGTGCAGCTTTAGCCAGCAGCCTTGAGCTTAGCTTAGCACAAAGACTGGAAACAGGTGAAACAACTAGCCTCTCTCTAAAAAGTAAAACAAATCTGCAAACCACCACCTCTGAGCACCGTTTTAAGGGTTATGTACCTGTCCGAGAACTTTCTTGACTCTGGTTGCTGGTTGCCTGACAACTGCTCGTGCTAAAAGCTATAACTCTCCCATAAAACAGTGAATTATGATTTTTCACTTTGGTTTTTGTACGGATTAAACAAATAACATATAACTTGTTCATGTGTGAGCTTTGAGGCGCTGGTAGGTCGATTGTTTTCCTTTGAACAGAGCCAGGCAAGCTGTTTGGCTAAGCTAAGATCACCGTCTCCTGGCTGTAGCCGTATATTTAACCAACAGATATGAATATGGAATCAACCTTTTCATCTAATTTTCAACAAGAAAGTAAAAAACATCACTAAACATCACTAGAAATGTGTGTGTGTCCATATCAATGACATTGGCCAGTTACTATGTCATATTCAGCAACTCTCCAAGTGTTAAGTTCAATGTGACCCCACGCCAAAGTGAGAATATATAGAGTGACTGCCACTCAAACTCATATACGAGTCTCCCCGCGTGCTTCAGACTTCAGCTTCCAGCTGTGGAAACCTGCCCTGTCATCACTGTGTGTGCAACCCTCTACGCGTCACCTCATGTCTATGTGCAGAGAAAAGATGCGAGTCAGGGTGCTCTTCTTTAGGTCTTATGAAGTTATTTTGGCTGAAAATGTCCCTTTTAGTGCTGATCCAGTCAAACTATGTCAGCATATAAATGAGCCGACTATTTTATTCTACACCCTGACCTTTTTCTATCCTCTCCTTTGAGAAAAGAAGCTGTCATCCAGCTCTAAAAATGCCTACCTTTTTAAGTTTAAAGCCATTTCAGTGAAAGTAAAAAAGAAAAACACGGATTCAGGAGGACTAACAAACAGGGAATTAACACCGTCTGTGTTGGATGTTTTACTCTGTCAGGGTTGCGTCCACGAGCCCGGCGAGGGGGTTTCCAAGACTTCTCCTTGGTGATGCTATTGACGTAGTAGCATCTCCCTGTGGGCAGGTCCGAATACTGCTCCCACAGATCCATGACCTGGAGAGGCTGCTGAGCCGGGGCAGGGCTAGGGGGCTCCAGCTGCGACAGACGTCTCTCTGGCTGCATTTCAGTGTAAAGAGGGGAGTGCTGCCAGGACAGCTGGGACAGATAGGATTCAGTTGGGACCTTGTAGGTAGAAACAGCAAATAGAGAAAGGAGAAAGAAAGTCGTGGACATGGAGGAAAAAAAAAACAAGAGTTAAATGCAAATGTAAAATTCACATAAGAAAATATAAAACAATATCACTCACCAGTTTATAGAATAAATGTAACTAATTGGACATAAGTTCAATGGTGCTAACTACGACTCAAAGGATAAAGCTGGTGGTATTCTATATTATTCTCTGTTGTATTGAAACACAAATACAAAACTATAAATAGATGGACAGATGAACTTTGGGCTATTACTGTAAAACAGCTGGGTGCAGTACTATTGAGCAAAAGCTACTTTCGGACTATTTTTAGCTGCAGATTAATACACATTTGATGCACTAATGAGTTTTAAGAGCAGCAGGATGCTGAATGTTATTGACTCAAAATAACCTTCAGTGCTGCATATTTATCGCTATGATGAACATGTCGCCCAGTGCAACCTGTGCCTGTGTTTTCTGATTGCTGTTTTGACAAAAACAAAACTTTATGGCACAGAAGAATATGCTATATTAGTCTCTGGCTACACCGACTATACTTGTTAACTGAAAATATTGATTGTTGGTTTGGGTCTTTTAATGGGAATTGCTGACAATAAGAACATTGAATATTACCAGCATTATTTGTAAATTACCGAGAGAGAATGTATGGATATTTGTTGTTCTGCTTGTGCATTAGTACGGAAATACTACCATATGGTTCTGTGTATGTAGTACCACAAGTACCACAAGTAGAAGACATCAGTGCCTTAAACAAAACCATCATCTCAGTGTGTGAATAAGAGACAGAAATCACAAAGAGAAACAAGTAAATCCCTCAACCTCTTACTATGTAATAACCCGTCAGACATTGGATTAAGACAGAGTTTAAAGAATCGCATGTGCTCACCCAGATAGAGTGGACTGAAGCAACAAGAGAGGACATTTACAAATCCAATGAAATTAATTGAAGAGATATGCATGAAGCATCATCTTTCCACGAAATACAGCTGAGACATAATTCACTAACTGATTGACTGGCTGGCTAGCTGGTTGATCCCTGTTACATAAGACATAGTTCTTTCAGACAATGACTGAGGGGGCATGGTGTGTATGGTTGCACGTGTGTGTGTGTGAGTGAGTGTGTTAGTTTACTCCAGGGGGATGCACTGACTCTTGAGCTCACCTGAAACTTCCTGTCTCACTGTTTCCTACCATTCAGGGTTAAAATAAAACCGTTAGAAAACCATCTAATTTGTTCTACAAACTTCAACAATTAAAAGAAACTATTTGAGTCAGGAGAAAAACTTTAAAGACCATTCAGATAGCCGTGCAGCATGTAAGAAGTTAGCTTTTTGTGTGAATGTGTATTTGTGTATATATGTATGAGTTACTGCCATTCCAAACGTTTTTCTATCACACCTAATTTGTAATTTGGATTTTGGCTGCATTATGAATGAGATTTGTGTCATAACTACCTGTGGATGCAGACATTTGTATCTAAAATGAAAAACTGTGTACTCAAAAATATTAAAGACTTATCTGTTATTCACAATATCTTCTGTGATAAAGGTCTATTAATAAACTGGTCAAATAAGATAGCTATAAAGCATGTTAAAATATTACAATAATTACTTCCTGAAGTAGGACTCTTCAGTGGCCGACCTCACTACTGCTGTTGTAGCTAAATGTGAGCAAATCCCTGCAGCCAGGTTCCACAATCTTATCAGAAGAGTAGAGGCTATTATAGGCAAAAGTGCCAAAGAAACAACCTTTAAAAAAAGCATCAGTCAATTTTATCTCTTCAAATTCTAATGGGATTCTGCCCCCTGGAGGACAAAGAATAAATCTAATTGAAATTCATCATCAGTGTGGCAGCACTTAAAAAAGGCCTGACAAAAATTAATGGTGAGAGAATTTTGTGGATGAAAAACAGGTCGTTATGACCTGAATGTGGCCGCCATTATCCTGCTCACTGGTATTAAAGGCTAGAGCGAAGAAGGTCCTCAGAGCGAAGGGACAGATACAGAAACAGACAGGGAGGAAGAGGGAATGAGAAAGATAGAAAAGAGCACTGTCATTTCCACTGAGATCACAGCTATCCGATGTCGGAAGTCACCGGTGCATGCGCGGTTCAGTGGAAGCAAAACTAGGCTGTGGGAGCTTCCCTCAGCTGAGAGACGGATAACCTTCAGTATTTCTCTCAACGACGATGCCTTGTGTAATCCCCTCTGATGTAATACAGGGAAGCGCCGACGTCACCACAATGCCAACTTGATTGCTGCTCTAGGAAGATTACAGCGGTCAAATACAGACGTAAATCAAATACAACCTCTGCTGCCACGGCCGTCTGGTGGGATCGCGCAAGGTCTTTTTTAAAAATTGTAATCAGTTCTGTAGTTGTAGATTTATTTGTTTCCACCTGAAAAAGCTTCTCCGATTGAATGAGATTAAACAAGTATGCTACAGCTAAAGGCAAACACAAACTCCTATAATATACATTTTTTTTAAATTTGTTTTTGAAGTTATACTGTGCACAGTTAAGGCTAAAAACTAACAGCTGGTTTATTACAGTTTGGGTGTTATGACCTGTAAATCCATCAGATTAGGGAATTTGCTTGTGAGAGGAAGTCAAAATGAATCTAATCCCACACTTCTTCAAACACCAGCTATGGGATTAGATTTGTTTGACCTATTTTCCATAATTTACCTCACTGTAAATTTAGGATCAGAGGAAGCAGGAAGTAACAGTTGAATAAACAGTTGCGACTTTTGTTTGACCATTTTCCATTGAGTTACTGCTGGCTATCAGATGAAAATATCCATCTCTCCTTAAACCTGCAATACCTTGATTTGAGACAAAAAATATTTTTTCTACCTTTCCTGTAACCAAAATCAGAAATCTGATTCAGTTTCATTAACATTTACAACGAGATTTGTCTTGGTGTTTTGTTACATAACAATAAATACAAAGCAAAAGTCAAGAGACATAATATAAAATATAAAAAAAAAGAAATATGAAATAATATACCTGTTTTTAAAGTGGAAGAGCTGTTTAATTTGTGTAGGAATGTGCACAAATATTAATCAAGAGACGTACTAAAGTTCACAGTATCAAGTATAAGGTACAAAGAATATGTGCATGTGGGGAGATAGTAGAGATGTAACGGATAGCGTCAGATGTGAATATGAACAGACCACTACTGGCAATATTTGCAAATGAATAAAACACCTGACATGACTTCTACTGACTTCTAGACATGGATGTGTGTATGGATGAGCACAAAACATCACTGCCACATGTTGCACACTGTGTTGATTCAATCATTGCTCTGTTGCATTCAATTTATTGTTAGCGATCAGTTCTGTGAGCAGATCTTTGGTCAGACTTCTGCTGTCAATTATTTAGTGCAAGGCATCGATCTAACTGGGACAAAGGTTTACTCAAACATAACTGATGTGAACACGCTATAATAACATGCTATTTGTCAACCTACGGGTTATTCTCATATGTTTGTCTATTATGAATATTGGTTACTATGATTTACAACTTTTACTCACCACTTTGGTTGCAAAGATTTGGGAAACATGGATTTCAGTTTGAATAACATTGCTAGAGGAAAGAAGAGTCAGCCTCCTGCAGCTTTCCAAAAATATCAATTCAACATTAATCTAAAACAGCTGCTAAAGTTAAAAGTAGTACCCGTGTAATAAAAATGGATGAAAATAATGAGAATAACACCCAGGTTTACAAATACAGTACAGGATTTCCCCTTTACGCTCGAGTGTGGCTCTGCTGTGTGAACCAGATGTTTGAGTAACCTCTGTTGGAGGTTTGTAGGGCTTGCCTCTTCCTACCTGCAGATGGGTTTTCTTGCCGGAGGCTCCCACCATGTCCCACTGGCTACACGACTTCTTGGGCATCCTGTGGTTGACGCGACTGCTGAAGCCGCCGCCCACCTCGTCGTACGGGTTCTCCATCAGGCTTTCAGGCAGGTTGCTGGAGCTCTGGCTCCGAGTGATCATGGGGACCGCCCTGGGGTTTGGCGGTGCTGTTTTTGATGCCGTGGAAGCTGCAGGGCACCCAGGGACCATGAGGTGGCCTGACGGGGAGGTGGGAGTGTTAGGGATTAGGGTGAAACCAGACCAGAGGGGCAGGGTGGGGAAGCGGCCTCCACCCCTGCTGGTGTTGTTGTGCAGCCCCTGGAAGGCACTGTTGGAGTTGAGGTTTTCCATGGAGCGGAAGATGGGTTTGTTCACTGAGGGAGGAAGGCAAAATAAATTATAATTTTACACGGATCAATAAAGAACATGTTTGCCACTAAAATCAAAAGAAACATCAACACACAAGATATATGACAGAATTAAACTAAAGAAATATTCACAGATAAATTATTGTCTTTCAGTGGAATCATATTGTGATGAAATCATATATTGAGACAGCATGATACACAATTACGTCATCTATATTGCTGATTGCAAGCACATTCTGCTCTATCATCATATATATTGTTATCGAGATGTGAAATGAACTAAATCCAGATAGAAGGGCCCAGCCCTCAATGACAAACACACACCAGATGTCTCCTCTGTCGTCCTCTCACACTTTACCTTGACGCTGGTTATTATAGGTTGTCTCTTTTGGGCTGGGAGAGAGTGACAGTCTTGGCTGTGTCCTGAGGTTGGAGTTCAGCGAGGCAGACACGACCAGGCGCTGCGGCGAGGGCATCGGTGCAATGGGCACCTCTGTCACATACGTAGCGGGAACATACAGTGGCTTTGTTTTGCTGGCCGCCCCGATCCGCCGCACCTGTCAAAGAACAAACAGATTTCAAAATGCTTTCGCTTTTTTCTCCCATATAAATCCACTTAGTTCAACTGAGCGTCAACCAACACAGCTGAGGCCGGAACGCTGTGCAAAAATGTGTTACAGTTCCTGTCACGTCCAATAGATGCAACGAGAAAACCCACAACTTCTCTTTTTAAACACATAGTTTGTCTTTTTTTTTCGACACACAAGACTTTATGGTCTCAGTGGCTAATGTCTCTTTTAAAATGTGTTTCTGCAATTTGATAGATATTTGTGAACTGTCAAGAGATTTTGGAAGAAGTGTAACGATACACACATCACATGTAGATCCACAGTCATTGGAAATAATAACAAAACATTTTGTTGATTTGAAAATGGTAAAAAATTAAATGTTTGATTGAATAATTTATCCATATTAAACGTGTTTGAGAGTGAGCATACTTGATTGACAGGTGTCTCAAGCCCCTTTCACACAGCCTGTTCAATGCGTGACTGTTACGCCATTATTTTGCCTCGCTGTTCTGTATGAAAAGTACGGAGGCTGGACGTGGGGACAGAGTTGTTCCACCACTGAACCACTGAGAGGTAGTCACAGAGCAAAGACGACGTCTGTGTGAAAAGGTACAGCCGGCACGGCGGAACGGGTGTGACGTATATTTGTGTGCCCACGACCATTGTGAGATTTTTAAAAAAAAATTTTAAATGCTAGAAGCAGTTAGCAGCAAACCTAGAGCAACCAAGAATATTGGCAAATTGGAGAAAAGGAGGTAATCAGTTCATTCGCCATAATTGTTTAGGATGCAATTCGCTGCCTGACCGGTATATTAAACGTCACACTAGACAACAAGTATTTCCTGTGTAAGCAAAGCCTGATATACAGTAGCTTATTCCTCTCACAAACTGTAAAGAAAGCATCAGTGATGGGTGATCATGTTCCTTAATTAAGTTTATTTTCAATACACTGCACTACTGCCGTAAATACTAGCTTGAGAAGTAAATCCGCAACTAAAAATAGTCCCCAACAAATGCACTAAAAACAACTGAAGCTGGAGTCATTTTGTAAAAGTGTAAGTTTATGTTATTGACTAGTTTTTAAGTATTTACATCAGTAACAAAAAATGGGCTTGGGCCTAAGAGACACAAATAGGGTGCAGATGTCAGAAAGTATTGAGAGAGGAATCGCATCATTGGTGTTGGTCTTTTCATGGGATTTGATGACAATAACAAAAATATAGAATATTGTTAATAAGTGCAGTGTTTTCATTTCAAATTCAAACTCTGAAACCTCCCTTCAGAAACCCATAATGCAGAACACCATAGATGCTATGTCCATGCTTTTATAAATCTTTGGTTCCACCGACACAAGACGAACTATAGATCAACTTATTTCTCACCTGCCACCAGTCATTGTTGGTCTTTTTCAGTAGAATAAACCGTTCGCCCTCCCTGATGCAGACCTGCCGCCCATCAGCGCCGCGGTAGCTGTAGTCATACTGGGCCTCGAGGACCACCGTACCGCTGGGGACCCCACACACTGTCATGCTTCTGGGGGTCACCACAGGTGCTGTAGCAGGCTGCTGGGGTCCCATCGAACGCCGCCAAGTCCCAGACAGCATGGCTCTCCACACAGTTCTGTTCAGCAAGCTCTTCTGGCAGCGCGCTGATGGTTGGTATTGGTGATACTGGTCGGTTTAGCACAGGGGAGGTGAGACTGGAGCCAGGCCAGTGCCATGCTCTGAAACTAAGGAAAGAATGGACAGAGAGGTGCAGAGAGAGAGAGAGAGAGAGAGAGAGAGAGAGAGAGAGAGAGAGAGAGAGAGAGAGAGAGAGAGAGAGAGAGAGAGAGAGAGAGAGAGAGAGAGAGAGAGAGA
>NW_022280031.1:2300604-2313671 GCF_004355925.1 Anarrhichthys ocellatus
AGAGAGAGAGAGAGAGAGAGAGAGAGAGAGAGAGAGAGAGAGAGAGAACAATCAGAGAACAATTAAAAAATGTAACCTGGCTGTGTGCAGGTTCAAAGGGAGAGAACATGAATCCATTTAGTGCTAAAAATATAAGTCTGGGTTAATCTGGGGAAAAACACCAACATGTATGACAAGTTACATTAGAAAACTATTCTGCATCTTAATAAAAAGTCTCGTGTCTATAAAAATAACCATTCATTGCTTTCAGCTTCTTAAAACTGAGGATTTTATCTGTTTCATAACATTGTAAACTGAATATATTTGGATGATTTTGGCTTGTTAATCAAAACAAGACATTTGAAGACATCATCTTGGGCTTCTAGAAATGGCGACAGGCAGTTTTCACTATTTTCTGGCATTATAAACTAAACGATTAAAGGTTTGCTCGCTTTCTGGTGATGAGTTAGATGGGACAATCGATACCACTCTCATGTCTGTCCGTTAAATACGAAGCTACAGCCATAAGCCGGTTAGCTTAGCTTAGCGCAAAGACTGGAAACAGGGGCAAACAGCAAACCTGGCTCTGTTTAAACTTCACAGGTAACAACATCCACCTAACAGCCACTCAAATGCTCAATAATTAATACGTCAGGTCTTCTTTGTTTAATCTGTACAAAAAAAACAAGTAAAACTTCCTGGAGTCTCTGCTGGTTTCCTAGCAATGCTCAGAAAAATAGTCTTTGTGTTGAGCTAAGCCTAACGGACAGATGTGAGAGTGGTTTGATCTTCTCATCGTACGGGAACATTCTGCCAGAAAGCGAAGAAGCGTATTTCAACAAATGTTGAACATTTGTTCTGATCAATTAATTGAGAAGATTGTTTTCAGATTAATCAATCATGAAACAATCTTTAGTTGCAGCACAATGAATCAACCATGTTTGTGGAAAGCTGTAACTACTGCGTTATAACTATGAAATGACTGACCCATCTTTGTACAAGGTGTTAGCTTAGTTTGTACCAGGTTATATATATATATATATATATATATATATATATATATATATATATATATATATAATGGAAGTGGAGCTGCTACAATTATTTGCATTATTGATTAATGTCACAATCATTTTTTTTATTCAATTGATCCATTATTTAGTCTATGAATTAAAACAAAAAATCAAAAAGACATTTCCGTTACATGAATATAACACAGAGTAAATCGGAAAATCCTCAAATTTAAGATACTGGAATAAGTGAATCTGGTCATTTTTCTTGATATACAGTTGAAATTGGCTATTGATTTTCTGCAGATCGCCTAATCGATTAAGTGACTAATCAACTGATGCTATTGCCAATATGTGTAAACAAATTAAATATGTACTTGACAGACCTGAGGACAAAATGTCACTGCAGATATTTACACAAATTTCTATTGTCCTTTCATCCCGGTAGGACTAACCAGCACGTGCGAGTGAATAACTCATGCGTTTGGAGGATGCGTTAGGAGAGCAGTATACCCAAAATAGCATCAGTCTCCGTCTCTCCACCTGAGCCAGCATCCCCAAGCTAAACCCTTGCTCTACCCAGCCAAGACCCACTTACATAACAGAACATCTAACTTTCTGCCAGACACATAGCAATACAGCGTCACACAGTACATGCACAAACCCACCCACACACACTTGCAAAATACAGACACACACGCACACAAACATACACACACACACACACACATAATGCAGACACGGGAGCATCCCTAGGCACCTAGCAACAGTGCTTCAGTCACAGTCAGGCCCAACCCATCTCAGTCTGGGTGAGAAGAGGAGAGGCAGCAAACTAGAAAGATCCCAGAAAATTAATAGAGACATGCCTCTTTATTCCTGAGGGATTGAGGGGGATTATAAACTGTAGCTGGACAAGACAAACAAAAGAAAAAAAGTCTGAACGCCACGGATATAACAAAAAGAGTGCAAATAGAGCAGATACGCAGGACTAAAATAAAAGGAAATAGAGAAATTGAGACATGGAGGAATGGATGAAGCTGGATGGAGCTGTGAGCCATGTGAAGGCAGAGAGGGCAGGGTTAGCTGGCTGAACCTTGATAATCCCACTGTTATTAAAGCACAGGAATGAATCTGTGAACCCCACGGCTACAGAGAATTACAGTCAAATCCCTCAGAACCAGCATACGGGCCAAAGCACTGCAGGCCTGTTTGGCCAGCTAGCAAACACTGGCACAGTAGAGCATTTCCAAGGCTCTCTAAAAAAATGTAATGCATCAGAATAAATACCATTCCACGTTAAGTATACGTAAATACAGACGACTATACTGACATCTGCTGAGGTCTCTACGCTCACATTACACGAGTGGATACAACTGGCATAGATTGTGAGGTATAGCTGCATCCCATACATGTGCTGAATCGAAAAAAATAAACGAACTCAAGAAACAAACAAAAGAACAAATCAGCATCACAAAGCAGAAGAAGCAATATATAGACACAAACATATTCAACACTGCATGATTGATGGTCAATCTACTCTCAAGTTGGCCTAATGATGAATGATGCTGTCTGATAGTGTGAGACAGAACATGCATCCAGGAAAAAGGAACTAAAAACATCAAGATCACTTTCAAACAAGCATATATTAAATATAGCATATCAAAAACATTCCGCATAATCAATGAGAGAATCAGAAGTTCTCTGTTCAGAACTGTATTTGCTTCTAGTCATTTATTAAAATACATGTCTAAGAGTCTTCTGGTGTGCAGGAAGCCTCCTCTTCATTTTTTTGTAAATGCTTCCATCACTGTCTTCACTTGCAGTGCTAAAGGAATACTTCACCCACAAAATGACCTTTTGTATATCAATCACTCACCCTGCGTTACCGTGAATTCTTGAAGAAAACTTTTGTTCTTCTCGCCTCCACAGTGATCGTCAGAGAATCAGCAAACAGAGAAATGTCTTCATATCGTGAAGTAAATGTTGTTTGATTCTTCGTTCAAACTAAGTTTTCTTCAAGAATTCAAGGTAACGTGGGGTGAGTAATTGATGTACAACTTTTCATTTTGTGGGTAAAGTATTCCTTTAGGGAAAGAAACTGAATACACTGCAGCTGTCTATGTTTGCAATACTGTGCGCGTACTTAATTTATTCATGTGTATTTTTCCTGTTCATGTGAAATAGAGAATGCTTGTGATGCAAGACACATTTTAAAGTGTAATCTGATCTAATTTAAAATAAATGCCACTGAGACATTGTTCTAGGAAAAATTACAATGAAGTGCTCAAAGATTTATCTATTGATGAGCTGTTGGTGCTCAAAAGCGCTCTTCTAAGAACTCCAGGAGGGACAGAGGCATAAGTCAGAGGTACACGGCGAGCAAGCAAACAGGAAACTAAACAGACGCAGGTTCAACCACAGCTTGGGTCATATCCTCTCCATCTAGCCATTTGTTCTTCTGACGTGAAACATCTCAGGCAGTTTAGTGGCAGCCTGTAGCCAATAGAGTCTGCTGTGGTTAAATACAGTGAGTGATGCTGAGGTTCTCTGTTGCCCGATCTGACTACTGTGCAGCTTTTTGAGTGGCATTAATCACTACCAAGCTGAGCCTTGAAGCAGAGAGTAGATGTTTTTGGCTTAACAATCCTGCTGCATCACTTCAGTAATGTATAATGTACTATTTAGATGGGCGGGGAAGAATTAAATCACACCCTGGGTTTAAAGAAAGGCAGATTAATACAACCTGCCTACGATATTTATCATGAGTTCTTTTCCTCGTTCAGACAGGAAGAGCTCTTGCTGCACACCTGGTTGTCTTTTCCTGTCTCTCTTCACTGCTCAAAACACAGTCACCCAATGACACCCAGCTAATGTCGGGTTTTATCTCACTTTATCTATTTGTTGAGTCAGGGCTGAAGTTAGACACGGTTGCTGGGTATCCTCAATTCATAAGCACGTGTACAAATGTTCAACACGTACACAGGAGGCTTTATTGTGTCGTGTGCAAATTAGGCTGTTACAGCAGGGTTAAAGTCCCTTGTTGTATTATTCAAGAGTTTAGGCACTTCAAAAATGCTCCCAAAGGGCAACGGCTCAGACTGCTTGCTAAAGGGTGACAGGATAAGTCAGGAATTGTGTAACCCTTCCTCACTCTATGATTTAATTATAGTTTTTGTGTCGGATTCACAACCAAATTGGCTATCTGACTGAGGACAAATAAAAATAATGCTGTCATTATTTTGCCACAAAAAGCAAAAGCCGATTCCATCTACAGTAAAACTGAGAAGAAAACGAAAGAATAAACTGTGATGATGACAAATTAGGATCTGCAAAGGAAAAATGAGGCCAGACTCTGTGTTTCCATTTGCAGGTCAGATGGCAGTAGACAGGGCATTGGCGTCACACACCCAAACATACAGAGAGGCCCATATGGTGTTGAGACAGACACGGGCACACCGCCACGCCTGTTGAGAGGCAATGATTGTTTTTGCCACGGGGCACAGGACTTATGTTGTTGTGTCAACAACACAAATGGAGAGATGTAGGAGAAAACATGGAGGGCAGAAACATAGGAATGGAAAGAAATGAGAGCAAAAAAGACACTTAGAGAGAGCTTCATGTTATTTCTCTGTCTGGATTTGCTTGAGTTCTTTCACTCTAACTCAGGCTGTGTGTGCATGCAAGTCAGACTGAGCTGAAGAAATGGAGAGTATACAATTTGTGCATTCATGCGAGACAGAGAGAGCGAAAGAGCGACTTACCATGGTCCTGAAGTGAGAGAGTTTCTAGTCAACGAGATCACCAGCTCAGTCCGCAGTCAAATCCATGCATGCAACCCCATCGGTAAACCTTAAAAACAAATACAAAACCATTAGAAAAGTGTTGAAATGTATTTAATCGGCTACCCTCCAGCACAATATGAAGCGTCATTGCTGCCTGGCCTGGCACAGTTTACAGTGCAAACACAGAGGGGTTATGGAATAGGTGGGGCAGAAAACCACTAAAATGGACAGAAGCTAGCAGCTCCCTCCTGCAGAAAATCACTCAATCTCTCTTTCTGTCGCACGCACGCACGCACACGCGCACACGCACACACACACACACACACACACACACAGTTAATCCAATGCAGCGAAATTATCCTGCCTCTACTCATTGAACCCATGCTAACCTACCTTCCCCCATTTAGCCAGCATTTTGCCCGAGAGATTAAAAACAGAGGAAGTGACAGCGAGAGAGAGAGCGTCAGCTGGCTGATATACTCATTCATGCAAATAAACCACGTTTGTACTTGAGAAAGAAGAACATAGCAAGAGTGAGAAACAGAGCGAGAGAGGTCTTGTGTGCTGACCAAACAAAAGCAACCAGGAGCAAAGTTTATTGATTGGGCTATCGACCCCTACACAGAGCTGGCAGTGCCACTGGCCATCAGGGATCCACCACACAGTTATAGCACATCCACCAAATGGACAATATGTTCACCCGAGTCATCTCAGGTTTTGTTTATATAGAAAATGTTTCACATACTTAGAATCATCAGTACAACGGATGTGATGCTATACCACCAACATTTTATATTTTCAGTCAGACCAGCCATCCTGACAGGCCACTAGATTAAATACTTTAGGGAGGATTGGATTACTGGCCCTCCTGGTGGGTTTGCATGTTTTAGTCAACCATTTTCCAAAGCATCCATACATTTTTAGATTTACTTCCCTCCTTCCAGGCAGTCATGGCTTTCAACTCTTTCCACAATGGTAAGAAAACCCACTTGAAGCTTGCTGGAGATTGATAATCCATCACAGAGTGAACATTTAGTTGGAAAATTTGTTTAAAGACACCTTCCAGACATGTTTTTTTATATGAAAAAAAATTGTGGTTTTGAACAATTATTTGGTTTTAACACAGAAAGAGTTTGATTCCCTAAAAGATCTTAAAATTGCATGTTTTCCTTCTCAATCATTAAAAAAAAAAATCTGATTGAGAATCTATGAATATGCAAATGTTCATTTCAAAAGTTGAACTCAAGAAGACGTCCCCTACTTTACCTTACGGTCAATTTCCAATGTTTATGTTGGGTCTCAAGTTTCCACATCACACAAACCTAAATCCTGCTGATCTGTGTGCACATGAGAGAAACTGTCTGAATGTGAAAACAGCCTTGTGGTGTCAAACTCATAGACACATACAACCACCTTATCATACACAGCACACACAACAACAACAGAAATACACAGGATTCTCATCACGCTGTGCAACAGTTAGGAGCAACTTTAAGGGCAGCCTGATATTTGAGGGAGGTATAAAAACACATGGTGTGCTTTGTAAAAAGCATTAATGTTATCAACATGTAGTTTATGGGCTTAGGCATGCATGCAAAACCTCCTTAAGATAACATTATCATGACATTGTGTAAAATACCCCAAGGCTGGAGTACATTGTGTGTGAGAGAGAGAGAGAGAGAGAGAGAGAGAGAGAGAGAGAGAGAGAGAGAAAATGCAAATTGCCACGTAATAAATGATATGGTCGGTGGATGAAACGAGCAGGTGATGTTTTAAAAACATTTACAAAGCTGACAAAGGACAGAGAGCAGCTGACCACAAGCTTTATTAATACAATGAGAAAGAAGTTGCGACGTTCCCCTGGGGCTCCATATCAAGCAATGTCATAACTACTCCAAATAGCTCATGCCCCAAGTCACTGAATGACAAGTTTCACGCCAACATAGATGGTTTAAGATGGCAGGGCCGATCAAACTTCACCACACAGCAGGGCGGGAGAGGAGGGGAGGGTGTCGGACGTGGAAGGTTTGGTGTCACATCATATCCATATTCAGTCCATACGTTTGAAGTGGAAAGAGGGCAGCTTTAATAATCACGGCTACATAGTCTTCAAAGAGAGATGAGACATGGGGAAGAGGAGTATAGAGTGAATGAGGAACTTCAAAGGGCTGTTGCGTGCCCTCCCACATCCGTATACACATTGCAAACACACGCACACACACGTAGACTGTACTGTATTTACATATGACTGTCTATAACCAAAGGGTTCGCAGGAAAATGAGAGAGAAGAGAAGAGAAGTTGCTCCACGTGATACACACTGTTCAGTAACTATAATCACCACAAAAATAAGTGCAACGCTTAAAGCTAACATACTGCTGATTTAATATCTGTGTCAGCCAAACAGCTGCTCTTTACAGTGACATGATGAGCCATGCTGCCTGTGCATGGCCACTATTGTTTCAGATGCAAACAAGCACCCAATGGTTTGTCTGTGTTGAGCCCCAATTAAAGGCCCCAGGTAAGGCTGTGTGAGGTGAAGCCTTGCATCATGTATCCACATCGCTATGGGTAAAACCAGTGGTAGCACAGCAGTATATCTTGGGTTAAGCACAGAAGTGCCTTGATATTTTTGGGAAATCAATGAAAACTCTCACCATGAGCTATGAGACTAAACCACACCTGAAACAGATTAAATGATCACAAAATGAAAACTGTGAGAATACTTTTGCACAAAAAAAGAGTCAAATTCTTCTTAACGGCCCCAACTAACCTCTTTGTCTCAGAAGGCTTTAGAGTATGTACATCACACAACACACTCTGATCCTTAGATCCTCAATTCAGACAGAAACTATAATAAAGAAATGAAAAAATAAATGTTCCTTAATATAAATTAATTAGAACTAATTGAAACATTTAGCCTGACATCAGTCCACTCTCAGCTTGAACCAGTTCTGCTGAAGACAGCCATGAAGCCATTGACTTTGTCTATGGATGTACAGTTATAACTACTCGTGCTGATGTCTCTCTCTCTCCATATGAGACACATGCCTCAAGCCAAAACAGCCTTTCATCCTCCCAAGGCCATGCATTATTGATGATTAGACGAGAGAGAGACACTGAAATACACACTGCTTTTCCCAGTGTGACAGCTATAGCTGCCTGTGTGAGCGTGTGTATGAATGCATTTCTGTGTGTGTGTGTGTGTGAGAGTGTGTGTGTGTGTGTGTGTGACTAAACAGGTGGGCTGGATTCCTTCAGTCATTAGCTGTGTAGATTGTCAGAGAGCCAATCAAAAAGCAGATGATGACAGTAAAGCAGTCATTGGCTCATGCTCTCTACTATCATCATGACAACAACCTCTGTGACCAACTCCCATCTCCAGTGTCTCCAGCCTGTGTGTTATTTGTTTCTTGTTGCACATAACAACATCTCATATGTGTGATGCCATCATTTCAAGTGTTTGCTGATGCAACACTTGTGTTTATGATGAACCCTGCGGCCTGCATCGACACGTAGCAAACTTCTTCAGAGAGTTCACTGGTATAATATTCAAGATCTCATTCCTCTCCATTTGAATACAAACAGCAACCAAACAGACCAGCGTTTGCTTCTTCGGCATCATAGTGCAGGATTGCTCAGGGGGCATTTTAAACTCCGAAATAATTAATTCAAGCATCACATTTTTAATTAGCTTATACGTTTTATAGAAAAAATGGAAGGTGAACAATATGCTACTTTTAGTTAAATAATAATATGCTTATTTCAGAAATAAGCATATGAAAAAATGCTTCTTATTTTAATAAGCAGCTTTTCTTTTGTATGTGGAAATACAGCATAAAATATGTCACCTCATTTTGATAAAGTATTAAGGTATAAATCTACAAACTGCTTTCCAAGACGATCTTCATGAATGTATTAATATTACAACACAGTAACTGAGGCTGCAACAATTGTTTTGTTTCATCAATTCATCTGTAAATTACTTTTTGAAATAACTGATTAATTGTTTCGACCAAAAAATCATCATAATGATTTCACACAGCCCAAGTTGCTTATTTTATCCAAATAACAGTATTAAACCTAAAGATTTTCCATTTGCAATTCTATAAAAACACAGAAAAGCAGCAAATCTTGCTTATTTCAGAAGTTGGAGCCGGTGAATTCTTGAAACATGAATTAAAAGATTCAGTGATTATCAAGCATTTATTTTACATTGGAATGATTCATTATCTCATACCCTACTCAAAATAAGTAAGACTATTTCATGACTGAATATAAGACCAAAGTTGCCATGATATGGATTTTACAGCGTATTCATTTCTGTCTGCGGCAGTCAAAGGGAATAACAAGTGTTACCCATATTTGTTATTCTATGTGATACAAACCGGAATAAACAATAATGTTTTATTCACAGTTAAGGTGATGTCTGGCCAACATGGTGCACGTTGTTGCTAATAGTCATCGATAAAAGCATCAATTAATGGCAAAACAAACTATTCCTCTTTCACCATTTTCCCACAATATTCTTCAATTAAAGAGCATAAAATGTCACACAGAAGTCAGGAAGGATCTTTTGGAGAATAACAAAATAAAGCTTCACTCTCTGACTGGGCTGGTGGGTTGTTGCTGAGCCTGTGGGAATGTGCGGTACATTGATGTTTCTAATGAAGAGCGCTGAGCTCCATTGATCCACCGGGGATGAGAGTGAGCTGTCAAAAGCTATCAGGCAAGTCAAAGACCCACTTTCAGCCGTGTGCAGCTGAAGAGAGCACGATACTGTTGGGGCACAAGGAAGAGCAGCTAAACCTCCCAAGGCAAACACCAGAGGCACACACGCAGACACAGCTTTAATGCCTTCACAGGGTTAAAGGTCGTTATTTGTTCAATAAAGGAACATTACACAAATAACAACAAGGGGTTAGTATGTGTCCGGCATTGGAGGAGTGTTTATCCATGGTGCCTTTAGGTTAATTCAAGTATTGGAAGCAATTATTTTTTTCAGAACAACTTTCCTTCCATTTTTTTTCTTGACAATCTAGCAAGAGAACCCTGGATAAAAAAAAAAAAGATCAAACCGAAAAACTGAGTTCAGTGTTGCCAACTCTTTTTTTATTGAAAGCAGGCGGAGAACTCCGGTTCTGACAAGTAAAGCCAATGTGGAAGTGTCTTAAAAACGTGTATTCCCTACTGGCCAGCAGGGGGCATCTTCTCCGGTTGCAAAAAGTCTGATTGTGTGGAAGTCAATGAGAAAATGACCCTACTTCTCACTTGATTTATTACCTCAGATAACATGGTAAACATGAGTTTATGGTGTCTATCGCTAGTTTCAACTCTTCAAGAAAGTATGATGTTTATTTAGTAAATTATTGTCCCATTTAGAGTAAAATATACAATAAAGCGGAGTATGCTTTGGGGTGGGCTAACTGTGATTGACAGGTTGCTGCCATTACCACAGCCGTATACAGTGTCTCTTCGTCACTCCTCCGCATTTCAAATATGTTAACTTCTGTTCATTGGTTGCAAAAACCCAAGATGTCGACGGCTTTAATCCAATATGGCGACGGCCAAATCGCTGAACTTGAGGCTTCAAAACGGCAGTCCACAAACCAATGGGTGACGTCACAATGACTACGTCTACTGCTTATATACAGTCTATGATTATAAGTAGCTAGCAGCACTAGCTCTAAATGTTGCTAAATCTAGCGAGAAAGATGCCGAGTTGACAACACTGACAGCCGTCCCTTCAGGCCTCCCTCCAAAGCCACTCCCCCAAAATTATCATAATGAATGTAAACTACAAACATGGCTGTTGTGAGTACTCACAGCTGTCAACCTATAGGCGCCCGTGGAAAACTCAGATGAGGAGCAATGAGTGCACGGGCAGAATATGTGCAAGCAGGTAGACAGGCAGGTAGCCCGTCCAATCAATACATTGTGGCCGAATGAACTGATTGGACGGGCTTATTACAGTCCTGCAACAGATAGCAGATCTTTTTCTTTTGTCAGAACATTTGATTATTTGATTGCGGTCAGGATGTAATGATAATTTCAACAAAAGTATAAAAATGTATGACTGAAAGGGAAGCTGAAACCATAGAATAATCATTTTTTTATTCACTGGTTCGGCTAGAAAAATGTGTGACATGATAATCGATTATCATCATATTTTTCTGTTGATTAACTTATCAGATAATCGACAAATCGTTTCAGTCCTGATGCAAACTTTGTCTCACTTTAACATATGCGAAACAGCGTGGCCAGTTATCAAATATGTGAGTGCTGTGTTAGTCTAACAATGTCTGACATTAACATTTATCATCGTCTCTAGGGTGATGTTTATAGTGCCGTACCTTTGCATTGTACAAGCTAATGAAATCACTAATCATTGCAAGGATACTAAAACATACATACAAGATTAAACTGGATTAAAACAGAGCTCAGGTGTGATTGTAGGTGAAGTTACTACACTGTACAGTAGTGACATGGTACACTGCTTTCATATACAGTACAGTGAGGAAGCAGGAGACCAGGTTTAAGCAATAAAAACTGCACCTTCCAGAATAAAAAAGTTAAATCATCACCTTTCAAACTTATAAACTTCATGAATGGAGGATTTACTGCAAAGCTGTTGTATTAAACTGCATCAGTTTCAGCTCGGTGTGTACACACTGATATTTGTGATGTTTAATTAAAGAAGGAAAATTATATTTCTTAAACATGCTATAAGCTTTATACAATCTATTTGAAGCTCCCCCCTTGATCTTGAAAGTATGCCACATGACAACTTTGGGTCATGAGTTGTTTTTTATGTGACAAAGAAATGGGGTCACGAGTTAGAGAAGGTTGAGAAACTTGTGACCCCAATGATGAAAAGGAAGTTAATCACAACTACAGTACACTGGGAATAAAAGGCCACATCAAAAATGTTTTTTGAAAAAAGGTTTTTGCTTGTAATAAGTAAAAAAGAAAATCCAATGGAACAAGTGAAAATTTGCTTGGTAACATTTCTTGAATCCAAATGTAATATTTAGGCTTTTCAAGAGAAAAAGAGATCTTGAAATTAGCTCATTTTGAGCTTTATTTCACTACAATCAAGAAGTGTCATAATGAGCCTGTGATGCTCAAAAGTA
The DNA here is from genome assembly GCF_004355925.1 of Anarrhichthys ocellatus. Lineage (NCBI taxonomy): Eukaryota > Metazoa > Chordata > Actinopteri > Perciformes > Anarhichadidae > Anarrhichthys > Anarrhichthys ocellatus. The sequence continues at coordinate 2,312,507 of NW_022280031.1, forward strand.
GTAGTTTTTAATTTAACAAAATATTCAAACTCATTGTCTAAAAACAAGTCGATATATCTCACTGAACTGTTATTTTTTAGGTGATGTGTATTAAATAAATGTTATGAGATATTTTGACTAGTAATTAGACAAATATATACTTCGTAAGATTTTGCGTCTTTGCAGCGTACCTTCAACAGACCAATGCGATCTGATGAGACAAACCACTACATCAGTACCCCAAAAAAAAAAATATCCATCTGTCAGATCAGATGTGGCAGTTTATTTTGGAGGACCAAATGTCACAAAACTGCATGCAGACACACAAATGTGTTGTGGCTGTCACCTGGTCTGTGCACACATCTCACACCAGATAGACCAGAATTGCTCAAACACCCCAAAGCATCAGAATAATCTGACTAGCAACACATCACCATGTAAAACGCTTCAGTCTCTAAATCTGTCTTTGACGCTGCATCCACAGCAGCAGTCTGTGAAGCACACTAGCAATTACAGCGGACTTGTAACCCTCCTGCTAATACTGCACATGGTACAGGGCACTTTTAATCAGCAAAAGTTGCAACTGGAGAATAATCTTCCAAGCCAGTGTCGATACAGGCTGGCGAAAAGGGGAGCAAATCTCCTGCTTTGCATGGATTTAAGAAAGATTATGGAACAGTAAAAATGCAATGCGTCAAACTGTTTCCATCACACCCTGTGGTTAACCCATCCATGCACTTCCTGAGAAGCATGTGAGGGTTGAAAAGGTGGTCACATATAGCATGCAAATATTTCTGCACGGCAAGAGGTCTGTCATATATTAAGTGCTTAGATTAGCGATTCTTATCATTGTGACATTTAATGACAGCGAGATGGAGATGACCACAAATGAGGTCACGGAGTCAGCACCATTGTAGTGATGAGATATGTGAGAATACATCATCCTCTGAAGGATTAGTATACAACAATCAAAAGAAAGAACTAAATGCATTAGATTTTCAAAAGATACAGGATTTTTAAAAAACCTTTTTAATAGAAAGGACTGTTCAGATTATTTAGTCAGAAAATAACTTAATTGGGTCAAATTTAAATCTGCCATACAAATACAGACTGTCTTTGTGTGTATGTATGTATGTATATACTATATATATATATATATATATATATATATATATATATATATATA
>NW_022280031.1:2313681-2316955 GCF_004355925.1 Anarrhichthys ocellatus
TATATATATATATATATATATATATATATATATATATATATATAAACTCTAAAAAGTGTGAAATGGTTTGAGGTGTTTTAAGTGCATGCTGGGCCTTAGTTGAGTTTGAGCGGTTGTGAAAGTGAAGGCTATGTGTGGTTTGATGTGGAAAAATAAGTTGTTTTGGAAAAAGTTGGTTTGCTAGATTTGAAGCATTGGTCTAGAATGTTTTTGCACAAACTTTACAGTAGATCAGCATCATATGTTGCAATTGTTTCCACTGAATCTAGGCTTACATCAGCTTTAAAATAAATCAGTTCATGATGTATTTCTTAGAAATAAAGCATAAACAACTTCCATAAAGGTCCAGAATGGTGATAATTAAATAAAAGCACAATTAAAACCATGAGACGCGTTATGACAATAGTATTAATGGTGATAAGAGTTGCTTCTGAATGGGTGATTAGTTTGAGTGAGAACAGGGGATTTTCTAATCCTGTGGTCAGATGTGGCACGTGATAAAACACTGTGATTTAACTTGAAAAGTATTTCTGCATCATATTTCAGTGTACTTCAAACACCCACACCATAGTTTATACAGATGTCTCACAGTATAATAAAATACCGACGGTGAGTGAACAACAGAAGCGCTTCATCCGGCACTAAACATGTCCTGCAGTGATGTGATATTTCGCAGCATAAAACAAGTTATCTGACCAAAATAATTCAGCAGAAATCTCATCTTTGCATTTCAGTGACACATCACTCACCTTGCAGCGACGTGATGACAGCTCAATTGAGTTTTTGGAGTGAACTGCAGAGAGAGCAGGAGTTGCGCCTTTTCTCGTGGGAATAATATAAATATTGATAACCTCACATAATTTAGGTAAACGGGATCACAGACAATAACTCCGCCGTGCACTTTTGTAAATTAACATTCATACATAAGCACTAAATTGCCTGGTGCAGCCCGTGATGATACATCCTGCTGGCGCTTTAAGCGGATAAAAAATAGCTCTCGCTGTGTGGGTTTGGTGGTTTAAGATTGGCTACAAGCGCGCGATATGATTTTACACAGAACCAATAGGATTAGAGGCAGGGCTGTGGGTCGCTTATTTAGTTACAGAGCGTCGCCCGGTCTGTAATGCACATCACGAGAGACGTATCCCGCCCGGCGGTGCTACGGGGGAATTAAAAACAAGCTAATCTCGTCCATGAGGAAGTTACGATCTGCGAAATGGTTTGTGGGAGTTGTAGTGCATTTCACAGACAGCTGCTGCTTCTACGAATGACATAGACACCACTCCAAAACTACATCTTCGCCATTTGTGAAAAAAAAACGCACTTCTTGCATCAGCGTGTGGACCACATTCACCGGCAAAGTTACAATCAGCTGCTCCTTGTTTTAAAGTAAAACATATTGCCACCGTTAAAGCCAGTAATCAGTCCACACATAGCGGAATAGCTACCAACGGCCAGATGAAGCTCTTCGTCTGTGAAGGCAACCCGCACTGCCTGAAGGTGTTAGCCGCTTTAGAAGTGACTGGAGTTCATTGTGACGTCCAGTATGTCAACCACGATGGTAAGACAGCATGGCTAGCTTAACATTCGACTCTAATTCTAATGGTGACTAATACCTGATTCATTATAAAGGGGGTTGGTCAAGTTTGAGCTGAGTTTGTGCTGTAACTGACGGTTGTATCTTGAATAGCAAGTCACCGTTACTGTAGTCCTGATCACGTGCTAACTGTCAAGATTGACTTGTCTACCTGCCTCTGAGCAGCAACTAGAAAACTGTCTTACTGACACCACTACTTTGTTTGTTTTGTTAAAGTCTTTATTTGGTGCAGCCTCTTGTAGCTTTTGTTTAGCAGTGCAGACCTACAGGCGTTGAAACCTACCTGTACAGTAAACAACAGCATACCTTTCATACCTGGAACAGTCCCGGGTTTAGTTGTATTAGGTTACACTGTTATGTCATCGTGTTGTGTCAGACACAATCAAATATCTGGTTGTTTCTGACCTAGTACCTTGACACGAATATTTTGATTATCTGTGAATGAATATTGTTGTATTTAGGTGATTATTACACTAATGACAAATCTGGGGAATTACACATTGATTCATACTCAGTTCATCAGTCAAGTCCAGTCCTTAAAACGGGGACAATTTGACACATTTTAGCAGGAGAGAGACACTATTCTACTTGGGGTCCGACTATGACATAACACCAGCTCTGTCTATAGGTACCAGGATGTATTGTGTGCCTCTGATAAACAAAATAAACCCACAAAATGTCAATTAAGGATATATCATTACACCTAAAATATGACCATACACATACTGAATCCCAGTTTCTAAGCTCTTTGTAAGCTTGTGAGTTTGCACTTGTTAATTGCAAAGAGTCTTTTCAAAATAGACTTCTGTCTTCACGGGAAGTTAGGTTCAGGCTACAAAACCACTTAGTTTGGTCTCGGAAAAGAGCTTGGTTGGCGTTAACTTGAGTGACCAATGACTCGCATCAACACCAAGGGACTAACTTCTCAAGTGACTGACGGCAAACTTAACACGAGGGAAGGAACCGTTGAAGTAGCACTATAAAGTTCTTTCATTGCCTCAGACAACGTCACTCTCCTGCCACTGGATGAAGGAAGAACAACAGATTTTGCAGCTTTGCCGAGTCCCAAGGAAGAGCACCAGGCCATGCCATGGATGTATAGAAAGAGAACTGAGTACTGAGTTGGAGGAGGTGCCCCATTCAATCCTACGAAAGTTGCTCACTGGCACATGAAGCAAAAAAAGTTTGACTTAAGTGCAAAATTATCCGGATCTAAATATGGCCAAACCGTGGAAATACAACTTCCAGGTCCGTCACCTGATGACATTGGGTCCAAAAATACTTTTTCCCATAAACCTTTCAAATATCCCTTGTTTAAATCATTAGGTCCTAAAAGCTGTAAATGCACTAATGGCTGAATCCAGAGATAGTTCCCTGCTCCGTTTATGTGAAAGAGCCTGAGACTGATGCCGGGCCAAGCACTGTGAGGCGGGATTAAAGTAAACGCTAGTGCACTTGCTCTGTAGGCCCAAGGATGCAGAAGATCGTTGGAGGATTCGGGGAATTTTATACTTGGAAGCTGAACTTTTTTTTGATTTATGCGCCACTGAGCAAACGTTCACAGGAACGAACGAGGCCCTGCCTCCAACTCCAGTTCTCTTTATAAATAAATGATCATAGTTTGTATTAACAATTTAAATCTGTAAAGTAACTATTACATAAGGCTATCACATATAT
>NW_022280031.1:2317355-2339986 GCF_004355925.1 Anarrhichthys ocellatus
ATATGCTGGTGGAGTGAAAAGTACAATGTTAGGAAATATGAAGGTGCATGAAATAGTAATACTCAAGTGAAGTACAATTACCTTAAAGTTGCACTGAAATACGGTGCTTGATGTTATGTTAATGTACTTTCCGCCGCTGGTCAGGCCCAATACCAAGCATGTTTTAAAAACTTGTACCACTTAAACTCTACATTTAAACACAAGTTGATTAAAAATTGTTGATGAAAGTTGCTTCAAATAGTGAAGGCTCTTAGTATGAAGTATTTTGAGCAATGCTGAACTTTCTTTCTCTTATTACCATATAAACAAAAGTCTCAGTCTTGTTGGAAAAATAATATTTTTCCAAAGCGATGAGGCTGACTTGAACCTGCCAACAGTTTCATTTCAGTATCCGATCTGGCATATAGTGATATACATTTACTATTATTCCTTCTAGGCCGTTAAGGCTGCATCCAACAAAAAAACGTGATCGATAACCAAAGACGTAAAAACTAGTTTTAATAAAAAAGAAAGATGTTAGTTTATACAGAGAGAGGGGAAAGAAACAGTCTGCATGTTGATCTCGATTCCAACCAAATTACTCATCCTTCCTTGTGATGACTGACCCACAGTTGAACATGTCTTCCAAAGAGAGGCTATTTTAATGCAACTATTTCTAAGACTTAGGATACCAGTGTGACCTAGTCTATTTCTCACTAGATGCATTGTCTTGTGGAACATCATGTAGATGCTGCTGTGTAAAGGAATTAGATTCTAATTAAACGGTGATACATCCCGGCTTTGGGCTTATGCAGAGATTGTCTCAGGCATGTGAGAGATGTGTGTCTGTGGGAGCTGGATCACAGAGATGATTAACCACGACCATCTGGCATGCAGCCTCCGTTTATGAATGAGGTGGAGTGTACTCAGATACACTATGCATATAAACGGTATTAGGGGTGGGGAAGTACATTGTTTTTCTATTTATTTTGTGCTGTATTTTGTTATTAATCAAATGATTTATTACAAAGTCTTACATATTGCACATGCTGCATTGAATTCTAGAGTCACCATATCACATCAAATTGTATTGTTAAAGTGAAGACACCAGTACAAATGTATTAAGATAAAATAAGAGAATCCTTCATGATCAGAAAACCTCATGTGGAGATAAATTACAGAGTAAGAAGATCAATCAACACTAAATTGTGTTCTTCATCGGTTATTCTAGTAATTAGTAAAGTATTGAGGCTGAGAATTTGATCCCAGGATTATCCTTGAACTATTTGGGGAGTCATGTGTTATTAGTTTGCCTTGAAGATGCAGCGTTGGATTCAAATATAATATAGGAACTAAGAAAGTGTTGAAATAAGTTAGAAGTAATGGATTTAGACTTCTCTCTCTCTCTCCCCCGACACACCCATTAGAAAGATGGTTGACAGTAGACTTTCCCAGTTGAAGAATCACGTCGAACTAGTCTAGAAACACGACGCATACCGATCTTGTTATGCGTCTGTGTTATCTGAGTAAACATTGTGATTTCTTTCTTATTTCCAGAGAGAGTGGTGCCCTTCCTCAGCCGTCCAGCCGTGCCAGCCCTGCTCCTGCCCGGTGGTCTGCACCTTTTCAGCCCTAATGCCATCTGCCGGTCAGTAGACTGTGGGCCTTCCTGCTCGCTCGTATATGAATGCCAAGTTGGCACGAATGTGGAAGCTGCTAATCATTGCCTCTGTATAATATTTCAGATATGCAACATCCTAAAGGGCTGCTCAGGCTTTAGTGCTGTGAGCCCCACAAATGCAATTAGAGTTGGATGTCTCAAAACCTGGGCAAATAAAACCAAAACTCTACTCTACACCTCTATACCTGCTGTGGCTCAGGGACAGAGCAGATCATCTTTGATCCCTAACTCCTCCCCTCCATGTCCCATGTGTCCTTGGGCAAGACACGTATGTGTGGTGTGAATGGTTGGTTAGTCCTGATGGACATGGTGGCCATCAGTGTATGAATGGTTGTGAATGGCTGAATGACATGTAGTGTAAAGCGTAGTCGGAAGACTAGAAAGACGCTGTACAAGTCCATTTATACCAGTCGTATATATCCGTGTTCATATGTAATTAATTGTGATGAATCCAAAAGATCTGGCAGCGTATTGATTTGGGAAATACAGCAATTATACTTTAAACAGAGGCCTGGAACAAAATCAGTGACATGTTAATGCTCTTGTTTGACCATGATTTCATGGCAATAACATTTTGAGGTACACTGTAATTAAGTCCTAAATGTCTATATTTTAGGTTTGATTGTTTGGTACATAAAATCCATTTTTTTTTTTTTAAACCAAATAAGCTAAAACTGTTTAATGGGACTTCCTTCAGTTTTCTATTTTTTAACTCCTTAGATACCTGTTTGAAGTGAGTGGACAAGACTCCAGTGAGCTTTGCAGTCGCTGGCTTGAATGGGAGGCCACAGATCTTCAGGTAAACTCCACATGAAACAGACCTCTCAGTTCGCTCTGTAATCTGTTGTACAAAACATTAAACCTCTTTGAGATGCAAACTATTTTCAGTTCACGCATTTGTACGTTCTCTCTTTGGCAGAATCCTCTTGCTGTTCCTCAATGTCTTGCCAACGGGGACATAAATCCACGCAGCTAACTGATTAAAGCTCATGCTTTCAGAATAACAATGTACTGGAGAAATCTATCAGCATGCTCTTTAGGCTTTAAGAAGATGAATTGTTTAACCTCACTCATGCTTCTTTGGTTCACAGCTTGAGCTCATGTCATTCAATCAATTTCTTTCTGGTTTGTCTTCTTTTTTTTTTTTTTTTTTTGGTGCAGCCTGCACTGCTGCAGTCCCTTCACCTGGCAGTGCTGCAGGGAAAAGGATCCGAGGTGTCCAAGGTCCTCCAAGGGCCCTTAAACTACATGGAGCAAAGCTTGAGCAAGGGGAACACGCCATATTTAACCGGGGTACAGCATCAACATCCCCTGTTTTGCTTAGTGCCCATTTAGTTAGCCATGTATAGCTCGAGAGTGACAGGAGGTAAAGACAAACTGTATATTACATGATCAAGTCAAGAGTTCACGATGCCTCCGTGGAAGCTCGGCGGAGCTAAACTGCCCCTTTGTGCCACATCAGGCTCCTCCGGCAACATTTATTTTTCTTCCTTTCCTTTTTTTTTTTTTCAGCTGCTGATGCTGAGCTAGTGATGCATTTTTAAGTTAAAAAGATTCATCTGGGGAGGAGCCCCCTTATGCTGCAGATGTGTGGGTGTGAGTGGGGGTGGGGATCAGCTCTCTGTGGTATTTGAAGCCCCTGTGGCAACAAGTCATCTCCGTCTGTCACATATTTCATGTGTACAGAAATCTGTTTTGTTAAGTCTCTTGGTGATTGGCATGGCTTGAGGAACCCTGTGTAAAGCTAAATAAAAACTGTGGTGAGCACACGCACCGAGGCAGGCACAGCAGTGCACATACTCCATATTTAGGGGGATTCAAGCGCACAAAACAATCATGCTGAAAACAGCAGTGAGGTTTTCGATGGGATGACGGGGAAGGACACATGGCGGGTTCAGGAATATTGTGTGTTAACTGCTTAAAGAACTGATGTTCATTAAACTGTGTTGTGTTTCAGGAAGCTGTTTCAGTTGCTGATGTTGTTTTGTGGGCAGCGCTGTACCCCGTTTTATCTGACTCTTCACTAGCATTGGGTAAGTAAGTATTAATAAAGCTTAAAACATTAACTATTTCTTCCTTAATACCTCAACTGCTCTCCTATTTTCATTCATCATTTTCTTTTCTGTTTTCCTTTATTATCCTTCATTTATTTCATTTTCAAATGCCTTATTTATAATGTTGTGTTTTAACGGTCCTTACCGCTTCCCTTCACTTTCCTTTCTGTCTTTATTCCCTAATATCTCCCCCCCCAACCATTTCCCGTTTTTCTTTCTCCATTTTTCAGGCGAGTGCACGTCTGTAAAGGCTTGGTTTGACCGCGGGGCTGTCATGCACAGTTGTGCTGCTCAGAAAGTGCTGCAGGGAAAAGGCCTACAGGGCATGAAGGGCTTCATGCAGAGGCAGCCTGCCCCTCAGAGCAGCCAGTGCAGAGACGCGCAGCCATGCAACAGCAACCCTGCTGAGGTATCAGATCATTGGGATAACGATCAGACTTAAAGCATTCTTACTGAACAAAAATTTGAGGGGGCTTCAGTGACTAACTACACTTGTGCTTTTGCCTCAGGAAACATGTACGCTCTGTGAGGTTTCCAAGAAAACGTCTTTCTGCTTTTTTATTTTCTTCGAGCTCTATATGCACTAACACCAACAACACCTTGCAGCACACATGTCCTGTCACACGTATCCTTTCCCACATTTTTATGTCTTCACACCGTAGCTTTTAGGAGGAAAGTTAAAGCATTCAAAGGGTTGCGAGGCTTGAATTCACCTCACTTAAACTAAGCAGGGCTCTCCTGTAAAGCAGATGCAACCTCTGTGTGAGAGTTAACCTGGCTGTATGAAAGCATGTAGGGGTTACATCACTTTTTCTTTATCCTCTGTTCTCTTTCTTGTGTAAGCATGGGAGGATTTAAACAGGTGTCAATCAAATTTTAGCAGCAGCACTCACGGCCCTTCTGTCAGAGGAAACGGCAGGGTGTGCGTATCTCAGATTGCTTAATGCGTTCGCTTCGGGTTTGAGGTCAAAAGATCAAGTGAGAGGCGGTGATACAATTCCAAAACATTGGCAGTTCTTGATAAGGATTGCCCCTGTTAAAAAAGGAAAAATCACTAACTCCGAACATGATACCAACACATTACTCAAAGTACCATTTAGAGTGTTTGGCCGCAGCAATAATATTAAAAAAAACCTTACAAGTTTTTCTTTGTTTAATTCCCAGCTGGTGATCCTCTGTATCTAAATGCTTGTTTAGGGTGAGGAAAGTGAGCGTGTGGTGTCCGTAGAGGAGATGGAGGCAGCTGCTCTCACCTGGAGTAAAGGTCTGAACGCCTGTCCATTGGCTACAGACAGACAACACCCCATGTAAGTAAGACACAGTGCTGTTTCCCACTCTAGACACTAAGCAGATGCTCTTATTCAGGGTAACTTTCAGTGAGTGTGTATGTTGCAGTTTAACAGTTTAGGATGTTATTTGATGTTGTGGGGATCACATCACCAAAGACCCACAAACCAAAATGTTACCTAGCAACTTCGTGTCAGTGAATCAAGCTACATTTCCAAACTCCTGAAAAGACCATTTGTCACGGGCAGAAGAGTCGAGTGAATTGAGCTGTAACGTGTAGAAATCTGACCCTGAGGCTGTAAACCAAACTCTTAAGGAGTTGCAAGATAGGAGTATTAAGGTGAGACCCTTCAGGCAAAAACATCTTTTTTCATGCTCTGGCCAATTTTGAGATTTGGAGCTCTTTCGCCTCCATAACGTGTCTTCTTTCAAACTAGTGATATATCTATTAGTTACACTGTTTACCCTATTCCTCTGTAGTGTCTTTCAAAATGTCTGGAATTTTAAATTACAAATCTTTAAAGGCTGTTTTGTCAAAATGAGTTTATTCTCATACAAAGTGCTCACTTCATTAGCACTTGCATACACCACACTACAGTTACTTTCATATCAATATTCTGTTTTCACTGAGGGGATATGTTCATCTATCATTCATAGCCTGATTCATGGAACATTTTATTCTTAAAAACATGGAGAGAATGACATTTCTTTATGACTGTTGACAGTATTTTCTGATTTATGGAGTGATACAAAGAGATATCCAAAATTCCCCTTTCTGTTTTGGAAATGTATACAAATGAGCGCATATTTAATACAAGTTTTTATGGTGAAATCGATTAGTCGAGATGTTTACCCCGCCTGTAGTGTCTCACCCTTAAACCCCGTGTTTGTTTGTTTCCCATCAGTTTGCCACAGGAGGGCAAGCGAAACCTCCTTGTGACCAGTGCCTTGCCTTATGTCAACAACGTCCCCCACCTGGGCAACATCATTGGCTGCGTCCTCAGCGCTGATGCCTTCTGCAGGTTTGAATTTAAATCTTCTTACTCCTTTTTTCTACATACTATAGGTGCCAACAAAATATTGACCTCTTTACCAACGCATTTAAAAAAAAAAAAAAAAAGAAACATTTACACAAGCGCATACACAATCTTGTGCATTTATAATGTACAGGCTGTCAGACCTGTAATGTATTTAAAGGCCTTTTCTACATTACAAGGAAAGCCGTCTATCTTATTCTTCCTCACCAACGGCTCATCCATTCTCCCATTTTTCTCTTCACCTTCTCCAGCTTTCTTCCTCACTTATTCACTCTGTAAACTCCCCATCATCATCTTTCTTTTTGCTCTTTTTTTCAATCCTTTCTCCATTTCTTTGGTCTTTCTCCGTCACTGTACTGACTCCGTGCGTCTTCTCCTCGAAGGTATGGCCGTCTGCGAGGCTGGAACCTCCTGTTTATATGTGGCACGGATGAGTATGGCACAGCTACAGAGAACAAGGCCAGAGAGGAGGGTCTGACGCCGCAGCAGATCTGCGACAAGTACCACGCCATTCACTCCAACATCTACAAGTGGTTCCAGATTGACTTCGACTTTTTTGGCAGAACCACAACCGAGAAGCAGACGGAGTAAGTGGAAGCAGGGAAGAAGGCTTTAGTTGGAAAAATTTCAAGATGGGGCTTTTCTTTCATCACACTCAAAGTTGAACCACAAAGATGAAGCTAAACAGGGAGTTCTCCAATAATAATCCAGAGCTCTCTTCACGACCTCGGTCCTCTCTTGGGTTACATGTGGTGTTGATACTGCTCGGCTTTGGTGTGAAAGGGCAAACGCGTTTGCATTCGATTACTATACAGTTATGTAACATGAGATTACTATAATCTTGCAGTTGATACTGGTGCGGATGTCTAGCCCTCTCCAGCATAAATTCTACTCTCCTTAATCTCAGAGATTATTGACCGTGATTAAAGAATGTAAGGTCCTTGTTTATATTTCTGACATTTACCAAACAAAAGAATAAAAGCCAACAAGAAATCATTGGCAGAGTCGATGGAGGAAAAAATTAATTGGACGTTCTGTAGTAAAGTTCTGTATGTCTATTTCATGATATTGATGACGTAACTCAAGCCTGGAGGTGAAATGTATTGTCTCAAAGTTATGGATTGTTGCTCTGAGGAATTATTGAAACAATGAAAGCAATGGAGTTGGTGTGGATTCTTGTCAGAGTGTGTATGGATCAGGTGTCAGATTATGTTTTGGTTGTATGGGTCTTTAAATAAGACGTGGAGAGATTAATTATATATATTTTTTCTTCAGTTAAAATGACACTTTAATCCTTGAGCTTGTACTTAGAAAGGGAATACAAAGATAAAAACTTGTGTTGTTTTGCGGGCTTTGCTTTGAGAAGTAAAACATGAAAGGCATCAAACACCGTGCACCAGAATCTGTTTCTTTGAGAAATGAAAACGGCCCACAGATTAAAGACTTTTCTCTTGATTCATGAAAAGTACTTTAGATGTTTGGTCTTATATTTGACCTGCACCATTTTTAACACCAAAGGTTACCAAAAGCTTTTTGTACCATTTTACTTCATGTTTAATGTCAACAAACGAATAACGCACACTCTCTTCTAGTACATTGCTATATTTATTGCTATATATCGATCCAAAAAGTTTACATCATTTTCTAGCCAACAGCGAAGAGAAGTATCAATCTGAGTAGGGAAACAAAATTGGGGTCAGGGTTTAATGACTAGTCGGTGTGTTCATGCACCTTTTTAACTACAATTATTTACCTCGCATCCCGGTCACAACACTCCAACTATGTTTATCCTCTCTTATCCTTTCAGGATTGCCCAGAACATTTTCTGGAGAGTCCACAAGCATGGCTTCCTCTTGGAAGACACGGTGGAGCAACTGCGTTGTGAAAACTGCAAGCGCTTCCTCGCCGACCGCTTCGTAGAGGGCATCTGTCCCCACTGCAGCTACCCAGAAGCTCGTGGTGACCAGTGTGACAAGTGCGGGCGGCTCATCAATGCCGTGGAGCTGAGGGTGAGTTGGAAGAAGCACGTTGACGATAAAAGGCGAGAAGAGGATGATCATGATGTATCTATGCCGATTATTGCCATTAATTGACTGTTAGATAGAGAATGATGGCGTTAGCAATTGGTATAACATTTCTGTTTGATCATTATTGATGGTTGTCCCTTTCAGGAACCCCAGTGTAAAGTTTGCAGGCAGACTCCAGTTGTAAGCACCTCCAAACATCTTTTCTTGGACCTGCCAAAGGTATGTCTTTCACACTGCATTGTAATGAGCTGGGTCATCCATTCTGCAGTTCAGACAAAGCTTTTGGCCTGTTTTAGAAAGTACAAACATCAAGTGCATAGTAGATTTCAAAGTCAGACAGCTTGTTATCACTCTTGTCATTTTATTACATAAACTGCTTTACTCTTTTCCGGAGCTGTGGTTTGGCGTAATGACGTTTGATGTTCTTGTCAGCATTTTCATTCATTCTCGCTCCTTCTCTCGTGCAGCTAGAGCCTCAGTTGGAGCAGTGGCTGGACAAGTCAATCAGCACAGGAGACTGGACAGCAAATGCCAAACAGATCACTCGCTCCTGGCTGAGAGATGGACTCAAACCTCGCTGCATCACCAGAGACCTGCGCTGGGGAACGCCAGTACCTCATCCGGACTTTAAAGAGAAGGTCTGCTATTGTCACCTAGAGTAAAAACTATTTCTTTCATATTATAAATCTTGCTATTTCCTTCTTTATAGTTATCATCGAGTAAAAAAGATGCACACTCCACTATGTTTTTTTTATTGAAGCATAATTAAGCCCTACCGCTCAGCTAAATTACCTGCTGAGAAGAAAATGAATGCAAACACTTAATATATACGGTCAGGTTCCTAATTAAACAGTGAAAATAACTATGCACTTCATTAGCTGCTTATAAATGCTGCAGTGACTGATGATGCTGCAGTGCTCTCTAATAGCACACTGGGAGACGCTCTGGGTCGGGCATGTCTAAACATGTTGTAACACTGACAGCTTCTTTTAGTGCTCTCATCTAAATGTCTCCAAACACTGATACATAAGGGAATTTTACTGAAATTATGTTGTGCATCTTGAAGATTTTTCATTCCTCAGTTTTAGTAAAATTTCAAATGATACCGAATTCATTTCTTTAACACAAAGTCTCTCTCTTGCTGCTTCTGCAGGTGTTTTACGTGTGGTTTGATGCCCCCATTGGTTATCTGTCCATTACCGCCAACTACACCGACCAATGGGAGGAGTGGTGGAAGAATCCTAATCAGGTAACCAACCCCCCCCCCCCCCCCACGGAGATACACACGTCAGTAGTTATGAGCCGAGCAGAGTACTGATGCACGAGCTTGGCACAGATTGCGTCCTCTTTACAACACAGAATGGCTCTGATTGCTTTTTTCATTGCTCCATCTGGTCTTTTGCACTCTGCTTTACAAACGCTGTGTAATATCTGGCCCCATATAACCCCAATGTGAAACAGATGAAGACATAACCTCTTTGATTATAAATTAAATGCACAGTCAGTTTTGTAATCACCGCTACAATATCCACGCAGTGTTATGTGGAGGAGACGATACAGAGCTTTTGTACTCTGTGGTTAGATTCCTCCCCCTCTCAAGATGAAAGTCTCAGCATGATCAGTCTTCCATAGGTTTACCTGATGTGTGTTGGTCATGATGCTGTCATCAGCTTTACTTAGAAAGGGGAAACTACATGACATTTTGTGTGTACACAGAACTTCCCACACATACTGTATATTATCAAGTGTGTTCATTTACATGTGGACTTCATTTAACTGTAAGATCTTTTTTATTTTTTTTGTAAACTAAAGATGCAATAAAAAATCATCTCTCTCTCCATCTGAAATCTCAGGACTGAGCTTCTGTTGTGTGCATGCGTGCGTGTGTGCGTGCACAGAGAAAGGGAAAAGGAGAGATGGGGGTTGGGGAGAGCTGATAAGTCCTCTTTGAACCGAATGATCTCATGATGATCTAATATGATGTCATCCTCACAGTGCAGTGTTTGGTCTCTGCCACTAGGTGGAGCTGTACAATTTCATGGCCAAAGACAATGTGCCATTCCACAGTGTGGTGTTTCCCTGCTCCCTACTGGGAGCGCAGGACAACTACACTCTGGTCAGCCACCTCATCGCCACTGGTAAGCACTTATTACACCAGTGTATTCATTATTCATGTGTTATTTGACTCATTTGGATCCTATCTGTTTGGCAGTTAATGCAACATGGACGTCATGAATGATCACACTCTGTAATTCATGCTGTAACTTCCCCACAGAGTATCTGAATTACGAGGACACAAAGTTCTCCAAGAGCCGTGGTGTGGGTGTGTTTGGAGACATGGCCAAGGACACGGGCATCCCGCCAGATGTGTGGCGGTTCTACCTCCTCTATGTGCGTCCAGAGGGACAGGATTCAGCCTTCTCCTGGGCGGACATGGCTCTGAAGAACAACTCTGAGCTGCTCAACAACTTAGGCAACTTCATCAACAGGTGTGACTAGCAGACTTTTATTAATGACCCTAACAAGATAACCTGCACCAATCTCCTCATGCTACTTGCTCCCAGCCTTCTGACTTTGTCACTGTTTATTTTTTATTTAAATTGTTTTGATCGGCCAGAATTAGTCACCAGGGAAATAAATAAAATGGGGCAATCCACCTCAAGTTGCTCACATTTTGTTCATAATAAGTTCCACTCAAAAAGTAAATATGCAGCAAAACTGTCATCCAGTCCAATTAACCACTAAGTTTTCAAATTGTTGTACTCGATGAAAATAAAGTGTGTTAGAGCAGTAACTATTACAGGAGGCTCACCCTAGTTTTCTAAATTTGTTTGGGATGGCGTAATTTAGCCCCGATTACATCGCCTCAAATGATTTTTAAAAGATCAGGGTTAAATCCCACATCAAAGATTTTTCTCAGCAGCTTTTTTTTCAAAGTACCTTGATCTTCAAAATTGGTCTCGGGCAGCAACGTTGATGCCTAATTGGTTCAAAAATATCTTGTAGATTGCATCCAGCCTGAGGTGTTGGGAGGTAAAAAGTATTCTGCTTCAGAACGGAGTTTCTGTCCCTGCCTGGATCCAGTTACTACATCACTACATCATTAGCGACAGTGTGTCCATCTGGGGCCCGCTTTTTCAAATTCATAAACGTTTCTGGGCTTTTGGTGTTCCAGCTAATCGCTGTTGTTCAATTGAAACGCTGACTGTCAACAATTTCCGCTTGTCAGACCGACACGGGTAAATCCTTTTATACAAGCGCAAAATATGACTTTATTGATTACGATGTCTCCGTTTTCGTAACAGTAAGAATGTCACTCTTTATGTTCCCAAGGTGAAAAATGTCACGGCTTTAGTTTGTCTTCCGCTAATTAAAAGACTCAAACTAATTTAGAAGGCAGGTCACACAAAGTTCATGCTCACACATTAAAAATCTCAGTTCATTGTTAATTTGACAGTGGTCTGGCAGACCTGCCTCAGAGGCTGAGAGATGTGTAAAATATGGAACAGTCTGTTGCATCAGACATGACAAAAACGTTCTCACTACCACCTTCTTCCTGATGTACACATAAAAGTCCTTTTAAAAAAAAATCACTGGCTCCAGACACGGCTACAGTGTAGAGGCGATGCAGCACACTGTTGTGTTATTTTACACTAGCACTGTATTTCATCTGGCAACACAATCTATAATTTATAAACAATTAGCAAGTCAAGCAACGCGGCCTTCTCTCATTTTGCTCCCTCCCCCTCTCTCTCTGCCTTTCTCACTCCTTTCCCATACGTTTCCCTGACCCCCCATTTCTTTCTCTTTTTTTATTATCGGTCTTGTTAAAACCTTCCTCTCCCTCTCACCTCCAGAGCTGGCATGTTTGTCACTAAGTTCTTCGAGGGCAGTGTGCCCGTGATGGAGCTCCAGCAGGAAGAGAAGAAGCTCCTGGCTCTGGTGGGCTGGGAGCTGCAGCAATACATCCAGCTCATGGATAAAGTCAAGTAAGGCTGAAGGACTCGTATACTCTACCTGTCAAAAGGTTGATGTTGGGGTATCGTTTATTTGAAATTATTAGATTAATTTAAAATGATTTAAATATGTAAATTGTTATTGAAGGTAAAACATACCAGTAGATAACCCCGTATTTGGACCTCTGCTGAAGTAGATTCTGTATAATAAGTCTACTGTCGGTGTCACACTATCATCACTTTCCCTGTGAAACTTTCCACCAGAATCCGCGACGCTCTGAGACACATCCTCAACATCTCTCGCCATGGCAACCAGTACATTCAGGTCAATGAACCCTGGAAGAAGATTAAGGGAGGAGACACAGAGAGGTGAGAAGGCCTTGACCAGTTCAACACAATCCGCACCGCTGTGGGTGCACACAAGGTAGAAAGATCTGTGTTGCAGATGTGTACATTCAGGCAGACAGCTCACCTTTTGGAAAAATGATTCCTTTACTCACAATCATGTCTTAATTTGATTTAGTACAAATTGAATTCATGAAATGTGTTCGTTCAGGAAATAAATATTTGTGAGGAACATAGGAGTAGTTTTCTGTCCATTGTAAGATTAACAAAACCCTTTAGCTTCATGATCTGCCTGACTGATCCCCGTCTCTCCTCTTCAGGCAGCGTGCGGGCACGGTCACCGGTGTGTCCGTGAACATCGCCTGCTTGCTGTCGGTGGTGCTGCTGCCGTACATGCCAGCTGTCAGCCAAACCATCAGGGATCAACTCAATGCCCCTCAGTCCTGCATCAACACCATGCTGCAAGGCACTGGCACCTTTGTTTGTTGCCTGAGTGCCGGCCACCGCATCGGCACTGTGAGTATGACCTGCAGAAAGTATACACACACACACACACACACACACACGGTTCATACATTCAAACCTGTGGAACCTCCTGTATGTTGACGCCGGGTGATACAATGAGGATGCAACAGTCTGTCAATATTTTAGTACTCTAGAGGACGTTGTAGTCGTGTGAACGCACACACGCACGCGCACACGCACGCACACGCACACGCACACACACACACACACACACACACTTAAGAATAATAGACAAGATGGTGTTTTGAGGCTACAGCGAGTTTCTCTCAGGCCACTTGTCCCTTCAGGCCTGATTGTGGTGACCAGTGTCTGCAGCAGCCTGAGGTCCTTATTCAAGGAGCAGCAGACGACACTGTTCTAATGTCAAACTAACAAAGTGCACACAATGCTTTAACAAATCACGTAATGCTGCATTGAAGAGTTGTGACCATGATCGAAAAAGTTATCCTCTCACTTATTTGCATAATCCTCGTTGTTCAAAGACGAGCACAGAGTCTCCAGGTTCAATTTTCCAGCCACACCGGCCTTCGGCTGGATCGACAATCGCAAACTTTTTAAATGAACGTGCATGTATTCCTTTGAATTCCTCCCTACCCGTTCACCCTGCCAACCCCTGTTATTCCCAGGTCAGTCCGTTGTTTCAGAAACTGGAGGTGGACCAGATCGAGGCTTTGAAGAAGAGATTTGGTGGACAGCAGGTATGTGATGATTATGATCTCTAATGGTCTGTGCATGAGTTCACACAGGTCTTGTAGTAATATAGGTTGACTATTAATGAATAATGAAATAAGAAAGAATTGATAATGCATTGCCGTTCAGGGGCTTTTGTCAGACTGTCGCCCCGAATATGAATTTGTTTGTAATTGGAGTATCTGTCTTTTGAAACATGATGCAGAGCAGACACAGTGTAAATGTGTAAATGGTGTATTATGCATCCATCACACAGATAAAAAATAACCACTTTTTTTTTTTTTTAAACTTCTCCTCAAACACCCCTCTCTAGCCTGAAGATGAACCACCTAAAAAAAAGGTATCGAGTGGTATTTGTTGTGAAGAGTCACTCCTCACTGGTTCTGCTCTGTCACTATTGATTACCGCATGCCTTCACTAACACTAGCAGCTCATCTAACGTCCTCGTAGTTAGTATTTTACTCTCATCCCTGTGTGTCCAGTGTGATTCACTTTCCATTCATGCTTCATGACTCATAAAGTCCTGTCGGCATTTTGAGTGAAGAGTGTTATCGTCTGAAACGAAGCGAGTCATCTCTAGAAATAATAACCATCAAAAACATTCTCATCTGTCTGTTTGCGCCCTCAGACGACAGCTCAGAGCGCTGGCAGCACTCAGCCTGCCGCTGTGCCAGCTGCTGCTGCTGAGGTGGCGTCGGTGAACGGAGTGGACCCAGAAAAAGCCAAGCAGCTCACACAGGCTGTGACTGAGCAGGTGAGATTGCTGGTTAGTGGCAACCCACAGTTGAGCCATCAACTGTCAACCCAATCCTTCCATTTTGGAATCAATCCGTCATTAGAACAGAACTATAGGCAAAAAAATGGCAATAAGTTTGTTTAAATTGCATTGTCTTTATATTAATCTTTATGACTGGAATAAAACGGATGGCATCTTTCGTAAGGAGCAAAAACGATCTTCGCGAAAAAACAAATCACGCGCAACAAACCTCTGGCCGCTGAAATACATAGTGGCTCATTTTAAAAGCGACATCTAATCAGTATCTTTATTTGCATAGTTATCTGGTTATTGTTTAAATTTGTCATCAATTGGTCAAAGTAGTATTTTCTCCAAATTTATGATCTTTGAAATTTTCTAACTATAAATGCGATAGTTGAATTTTTGGGGATCAATTGTTTAAATTCTCAGCATTTCCAAATGAATTTACAAATGCGTATAATTGCTAACTCCCAGATTGACGCCTTACTTACGTATTGCTCACTATATTTAACAAGAAAGCTGCCAACCTCTATTTGTCTATAAAAGCTGAATGTTAAATGAAAACCAAATGTCGGTGAGAGAAATCTATTAAAGCCCGACATCTTGTCTACCACAGGGGGAAAAGGTGCGAGCACTCAAAGCCCAGAAGGCGGAGAAGGCCGTGATCACAGCAGAGGTGGCCAAACTGTTGGAGCTTAAGAAACAGCTGGCTGTGGCTGAGGGGAAGAGCTCTGAGCCTGCACCTCAGAAGGGCAAGAAGAAGTGAGACGGGGGAAAAAGTGAAAGTAAAATAGAGGTTAGTGAGGGGAAGGAAAGAGTAGAATGGTTTGAGGTATTGTGGCGAATGGGAACAAGATGTACACTAAAAGAGATGAGGGTATTACCTTAAGGCAAAGCCGTGACAGGATCTAAGACAATGTGGTGTTGGCACTGAGGACTAATGAAATGCTGGATGGGCCGACGGGGGAAATGAAAACACAAAGACTCCAATGAATACAGCTACAGAAAGGAGGGATTTGTAAAAATCCCTACACCAAAAGAAACCGATTTTATACTCTCCCTGTGATAGTCAGCATACGGTATTAGTGTTGGAAGGTGTGTTGTACATTTAAAGACTTTTTTTTATCTCCCAGAATTCTTTATTTTTTCCTCAATTCGCTACAAATACATTTTTTGGATCCAGAAAATAAATTGATTAAATTCACATGAAATTGTCTTTACCGTCCTCCGTTCTTAATCATCTCTAGTTTACAAAAACAAAAGCAGTCACACACACACACAAACATTACATGACGCGAGAAACTGCACATTATTTTTTTTTTTATTGCAGATTTGGGATTACAATGAAGGATAAAATAATTGGTATGGTAAAATACATGTATTTGATGCCATGAATGATAAAAGCCATGCATATTACTCAATTACAATTTGTATCTGCAGTGAGAAAATAACAGTGGATATGTCGGCATTTTACAGTACAAGCATTACAGTAGAAGTGTGTGTGTATATATATATATATATATATATATATATATTACAGCGTTATATAAAAATAGTAAATCAAGGTAGAACATCTTGTGGTGATTCTTCCACAAATTCCCATATTGGTAGAAAAGGTCAGCTTAGAAAGTACAGCCGGGTCCTACTTGCACATACACACAAGCCATGGGTTATAAAAAAGTAAGAAAGATTATGAATTTACTTCTCATACTCACACTGGGCACTTTCAGACTTTTCCTGAGCTCCTAAACTCTCCACAAATTGGGGCAAATAATCTCTGCTAGCCAAATTGCAGCCCTTTACATAGGAGTTACAATTATTGCAAAATGGTGGGAATGGATGACAATGAAACGCACTCGATTAACTTCCTTTCTGTCCAACATACAAATCATCAAATGCTTTTAACTGTACCGTGTAAATGACAAACAATCATCAAAACCACGGTATCATTTGCACTTGGAGCGGTCTGTTCTTCCTTTTCCTGAATACATGCTGTGTCTTTTTATTTGCCGCATTGCTGAAGCAGCCCTTTCTCTCTGTTCCTTGTCTGGACTTTCATCACTTTCCTATTTCTTGCCATTTTGAGCTCTGTGTTCAAAAGAAAAAAAATCTTCTTGCTTATAAAATATATCTTTGGTTTCCATCCTTTCCCTTTTCAGAGGCATTTCATGACCACCAGATTACATCTTTCCCCACCACTGCTTATTCCAATTCATTAGGACCTGTCATCTTTCATTCTTTCACTTTCCCCTCATTTCCTGGTGTTGACTAGTCTCTCTATCAGGGCTCTACGTGTCCTCTGTACCTCCTCTCCCAACCTGTCAATCTCCGATTTCAAGCGCTCGTTCTGCTCCGTCAGCTCCTGCACCTTCCTCTCGTTGTCCTGCTCTCGTTCTTTGCGACTCTTTTTGGATGAGGATGAGGATGTGTGCTGCGTGGAGGAGGCGAAAGAGGACAAGGCACTGTTGGCCCTCTCGCTGGTGGTCCTCTTGCGTTTTCCCAGGCAGGAGGACGGGTAGGCGGAGGGCGAAGAGACGGGTGAGGAGGGAGAAGAACAATTTTGAGATGGTGACTGGGAGGCCGAGGAGGAGCAGGATGGAGAATCTGGGACACAGGGCAGTTCCTCCTCGCTGGCTGAGGGAGACGCGGGATGGATATTATTAGCTTGGTGGTGTTGATGGTGGTGGTAATAATAGCCGCCGCTGATCACCGCTCCACTCGGATCCACCATTCCCACTCCTCCTTCACTCAGCAACTCGAAAAACTCAGGAGGCAGCAGATCGCTGCCGCCTCCTGTCGAGCCATCTCCCCTTCTCCTGGTCTCAGCCTCCGTCCGACGCTCTTCCGCTACAGCTGGACTCATGCAGGAGGAGGAGGAAGAGGAGGAGGAGGAGGAGGAGGTGGTGTGATGCAGAGGCTGGGTGTTGTGGATCTCCTCTTTTGTCCTCTGGACACCCTCGCCCCACGTCTGGCTTCCGTCCGTCAGCCACGTCAGAGAACAGCTCTCCAGAACATCCAGAAACTCCGGCTCCTTCTACAAACACAAAACGCAAATGTCAACATCTTCCAAAACATGTAAAATATCACAGTACAAGTTAATTTCACATCACTTGGTATATGAATGCGGTTTTGTTTTTTTCAAAAAAAATTGTTCAAATAGACCTAAAAAAGACAAATATTAACCAAAATACAACAACGACAAACACTCACACTCATCATGGGTGCGATAGCTATTTCATTCGTCGAGCTACTGACCTCGGTGCATGTGGGGGCACGTGCCAGTTTTGCCCCTCCCGCGTCGGAGCCCAGAATATCCTGCAGGTCCTCATACCACGCCTCCAACTCTGCACCACACAACGGCCCCACGCCAGGGGGGTATGGCGGGGGCAGGTGTAGCCACTCGGCAGTCATCTCGCCAGTCAGTCGCAACACACAGGTACAAGGCCACACGGTTCACACTGGACCTGAGGGAGGGGAGGACACACACACACACACACACACACACACCTCGTTTGTTTTTTGTACTGTTCTGCAACTTGTGTTAGTTTATAGGTATGGTGTTTAATTACTGTATAATCATTTACACCATCATAAAGAACTAGACCAAAGTACAGTATATCGCATAAACTACTTAGTTGTAATATTGAACAGCGGTGACATTGAGTGGAATTCGAAGATTTAAAATGTATAACCAATACGTTGTATAAAATGAACAAATTGATTAAATCTTGACTTCAAACATGCAGCACTCAGAATAGCAAATGTGAGCGTTTACCTTTCAGAAAGTCTCCGTTAATCAAGTCTGCCAATTTGTTGGCGAGAGCTTGTCCCAACAAGTCTGTAAGGGAAAAGTATTTAAAATCGGTTAGTTTGTAAAAAATATGAAACATGTTTCCTCTGAGCGCTGAAATATGCTGAGATTTCAGAATCAAAGTGATGATTTGCACAAATACAGACCGAGCTTGGTCAGGGAACAAAATGTGCCTTAAAATTTAACATTAATGGCTGATTTGGAAAATAAATAAAATTGTCAATGATTGTTAAAATGATTGACAAGGATGGAGGAAATAAATTGCATGTCTGTTAATTCTTGTAAACAAAGAGCAAAATGTTGTCTATTGCGCCCCCTGCTTTCTACGGTCCTCAGAACACGCTGGGGTCGATAAACAAGTGGATGAAAACGACCAGTGGATCCCTATTGATCTCTATTGACCTCTCAGGTCTGACACTCGGGTCTACGGATTTATTTTAATTCCCTAAAGATGTCCAGAACAAAGATAACGAAACAAAAGCCTAATAATTACTACGTTTAATGTAGACAGTCTGGAACTGAATCAATTAATTTAAAGAAGGATTTTAGTTTACTAGAGATAATTAAAACATTCTACCACAGATGTTGCAGTGATTTGTATTTATAAATATTAATAAATTACAAGTGATAAGAATCATCATCTCAAGTTGTTGTCTGTTAAACGTTCTGTATTAGCGCAGGCATTACAACTTTGGTAAATCGTACCAATTATTTTCTTATGCAATTATTTTTTATTCTGAATTGTAATATTTTCTTCTTCGGTTGGGTTACATGTCCACTGTAAGCCAAGACAATTACGTCATGGAAATGTGTGTCCAGCAGGAGGAATGGGCGAAACAAAAGGAAGCGTTCAGAGTGTGTTGGAGAAACAAAGACAAACAACATCTCTCCATTCATTATGAAACATTTACTATTAACGGGTTTGTTAAAAGTGGGGGAAACAAATGGAACGTTAGCTGTCAAAAATAAAAGCCGTTCCGTTCCAACAGCCCCACCATTACTGTCACACGTCACTCTGAGTAACGTTATTTCATTTTAGTAAAATTAAATGACACTTCAAAAAAATAAATGAAAAAGGATAGGATGTTGTGGCTGCAACATAACGTTACATATTTAAAACGTTTGTCACACTCGAGGGTCAAAATCCTTCTTAAAAAAAAACTTCGTAGCTTTAAGTCCGCGTGAGCTTTGACAACTTGTCAGACAGAAGCAGACAACACGTAAAATAACAACTCCATGTAAATTGTGATGGATTAAGATGCCTGTTATTCTAAAAAAGACACCGGGATAGCTGCCAAAACATGCCTTTTTTTATTCCCAGTAACGTTACACCAGCCACCGTAAGTAACGTCAGACGTTACTCCCCCCGAAAGACTGGAAAACATCGACTGACTAGTTGTCAAAACTATCGAAAATAAACCTCCACTTACCCTTTTTTTTTTATTCGCTCGTCTTCTCGACTGTCTTGAACTCGAATGTGGATATTTTAGTAAAAATTGGTGATAGCTCATGTTAACCATTGTTCAGTCTTCACGGCTGAATGTGATTTTTCGGAAACTCCCGGTGGTGTTTATATCGAGAGGGAGGCCAACCGAACTATGCATGGGAAGGTAGTTTCATCCACAACCTAGCATAGATGTGGGTAACGGACGTTCTAACGGTCCAATCAGGAGAGCGGAGTTAAGATCTTTTCCTTAACGACATCCAATAGGGTGACCCCAAATATAGCTAAGAGGCGGGGCCTCATGTCGTCTCAGCTGCTGGTTCTCTGTATAGTTTGTACGAGCAGCAATTGTGATGCAGTCATAAGACGGCCAGGACGAATTTGGGGCGTATGGGAGTCACATGAAAGGAATGATGCAATGCTTGGCAACCAATTTCTAGCTGGGGATAACACCAGCAGAATCAGAACATGTTTTATTAAACAGTGTTGGCTCTAACTAAAATCTAAAAATATACATATATGCATGGATATCTAATGTCGAAGAATTGCTTGTTTCCGGAACACAAAAGTTGAATTGATTTTTCTCAAAAATTGTTTTATCGTGGGAAAAAAAATCCATTTAGCGCTTTCTTGTTTTTTTAAATTCATTATATTGTTATTCGCTTGTTTTCACCTGGCTTTTGATTACTTCAGTTTTTAGATTTCCACTGCACACACCCCCTTTACTCCATAGTCCACTAGGGAAAAAAGCAATAACCGGTCCTCCCCCTGAAACGACACTCTTCTACCGGACCAGGTGTGGTTCTGGACCACACACATCTTTTATCTGTCTGGTATGTGTAGTATGCAGCAGACCAGACTTTTAAGTACACATGTGGTGTCGTATTCTCATTCATTTCATACCGCGCGCTCTACTGCAGCTCCGCGAGATATCAAAACACACGCCCGGCCGATGGAGAGTCTGTGGCGCGAGCTGAGCGATGCTGGGTGTGATCCAGCAGCACGCGGTCCCCTTTTAGGTGTCCGGTTATAAATTCAGCTGCTGGTGATGGAATTCAGCATTCGTTTTTTATTAGACTCTAGTAATAATGATAAAGCAACTTTTAATACACGTTTCTGTCTCTGATAGGTGTGTTATCATTTGTATTGTATCAATTATTACTGATGTATTTGGCTCTTTTTACCTGTAAATCACGACAATACAAGGTGGAATCTTACAAGAATAAGGGGCTGACAATACTAAAACAACAATTTTAGAGTTAGAATAATCCCCCCCAAAAAAATGTGGGAACCTCAGACAAGCTGGGACATATTGTACAATATGTACAATATTGTAAAATATGGCACAATTCGCATTTATGGATCAATTAATCTCACAATTACCCATCGAAATAGGCTATGATAGACAACATTGTCAAAAAAGATTTCAGTATTTGTAAGGTTCACACTAGCACTATAGCTTTGTTTCCCTATTGCGTTTCCCTATGAGTACTATTGTGTTTACAAATGATGTTTAAAATAATCACTGGGTCTCTACTGAAATGTTAGTTTTACTATTTAGTACAGAGTTATAGACTCTTTGTTGTCACATTTACAGACATAAATAGCCAATGAGAGATTCTTTTATCAACATAAATTCATTCACGAACGTTATAGTTTTATGACTACCACACATACAATGAAACCACTTTATAGAAAGTGATGAAATACCAGATTAAATCCACAAAGTTCAACAAGGTCACCGTATCAGACACATCGGAAGCCAGACAGCAACTGTTATCCTGTCATTACAGTGCATGATGAACACTAATAAGGTAAACAACAGCGAAATCAGCAACAACAACAAAAGTGACAACAAAATAAAAGCACGTTTCATCATGCTCCTGACACTTTCTGCCCTAATCCCAAACTCGGCACACACAAACTGTTCTCCATGCACGGCGCAACGTGCACGGCTCGACATGCACAGCCCCCATAGCAACAGCGCCAAGTAGCGAATAGAAAGCTCAAATACTGTCTCTAGGACCCGGGTTAAAGCGCTGCAGGAAGCACCGGGAACGCGTCACGACTTGAGTGGCTGTTGCTGAGTAGTTCAGCATACTTTCTCTACACACCCCTCCCTCTCCACTCCCGCCGTCTGTTTATTTAGTCGGTCCCGTCGTCTGTGTTGTATTCATTATTAAAAAAAACACTGTTTACAACCGCCGGATCGAGTTAGCCTCTTTTTATGTTTAGTCTGAGGACGGCGGTCCCTGTTTTCTAATTGATTGTCGTTTCAATTGACACCCTTTATAATAAAATGAGAAAAAAAACCTAAAACAAAGATGCCGTGAGTTACTGATGAGATCTATTATTGATCCTCTATTATATTATTTTATTATGACACTGAGCTGACAGATTGTAAACAAGCGCTCCTACTGATTACCGGTCATGTGGATCAGCTTTTAGAGGAGATTTAGGTTTTACTGAACGTTGAATTTATATATGAATATGTTGCTGTGGTGTTTCTGTGATGTTTACTTGCTGTATCTTGATCTCACTAAATATATTTTGTTCTGCCTTGTCAATATAATTATTTTTTAATTCATATGTTTTAGCAGACCTACACAATACAGCATATATTTGTAAAAACGTAAGTCCAGTTATGTCCAAATTACTTTTACACAGTGTAAAGTATGATATCCAAATGTATCGATTATAAACACAAAACAAGCTAAACAAACAGAAATTTGCATTGACTAAATAACTATAAAAAATGTTTTTTAAATGTAAACAGAGACATTTTTTTCCCTGCTCTTTGTCATGCTGCCACATTGATTTAGAAGAAAGGCTGGTGTCTGAAATATAAGCAACAATCAATGAAGAAGAAGAAGAAGAAGAAGACAGAGGGTGGTTGTTGTTTGGAGTTTTTAACACATTTTGGCTATTGTTTTCCTTAGTTTTATAGACAGAAAGAGTCTGGGGAATTTCCAGCCACCACACTCTCTTCTCTCTGTCCTGTGCCCTTGGTCAAGGCTCCACACCCAGTTCCCCCTCAC
>NW_022280031.1:2339996-2347371 GCF_004355925.1 Anarrhichthys ocellatus
CACACACACACACACACACACACACACACACACACACACACACACACCAGCTGTCGGAATCCTTCCCGTCTCTGAATTGAGACCAACTGATACAGCTGTTAACATGTACTAGTGATACAGTAAATCCCCCTTTTTCTCTCTCCCTGTCTCATTGTGTGCTTTAACTCTTCTTCTGGGTCCCAGACAACCAGCAGACAGACCGCCTCACCTTATCAGACATCCTGGCCTATTGGTGAAAAAACTGGGAAAGAAATATTACCAGAAAATAAAAATATCTCTGGTTGCATGTGTGGAATGAAAAGTGAAACTTGAAAGTGGCAGTGATGCATGGGTGAGATTCTAGGGCAATATAATTGGGATATTTTGCCAACAATTATTACTTACAGTGCTTTGTCAGCAATCTTTAGGTCCCCATTGTTACTACATTCATCTCTTTTGCCAATGCCCATCTCAGCCGAGGCCAATAACGCACCTCTCTATTGTCTTGATGATGCTCATTAATCAACTCATTTGCATTTTTATTTCCTCAGAAGGTCCCCCATCTATCATCTCCTGTACAAGTAAGATGTCCAGCATTCACACGAAGCAGATGACGACGATTTCAGCTTTATTTCTGAGTGTGTTCAAGTCATCCACTCAATCCCATCTTTTCTTGTCCAGATTTAACAGCTAGATGTCACATCCACTTGTTGAGATTTCTGTGTTTGGATCTTTAGGACGACTTTGAAGGCAATCTTGTTAGTCCGTTAAAACCCTGTTTACGTCTCACCTCTCTTCACACACACAGCCTTTGTCTCCTCTTTTTCTCATTCGCTACAAGCCTCTCATTCTGCCCCACAACGGTATCCATCCCATTTTACTCTGCTTCTACCTCCGCCCACTTCTTCTGTCCTCCTCTCTGCTTCTCCACAGACGCCCTACCTGTCCAGACCCATTCAGGGACACTTGACAAACCGATGCAGGGGACCCTTGTGTGCTTTGCTTTCTCTTTTTCGTAGCTTCTTTTTGATTCCTGATGTCAGTTCTGTCTCTCCGTCTACTTATCTTTAGCCTCCATTTCATGTTCAGAAGTGTTATTAGTCATTTTACTACTGTTTGCCAAAATAGAGGAGATACAAGTGTTATTGATGCAATAAAGCTAATTTGAATTGTGTTGAATGTTTAATATTCGATTACATGGCATTGTAATCAATACATGTATAAGAATGTGCTTTTTATCCATATCTAGACTGTAACCAGTGCCCTGACTTCTTCATTTCTTGGCTCCGACATACGTGTCAAAGATGAGACATAAGAAAAAAGGCAAAGGCAAAAACCATAAGCTCAAGCAAAAGACTGTAGGGCATTACACTTGAAAAGCCAGTCTGAACAGGTGGGTACACTGGCAGTGAGGCACACACTCCAGGCATCCTTTTCTTCCTCTCCGCTTAGATTTCCCCCATATCAGCACCAGAAACAGATTTGTGAGCAATTGGTGCTCCCCACAGCCTCCTCCTCTGTGTTCAGCTGCTCTGTGCTGCCTGAGGACTTCACTATTTACTTTGTCCAGTGGAGGAAAGGGTGGTGTGGGCTGCTGACATATAGCTGATGATAGCAATGTGGTTGTTACAGTGAAGAATGACTGGAGATTAAATTAGGCTAAAAGCCTAAGAGTTTTTGTTTTTCGTCTGTGTTTTAATAGGGGTTCTGTTTTTCAGTGCATTCATCTGTGGTACGTTTATGCTTGTTCATATTCAGGGCCACCTGGAGAGCCGTGGTCTAAAGTGTAATTGTAATACTCGTTAACAGCGTTTTGGGCTGACCTGGTAATCTTCACTCTGTTATAGTGTATAAATGAGTCTTAACAGTCGGGCCTGGGCTGACCAGATCTTACACCCAAAATAGAAGGACAAATGCAGTATAACATGATATACAGTACACGGTATGTCTCTGTGCTCATCTGGGTCATTCCCTTCTAAATCGGAGCTTTGGATCTTGTTCCCAGCGAGTCACACTTGATATGTCCTGTCCAAGCAGCCCCGTGTTGACCTCCCCCCCGACCGTTAGGGAAACGGGAAGCTGCTCAGCAGTTAATCGTTTTCTGAAATAGAAGAAAGATGCAATACAGGCAGTGATATGCAGCTATATGACAGTCAGCTAAAGCAGAGGAGGAATCCACAGGACCTGTAGCACAGGTTTTTATATCATGAAAGTGACCTCCATTGGCAACTCGGTAAACTTGTGGTTGCCTGCAGCACCACCTACTTAACTCGCATGATGACTCATCAGAAACACCTGATCCTTGCCCTGCTATACGTTACCTGTCTGCCTTTGTCACTAATACCGTCGTCACCTGACATCAAGCTTTTGGTAAAGCTGCTAATGCCAGATGGATGTGAGGTTGACCTCAGAGAAAATCACTGAGTGCCTTGTGTGTTAATTGACTGTGTAAATGACAAACTGACACATTTAAAGCCACTAATTCGATAACACTGGAGGCTTGATCATTGCTAGCACACTTCATGGTTGGCGCCTTAAAGCTCTTCGTCATCTCAAGTTTTAAGTTACTGTTGAATGTAGTTTTTCCAATACAGACACTGTTGTACAAACTAAAATTACATCCATCTATCTACTTTAAATATAGCTGGGCAAGAATGTCAAGTTACTCTCCTGTTGGGGATTACCAGAGCAAACACAAACTGGGTTGTTAGTTATTTAACGTTTAGGAGTGTAACAGAATGTATTTCTACAGGGGCAGTGGATGGGACAGAAACATGTGAAAGTATGGCAGAATAATTCACTCTCACGGAGTGTATGTGGTTGTATCTTTGAAAGCTGAATAACAGTGAACAATGTGTCTGACCTGTTTTTAATAGATGCTCTGCTGCCACCCAGTGTCACACACGGGCAGAGCAATTCCATACAATTAAGAAACCACAAATGGGAATTTAGCTTAAGAATTTTGAATACCATCAGATTAGAATTAAATTAAGAAGGCAAATTTTCAAATGTATCATTCTATAAAATGTGCTTTACATGACTGATGGCTATATTTTGCAATAGGAACAGCTGATGCCTCGACCAGCCACTTGTTTTGTGCCTCGTTCAACGTCAGTATGCAACCTTGCATCATCTACGACATTCATCTGATAGAAGTGTTCAGGCATCAGACAAGACGTGTCCACACGCTCCACAATGACAGAAAAAAAGAAAGTTTACTGATTTAATGTGATTTATACGTGTAAAAATCACCTTTTTATTTCTATTTTCCATTCAACCAAATCAGTATGAAGTGGGCACCTATTTCACCCATTAAGCGATCATCTTATAAAATAAGGTAAAGCTTATCGCACTTTATTGATCCGTTTCCATGACCACAGATGTACAATACAGTTGACTTGTAGGCAATGACAAAGCAGATTAAAAGTTTGTCTGTGGTGTCTGGTCTCAGTCATAATAATATAGTTACAAGCGCCTGATCGTGAAGAAACAAAAAAGGTACACGGGCATATTTACAAGCTTTCCTTCCGTGACTCGGCCCCGACACTCGCACGAGCGTGCTGCCGCTACAACACTAGAAGACAATAGAGCTGGATTTTATTTTGTCTTTTTTTTTTTTTTTTTTTACACAGTCATCTTTAATGTGCGATCCATCAACCCAACGTTACTGTGATCTATTTCATTTGACCAGAGTATAGTTCGAAAGGAATGGAGGAATTTCTTATGTTTAATACTAATAATAAAAACAATCCAGTCTAAAACTCAATAAGCTTAACAGGGGACTGCAATCAGTGGCATGTATGGAGTGGACACATGTGTGTTCAGTTGATATCAATAATTCGATGCAAGAGAAAGGAAGAGGAAACGAGGGTGGACAACAACATTTAGTCTCCTTTTGTTTGTTTTTCCATCTTTCTAACATTCCACTTAGTGAAAAAAGGCAAACAAGAGCGTAAGAGAGAGAGAGAGATGGCCAGAAAGGACAGCGTTAAACCCCAAATCCCTCCTCTGTGACCTCTAGCCAGCTCACATTAGTCCGTGTTCTACACTCTTCTCCTGGACCACTCCAAAGTCTGCCACCGTTTACTTGGAGAGCTTCTTCATCCTCTGATCTAGTGACCCAAAGTTCTCTTCTACAGCCACCAGATTTTCCTTCATTGTCAGTTGGACCTTTGGGAGAAGGGGGGGGGGGGGGGGGCAGCATGTTAGGTAACAGGTGAAACAAACAACTAGCATAATGTAAATCAAAGGAGCTCACAGAAGGGAGAACCTGGTTAGATATGCAGGAAGATCAAACATTCACCGGTTCCAGATTCTCAAATGGGAAAATTTGTTTATTATAAATTGAATATAGTTGGTTGGACAAAACAAGACATTTGAAGACTAAATCCCGACTGGTTACTTAAATATTACAGCTGGAACAAATAGTCAATGCATTGATGACTTTGTACTATTAGTTTGACAAAACCAGCCCATTGGGCTCTCAGTGAAAGTGACATCGTTAACATTTTATGGACTCTATGATTGAACAAAGTAATCAACAATAAAATCATCATTAGTTGACACCCTATGAAATATATTTACACAGCTGTCATGCATGTGTAAGGTTAAGTTCACAGGGAGTTAAAAACATAATTACTGAAACTGTTATTGGGAGCCATCATTGTGAGGCTGCAGAAGACCTTTCTGTGATGTGTGCGTGTCATTGTTAGATTTAACAACCTTCTAGAAGCCAAAGGATACCTCACACCTCAGAACACAACGCAGATCTATCAAGAGTAAATTGAAACATTTTCTGACTCCAGATGTTTCTGTAGACTAATAGGTAAGAGCACATTTTTACCTCACAAGATGCAGTTTAGTCGTTTGACTTCAGAAAGAGATTCGTATGAAATCTTTTTGGCCCCACCATTGAGACAAGCGAGCATTTCTATGGGCCTCGTTAACGTCTCTTTGTTCGGAGTAAATTGATTTACGTTTTCCCGATTGTTCAATGGATCTTGAACTTCCTACCTGTGTTAGCAGAGTGTTGTTGTCCTTCAGAGAGTTGTTGATCATCTGCTGAGTGGTGTCCAGGTGGGTCAACAGCTGGCCAAACTGCATGGCTACGAGACGCCGGTGAAGTTGGATCAAGTGAAATGGAGGCGAGAGAAAAAAAGAAGCAGTTAGACGGAGTATTAGTTCACTCATTTACAAAATTGTGGTTAAAAATGCAATGTTGTCTTTGCTCTTAACTAAAGTGAAGGAGAGTAAAGACTAATGTGAAACTGATGAAAGACTTGAAAGATGAAACTGTATTTCCTTTGACTTCATTGGTAAAGAAAGATCAGGAGAGAGTGCAGCTAAAACTCATTGGCTGCAGACTGTGACAGATTGCTGCAAAGTGATTCCGGCTGATAAATGACCTCTTTCAGCACCCACGAATGAATCATCAATATAATCTATTAATGCCAAGGTTCTGCTTTCATGTGCTAAATAACAAAAAGATGATAATGTGATAGATATACATCATGCATCTCTTTCTCCCCGAGGGTTAGGGTTTAACAGTATTGCTAGATTTAGTCTAATTCTATTACCATCTGGAGACTCCCTCTCAGTGATTCTTCTGCCCTTTGTTATAATAGAAAGGCATGGTTTAGGCTAATTCCATTATCCGTTTGAATCCCATTTTCGCTTCGTTTTCTTCTTTTGTCTCGCACTCCAGACGTCCCCCATTGCAAATGCAAATCTTTCCGGCCGCATATTACTTCCCAGCCCAGACGTGCTTGAAACGTGATGCGGGTTCCCAACCTGTTATGTTCTGTAGCTACATCCTACACACACCCTCCCACTAACCTACATACATCCTCTCCTTGAACTCCCGTGGGTGTCATTTCAAGGTTCTCTTCCTCTCACATTAAAGAGCAGAACATAAATTATAAAAGTTTTCATCATTAGGATCCTTACTGGGGGGGCAATCTGCCCCTTGAGCAATAATATTATAATAATTGCAATATGTACCAATTACTCCATGGCACTACGTTCATATAATGTTATTGCGTGAAGTGAAAACAGATAATATTGGCTCATGGCTGAGAGAGTCATGCGAGGACGCGCAGCAGAGCAAGCGTTGGTCGACCACCTTGTTCCCGTGCGTTACCTTGTTCATGCAGCTCCTTCACAGCGACGAGCCTTTGCACCACCTGAGGCACAGAGGTGGACATGGCATCCCACTTCTGCACCACGTCATAAAGCTGCGACACCTGGCAGGAAAACACACACAAGCACATTTAATACCCAGATAAACCCTGCCAGCTACAATAACACGTTTGATTTAATCTTAGTTTCATGATGCAATATGTACTGTACTGTAAATGATACCTGCATTTATTATAACAAGCAGAATTACCTTCATTAAAACTCAACTTCTTATGGCTGAAGACACTAGTCTGTTTTTTTGGGGGTCCCATGATGTTATCAGACATGATCACAGCTTTTAAATTCTTCTTTTTACTAGTAATGAAGTCATGCACACTGTTTACTATATCACAATCAAATTACACTACAGTGTCTCAAAGAATCAAACAGCATTGTCAAATAACCCAATGTATCAAGACTTTGGCATTCCTCATAATAATATCTTAACATGCCCTGCCCTCTACTGGCCTTTTATGTGTACAGCACGTTAAAACAGTCGACGCCAAAGAGGCACGAGATCGTTGCCTGGTAGTCATGCAGATCTCACAGCAGAGTCCATCATGAAAACCTGAAATAACCCTGGTGATAAAACGTTGGTTTGGCTCCGACTGCTTCCAGGCTGAGCCAGCTGTTTGTTAAAAGACAGCAGGACACTCACATTTACCATGTGTTGCTACTCCTCAGTCTGGCTGCCGGGCTTTGTCAAGCGCTAGCAAACGTTTTCCAACTGAATATCTTGTCACTAAGACTGAACCAGCAAGATTATTACTATTTTATACGACTTGCTGATAAAAGCTCAACTCTTCGGAACTTTGTGTGAAAGCATCCGAGATAATTGCTGCACTTAGCTGGCGCTGCTGGATGTGCGCTGTGCAGGGATTACAGACCTTGTTCTGTGTCTCGGCATCCTCAATCGCTGCCTTGTGTTTAGCGATCTCATTCATCTTCCCGAGGACGCTCTAAATGGGAGAGAGAGAGAAAAAAAAAAAAAAAGAAGTAATTTATTCTTTTTGTGTACCGTTTTAGAGGCATTCAGATACATTACAGACAAACATAGATTAGACTCATGGCAATGCTGTGGAAGATTGACAGGCGGGCAACACAACGTATTTACAAAAGTTACAAATACATTTTCAAGTATTTATCAGTATTTCAACCCCAGAGCAAAAGCGCTCTCTCTCTCTCTCTCTCTCTCTCTCTCTCTCTCTCTCTCTCTCTC
>NW_022280031.1:2347381-2380202 GCF_004355925.1 Anarrhichthys ocellatus
CTCTCTCTCTCTCTCTCTCTCTCTCTCTCTCTCTCTCTCTCTCTCTCTCTGTGAGGCCGATTGAAAAACAATTACAGTGCGGTCATAGCTGAAGTAAAAACATTACTTTTGATTCTTTTTAGCGGGCAAGCTGTAGTAGATATCAATAGATACAAGAGTCAGAGGACGGGCTGTGATCTGTATCTTATTTTATAATTTAACATTTGTTAGATGCACAAGACACACTGTGTGTATAAGTTGTTAATACGCTTTGGGTTTGCGGGGTTAGCTGTTGCACCATCTCGACCGTACTGAACGCAAATAGATGAAATATCAAGCTCGTTATAGAACTCTCTCCATAAGACAGAAAAACAACATTTATTTTAAGACACAAAGTTCCCGTGGGAAACGTGATGTACAAATAAGAATGCAGTGAAATTGCAACTGATATTTGTATAAAAATCATCCAATTCCCCAATTAACCCCGTGCTGTGTGCTGATTGGTTACCTGCAGTCTGGCCTCCACTTGATCCAGAGTAGCTGAGTCCAGTGCGCTGACCCTCGCCTGCAGGAGCTCTATGGTGGCCTGATTCAAACAAACACAAGTTATATACGAGCATGCACACAAGTATTCTTGCTCTCGCTACTGGCACAGCAACAATAAACAAACTTGGGAGGAACTGATGTCATTCATCTTTGAAGTATGACCCAGTTCTCCGGCTGCACATCAGATACACAGACTCCACTTGGTGCGCTCCCAAAAAAAAGTTGTTGACTTCTTACCATCAAACTGGCTCCTTGCACGCCAGAACTCAGAGGTCCCTGCAACAGAAACACAAAGAGGGACAATGAAATATAAGAAGAATCCTCAATGTCTGATCCTCAATGAAGCCATCATTTACATAAATCAAGTGTAAGATTTTATTCAGCTTCAGTGAGCGGATGGTTACACGGCAACAGGAGCATGAAAATTCTACCGGTGTGAGAGTGAAAGAGAGAGAGAAGCATTAGAGAGGATGTGTGTGTGTGTGTGTGAGAGAGTCGGTGTGTACCTGCTTGTCTGATCCTGAGCCAACAGCCATCTCCAGCTCAGCTAGACGCTTCTCCAGTTCCGCCATCTACAGGGACCGAACAAGGCAACACAAGGCTGGCAGTGACAACAGCATCCCACAAGACACACACACACGCACGCACGCACGCACACACGCACACACGCACACAGGCAGGAAGCCTTTTGTCCCGTTTATTTACCATTAAATATTCTGACATTCCTCTCACGAGAATGAAAACAAAAAGGCGTCTGGCAGATCAACATTTGCTCATTTCACGAGTGCGCTCGTCTCCCAGACACTTTGCTCTGCTTCCCCTCTACCTCCCTTTACACTTTTACCTTGGCAGATTCATTGAATTTCTCCTGCTCCGGTCTGCTGTGCAGCTCGTAGAGCACCACTCCATCTGGGCCCTTAGCCGATGCCGTCGGCTTGCCCTCTCCCGCACCGCTGCCACGGTTGCCCTTGGCCACTTCCAGCTGGGTGAGCAGACGCCTGGGGGAAGGAAGGAAAGAAGGAGACACAAAAGGATTAAATGTTCAATATTGTTATCAACTCCATGTGTTGCTTTTCAAGCTCTGTTGTAAACTGCAAGGTCAAGGTGAGCTTGGATCTTTTTAGATCCGTTTTTCCATCACTTTTTATTCCCCTTCTCCCTCTTGTGTCAGTCTCTTTCCCTCTCTATCTTCACTACAAAGATGTAGTCTTAAATGTCGCAACTGTACGTTTTCATTCACTCTATGGCCTTGGTGGTAATCTCTCTCCTTCTAAAGTTTTTATTAGCCTTCCTCAATCATCCGTCCATTGGTGCTTGTGCTCCCCAGGTAGTGCTACGCTGAGCTCAGCGGGGGGGGAGGGGGTTTGTGTGGACGATTGATACCAGCTGCTCTGCCTTGCCCTTGTTACTCTCTTACTCGTTACATCTGGGTTACAGTGCGCTCATTGGAATTAATTCCCCTGCTCCTCCCTCCCACCATCTATCATTGACACTCCCTCTATATCTTCAAGCTACCATTGTTCTTATCCCTCTTTCCAGCCATTCCCTGCCTACTGCCTCATCACTCGGCAAGGGTCTGATTAGCATCAGGTTCCAGATGTTTTGTCCTCTTGCTTCACTGCCTCGTCACCCAGCTCACCTGGCCAGTGCTCCGTCTGGGTCAGCCAGATTGATGTGTGCATGAGGTCCCAGCAGCGAGTCGAGGTGGGCAGAGACCAGCTGCTGCTTGAGCTGGGCGGCGTGCTGGGCGAGGACCACCGGGGTCAGGCGCTCTTCTGCGTTGGTTTCCTGTGTGGCAGACTGGAAGCAGAGGAACACCGCCGTCATGGAGTGACTGAGTTCTACACGGCAGTGACAGGTCAAGCACCAACGCAACGCAGAGGTATTCAAATTTAAAAAAGGGAAAACATACTGGATATGTAAACATTCACGCTTTGCACTCGCCATGTAAATTGAATTTGTTCCGATATTATATTTCAGTAGAACAGAATTACAGATCCTGGATTAGCTACTGTAGCTTCCTGCATGGGATGTATATTTTAGGGTAAACAAATTAAATAACTAAATACAGAGGTGTATTTTTTTAATGTTTACTTTTGTTTTTGACCCGTATTCAAAAACACAATTAAGAGAATAATAATCTGGTGTGATCCCTGCATGCTAATTCAGCACACTATCATGAAACCATCACATTATTCTCAATAAATCTGCTCTATATAAGTACATTACAGTATTACAGTATGTTCTCACCTATGCAATGCAGCAGAGGACTTCTCCATTCAATACAGTCACCCTGATGAATGGCCACACTTTTAATTTGGAGTGAGGCCATGACTCCACGGAGGTCTTTCACAAGTTTAAATTTAGAGACTGAAACAGAGAAGCAGGCTGCTCGTTCTGCCAGCATGACCTGCATGAGCTAAAACCCATGGATTCTGTCACAAGAACTGCCAACTCAGGTTGAATTTGATGCTGGGACTCATGGAGCAGCAGACTCTACTCTGCGAGTATCCAATTTAATGACACCGAAGGTTTAATTAGTTTCGGGGTTGAGGAGTCTTTGTAAGTCTGAAAAGCAATTCCTTGGACTGTGTTTCAATCAATTCATTTTCAGCTAATTTAAGGCTTCGGTGCACACGCCGTACAAAGCTCAGGTCTCTAGTGCAACAGTAAGAACTGGGCAGAAATATTCCACCTTTGAAACTGTTCCAACTAAAAGGTTGCCCCTCCCATGATGATGTGGTCAAGGAGCAGAGCGGAGGAAAGTCTCTTTGTAGAACGGCTAGTGAATGTGTGTGCAGACAGCTAGATAAAGGCTGGATCATCAGAGCCCAGTCCTGTGGGCAAGAGGGAGGCGCGCTCGAGCTCATGTGTGCGTCTCGCTGGCAGTTCACCTGGATGGCGTCCACCTCCTGAGTGAGTTCCTGGATCTCGTTCACCAAGCGCTGGTACTTCTGCTGGGGCGTCTCCTTCACTCCACAGCCCTCTCCGAGCTGAGCAAAGATGAGAGGGCATAGTGAACACTACACAACAGCAAAGTGAGTCTAATACAGAGAGAGCACGCTCTTGACTTTATCAAGTGCCAATAGAAAAATCCTCATGGTGTTGTTACCCTGAAATGGAACACGTTTTAAAAAGAATAAAAAGTGAAGTGATTCATTGGTGCTGACTAGAAGGTACTCACGATCTCAAATTCTCCTGACTCGTAGCCCACTCTCTGGCTTCTACTGATTCTGTCTGAGAAGTCTGTGAAAAGGAGACAAACGGCTCGTTAGAAATCAAACAGAAATACAACGGACAGAGAAAGCAGACTGGTTGTCAGTACCAAGCCCAGCATAAAGATTTGGGGATTAAAATCGACAAAAGAATGGATCCGTTTACATTGTGAAGCAACAGCACCTGTCAACTACGTCTGCCAGTCTTGTATTTGGCAAAGTTGTTATTAAAGGTTGTATATCTTGTATTATTGGTAATTTATATTTCTCTATCCAGTAAGAGTACATTTTGGATTTTGTAAAAGCTATTCTAAAAAAAACAAAAAAAAAAACAGATTACAATAATTGTGTTTGTATACTTAGTATTTATGGTTATTACTGGTCACAGAATGTACTGAGGACACCAGATACAATAACAGAAAAAAACAACCAGTTACCAGTTCATTATGTACACTTAAGTAAAACTGATGCCGTGTAATACAACAGTCTTGCAATAAAGCTTAACTTTGGGAAGATTGTCATCATTTGTCAATCATTTGTAATTTCTAAGAAGAGATGGTGTTGATTTATATGTACGGTCATTTTGGAGACTGCAGTTTGTGGAGCTAATGAACTGTATTGCATTCAACAGAGGTGTTTCTATTATTTTGTCCACCCCATTAATACCAATGAGGGCAGGTTAAATAACAGAAACACCTCTGTATAAATGAACATAGTTATTGAACAGTCATATTTGTAATGTATATATTTACTAAAGGTGATGTTACCTTTCTGTTTCACCTCATACAGTGAAGTTAATAGTGACGAGTGATTAATAATCCTGTGAACTGACCGAGCCCCTTGGTGTTGACATGCTTGTCTTTGAACTTGTCAAAGGCTGCGTTGGGGTTGACCACAATCCTCTCCACGCTGTCACTGCAGAGCTCCTCCTGTTATTGAAATAAAGGAAATAAAGTCAGATGAACATTAACAAAATCTTAAAAAGGGAATGTTGTACTATACATACAACAAAGACTTAAAAATGAGCCTTGGCTTATTGAGCCAGTGAGCCAGAAGCCCATGGTAGACTTGAAACATGTTATATGTTTGATCATTGCCCCGAAATATGATTTAAAAGAAAATGAATTATGAGGTTAAGTCGACGAGTGTATTATGACTTACAAAGGTTACACAAGCACAGAAAATAAAAGCCACTGTAGCAATGAATCATGGAAATCTGCAACAGCTTTACAGCCAAAATTTGGGGCAGTCCAGAGCCAGATTATTACAACATAATGTAGAGGAGCAGCAGGCAAGAGATGAAACGGCATTATGTGTGTCACAGCCATAGTTCATCCTTGGCCTGACTGCAGAGGCTGAAGACCTTCTTTAAAAAGGTTTCATTCTTTAATAAAATGGGTTATCCATGTCGTATAAGTCTACTGTGGTAAAAATCAATGTTACGTGGATGAAGAGTTGGAAGCCACTAACGCTTTCTTTTCTAAACGACAGTTTGATTAGTGATTCTGGGAAGAACAAAAAAAAAAAAAAAAACATGCATCATTTGATCAGAACTTCCACGTGATCAATTATGATGAACTAGAGGCTACGGTAGGATTAAAACACCAATGACACAGACGGATAGATGACATGAGTCCGGGCTCACATACAGAAAGCAACACCACAAAACACAAGACAGTTAAGCAGATGAAGGGAGGAGGAGGAAGGGTGAGGAGGAGAGTTAGTCAGGCTCTTACCAGCTCCTTGGGTTTCCAAAGAGAGTTAGAGAAAGTAACAGAAGAGCAGAGGGAGAGAAAAAAAAGTTGGGGGAGAGAGAGAGAGAGTCAACACAGATTAATGTGGTTATCACATGCCATGCACACAACAGGAACAGTTGGCCAGGGTCGGGGAAAGATAAGAAAGAAAGCAGTGTTCTGAGAGTTGCTGTTAAAAACCCTGGAGACACGGTTCAGACCGCTCATCATGTCTCCAGTTCTTTCTCTCTTCCCCGATTTCAGGGTAAGATGGTTCGAAAACACCAACAAGTTACGTTCTCCTTTGATACCATACTGCACTTTATAATGCAATGCCAGCGTATGCTCTCATGGAGGGCATTGTAGGTCTCAAAACATTATGCTGTGGATGGTGTTTTAAAAAACAATCCATGAGGCAGAATGACGGGTCAAGAAACTTAAAAGGCCTAACCAATGCTGTTAATGAAGTATATCAGAGGTAAGGCCCCGATACACAGAGTGATTTTGGTCTGTCCCAGACAAACAGAATGATATCATTGGTTATCAATCCGAGATGGAGGTCTGAGATAGCGCTGCGAGAAATATCCATCCATGGCAGATTTAGGGCATTGGTGACCAAGGAAGTCTGCGTCAAAAGTCTGGCAGGATCAGAAATTTGGGCCCAAATTCATGAGGTCAGTGTTACAAAATAATGTCAGTGGATACTAATATGAAATGATGTAGAATACACTGGTCAACACAACACACTTGATTAAAGTAATAGGCATAAACCAAACATACTGTTTGTGGAACTCTGGCAAAGAAGAAAACATTGAAGTGACGGCACCACAGCCAAAGTTTAATTAGTTAAGTTAATGCATGTTTCTGATTGCATTTATCAATTATGCTAGGATACACCAGGGATTTGGCCAACAGTCTGACATGTCTCAAATTTGAAAACTTACAGTAATTTATAGCCATGTTATTAAGCAATGTACCAATGCACCTTCAAGGAGTTATTGCAGCCTATAGGGGCCTTTGAAACATCCAGTTAGTCAAAATAGTGTTGTTAGGCAGGAAGCAACTGTTAGAACATGATGATAGGTTTAAAAAAGGAAATATCTAAAACAAATGAACACTTCTCTAATGTACGTGTTGCACTGCTGAAGACCAATCAAAATCATTTAAAAGAGTTCTACCTGAGCAACACAAATAGGAGGAAAATAATCAATTTCTTGCACTTCAAAACAATCAGAAATTGATGAATTACAGGGCACAAAGAGGGTCACTCCATCGATCCATTTCATCCAAATCAGTTAGAGGTAGTAAAAGTGGATATGAGATTAAAAAAATACATGCATAAAAAGCATGGCATTGAGCTCACTAAGAGTAAAATGGATCCAGTCTTACTTGTACAAACTAAGGTCCCAGGAGGGTTGGGGCAGAGTCAAAACAAGGGCAAGGGTAAGGGAAGAACGAATGTGGACACATGGAAGGGAAAATGCCAATTAGGATTCACTCAGCTGGTCAGTAAACCGTCCAGCACAGCAATACACGTTTGAAACCACTAACTCTGCTTAGTGTTACAGTTGGTGGGCATCTTCATGACATCGTTATAAACATCCGCAGTAGATTTTGTTCCCTGACATTTTAAAAGATAATGGTGCTTGCGTGGGACTTTAATGATCTATTCTCAACCTGTCCCTTCTCTCTATGTATAAATCAGGAGATGTACCAATATGTAGCTTATAATATATGGATGATTAAGTTAAACAGTAACCTGAAAAGGACGTCTTGACATGTTGTATGAAATATAAACAAAATGTACATATCTTGTTTTATGGATCACACAATTATAACACAAGTATTTATGAAGGGGCCATAGATGACATCTTTTTTTCTAATTTACCTTACAGTTGGTACGGACAGCACAAATGCAGTGACACAGTTTACTTTACAGTACTGCTGAGGGACAATCAGTGCTTTGCAGTGAAGGTAGTAACAGTAATCTAAGTTATTGTGTAGTTAGGCGTTTAATCATGGCAGGGGTAACGCGCACGTACCGCCGTAAAGAAATGCATTCTCCGTTATAACAAAGTGTAAACCCTCGTTTGTCAACGTTAGTTCGGTAACAAATGAGCAGCGAATCAAACAGCCTGCAAACGGACACATCCAGTCAATACAAAACGTCCACTTACCGACTCAAACTGAGCCTGGTCATCTTCTGGGAGGTCACCGGTCTCGTACACATCCGGCTCGTTAAAGGCCTAATAAAACAATCAGGTAAACAACACATCAAACTATCAGATATCCCGTTTATTGGCATTAGTCTGGCCAACGCCCCGGCCCATTCAACAAGACGTAGCTAGCCGTTGCTACTTGGTAGCTTGTATCACAAGACACAATATTAACAGAAATGTTTGCCACGAATAATCTACCAGTTTTAACGCTAGTTGTTTGGTAGTTGCAAACAATAAGCAGACGACATAGTAAACATGATAGTTTAGCTGCTAGCTGTCACATCTTGGTGCTAGCATTGCCTTGTAGCATTCTAGCTAACCTGTCTGATAACATTAGCCACTTACAATTCCTGGCAAGTTTGCGTATTTGGGATCAGCCATTTTCAGCGAGGAGCAACGACGAGACCAATAAACCACGATAGAATATATTAGCAGCTCTTTAAACGTGTAAATTATCGATTAAATAAATCAAATTGTATCACAAGTTAACGGTAGATGAGCCAGCAGTCTCTCAGCCGGCGGAGGCTTCCAGGCTGATGTGGTCACTACGCTAGCTTGATTTGACAGCGTGTACGTTGGGTTTCATGGAGGAGCAGGCGGACGGGCGGTGATGTATTAGCTACACGGACGGGGAAGAGTCCAACGGCGTACCAAAACCAACAAATCAAGCGCTCCCGAGGAAGTGGAGCGTCTTTACGCATGCGCCCAGTTTGACGAATATAATGCAAGGTCCCTTTTCTGTTGTTTAGCATCGTTTTTTTCATATTTGCTGTCGCACTCACACAATACTCAACAACTCATTCGCTTCAACAACAAAATGATTCTGTCTTTTTTTCTAAAATTGTTTGGTTGAATTGCAGAAGAGTCGTCACACGGTGGCGCTAAAGGTACGACCAGACAACTCAATCAACGGGCCAAAGACAGTCGACTAAGAGGATGATTCACTCTGTCGGAAAGAATGATGCTGCTTATCTAACGTGTTGTTAACTAGGCTATTCCAGATAATGCAGTAAATAGCCATATAAAGTATGATACGGTACTGCTGTATGTGTCTTATTTAAATTAACTAATCATGTATTTTGCAACGTTTTTCAATGTTTTACCTGATTTTTTATTTTTATCACTGCACACATTGTGGGCGTTTTGTAGGCCATGTTGGAGGAGAAGCAACTATTTCCAAACCAAATCCTGAAAACACTGTCAAATAAATCAAAAAAATCACTGACTTAAAAAGTCTTAAAATGTTATTCTGTTCCCTATGTCACATTTCTTGCATACCAAACAGTGCAGGGATTGATTATTCCTATCATAGGCCTATGCAAAGAAACTTCTTATGATTACATAATACTGTATAAGAGTGTGTTCATGTAATGCACGTTTGTTTTTCATATTATCGCTTACTATATATTGCACACAGTATGTTACATAACCTACAACACATTATTATTCATTGAATTAAACATACATACAATGAATCATTAGTGTCAACCAATCACATGATTGGTATAGATGACAAAGCGTAATTTGAGGCCCAA
This sequence comes from Anarrhichthys ocellatus, assembly GCF_004355925.1. Lineage (NCBI taxonomy): Eukaryota > Metazoa > Chordata > Actinopteri > Perciformes > Anarhichadidae > Anarrhichthys > Anarrhichthys ocellatus. Next base: position 2,356,609 of record NW_022280031.1, read on the forward strand.
TAATACATCTCAAGACACAGACTATGGCTTTGTCATCCAGAGCCCTATGGCACGAAACTCTGGATATTGTGGTCTATTTCTTGCTGTATTTTTCTGGCAATTATTTCATAATTCTGATTCAAATGCAAATACATCAGTTTTAAATGTAAACCTATTGTAAGTGCTACAGCTTTATTCTCTCTTACTGTGTTTCTTGTCTATACATTTTACGCCAAGAGGAGCCACTGGCAGAACCCACATATCTTTTTAATCAAGTCTCTCTGGAGTGTTGCAACTGAATGCGAGTGCAGTGACACATCAACGGATTCGGCCTAAACCGGAGCCTATCGGTTTTCACGTGACCACCCAGTTTGTCCAGCATGGCGACCGGTCTTGTTCAAACTAAAGTGTTTAATGGTTAAAAGTGAACTTTTCTCTCGGGGCCATGTGTAGTTGTGGTGGCGGGAATAAGAAGCAGTGTGGAGCTCCTGTCCCTGCTCTTCTGCTCAGCGGTCCTGATGAGGGAGGATTTTTTTGGAGTCGCTCCTTCACCACGCCCCGCCCCCAGTGAGAGTCAGTGGGATGACAGTGATGCACCGTGCAGCCACTGCCGACCGGACCAGCTTGGATTACACTCACCATTCACAACTCTCCATCTGTTCTCCACCGCTCAACTGGACCAGAGTTGGGACGAGGACGTTTGAAACAAGAAACTCTCTCAAACGGGTTCTTTCTTTACGTTTTCTTTAAAGAATCCGGCTTTAGTCCCCCCCCCCCCCAAAAAAAAAACTCGTAGTTCATTCTTCCAAATGTTGCCGGTCTCGCTTTGCAAGTGGGTATAGCCGGTGGTTTCAGCTCGCGTCCAGGTGGTTTACGGGAAAAGGCTGCACAAGGAATATTTTGTCTTTAATTTAAATTCCTCGTTATCTTTTGGAAGCGCGTCTACTATCCACCCCCCCCCCCCCTCCCCTCCCCCGCCACCCCCCACACACGATGGCAGATGCTAACGCAGAATGCAATATCAAGGTTTTGTGTCGATTTCGTCCTCTGAACAAGTCGGAAATTATCCGCAGAGATAAGTTCATCCCAATATTTCAAGGAGAAGATACTGTCATCCTCGGGGTAAGTTATCTCGATCTCCTTCCTCTTTGTCACCCCATGCAGTCTGCGCACGCCGACGATACACTTCTCATCTCACACATCAGATGTTGACCAGAGAACACTGCAGACTTAAAGGCTTCTGACAGGGATCAAACTAAGTATAGCCCCTATCGATAGTCTGATCAGCATCATGCATCATTCAGATGTGTGTTGCTGCCATCAAAGAGCAACAAGGTGTACTAAGCCTTGCAGAAAATAAGGCTGGATCGAATTGATGAATAGCCTCTCATGTCATTACCTCAGATGATCTGCCAAAATCATCCCATTTCTTGTTGAAATTAAGCCCAAGATCAATAAACTCCACAAGCCTGAGCTTTACCAGCGTTGTGAAGATCTTAAAAACTCATAATTTTCTGAAAATGCATCTTGGCCCCACCTCTGTGTTCCCACACCAGCTCATTATTTGCTTCTTCTGTGGTATTTATCTGCTGGATTTTTGGTGTGTTTCCTGTGTCAGAAGATCACGTAGGATCGGTTGATTGTTGTTGGCGTATCTTACAGGCAGCTTCTAAGGAGCTGTTCAGGTATCAGGTGCTGCAAATCTAATGAGAGTCATAGTTAGGCTCTGGGAGGGGTTCTGTCCAGTCAAGAGGTTTGAATAGCTGCTGATAATTACTGTCACTGCTTTGGAGCAGAGAGCAGCACGTGAAAATGAACCAAGCTGTAAAACATCTGTCACTCTGATGGATGCGTACCTGAGGCTGAGGTTAACAGCGGGGGATTAAGAGTGCTCTGAATGTAAATGTTCACAGTGTTTAGATGTAACGCCCATCAGGGCCGACGCTAACACACACACACACACACACACACACATATGGCCTGACAGTTGTGTTCGAGTGATAATGAAGACAGCAGAAAATCCATATCAGTTTACAAATGTTGTCACATACACATGCATGCACACATATTGAAAAGCAAGACAGCATCGTTGAGGCAGATATCCCAGCAAGACATCTGCCTCAAGCAGATTGAATGACTGAATACTCACATTACCACATCATTTTGATGCTATTTGGGAGTGGCATGTTGGCAGTACAACGGCTTGAAATCAGTCATTCCCGCTTCCATCTTGGGAACTGTATTTAAATGTATTCTGTGTGTGTTTAAAGGCAGCAGAAGACTGACAAATTCATACAGATGTTCTTTCTTGTATGTTATGAGGTTATTTAAAACTATCTCAGTTTTACATTCTAAAGAGTATCTTGGATCATTGTCAGCGCTTCTGTGTCATTCAGGCTGCAGTGTTTTAGTGTGTACTTCAAAGTAGTCTGCAGATGATGACAGCTGAAAACAGTGTGCAGGGATATAAATCATGTTACCCAATTAAGGGAACTGTGATCTGTCGTTATGCCAAGAAAACATGCACACTGCACGGCTGTTGTTGCCTTCCAAGACTCCAGTATGGCAGCAGGAGCCTTCAAAACTGATAACGTCTGGAAACAAAAGCGTGCACTTCTCTTCTTATATTTTCAGTAACCTCATGTACGAACCGTCCATCAATTTCCTTCTGCTCAGATGCATGCACACAGTTTTCATCTTTCTGAATGTAATTGCTTGGGGGGTATAATGCGAAGGGTTTGTAGTTGTGTAACTGCGATCAGACTGTGTGGTTTCCTTCTGCAGCATCTCTCTTGTAGCTCTGGAACACACTTGGATGAAGTTGTAAAAAAAACATGTCTCCTGAGAGTTGAAATGCTACGGCCGTCAGGTTGGATGAGGAGTTAGAATATCAGGCTGGCAGGCGAGCAGGCACGCTGCAGGGATCCCGTACTGACAACTAAGCGCTCGCATTCTGACGGTTGATAAAAAACAATTCGCATCTGGGCAGCACTGATGGCCCCACATTTGTCTGCTCGAGGAAGGCTCCTTCCAGAACTTGTTAAATGACAGAGGCCAGGATTTCAGCTCTTGAGTGATGGCTCGGCAGCACCTGGGTTGGCAGGCAGGAGGAGACTTGGAAAGATTAAAGATCTGGGAAGATGGCGTGTTGGTGTGCTCTGAATCGATGAAGGAACGTCTCCGGGGGCCTCAAAACACTGGGGACGGGTGAAGTGTGACTGGTAAGATGTGCAGTGGTTTCATTGCAGAGTCAAAGACTACTGAAACAACTTGGATGTTTAATTTTGACAACTTAAACTCAGACTCGAACTCGACACATCAACTTCAACATTAGCTTTGCATCCTCTGCTCTAACGGGGATTACTTCAAGCAAGGTTACGTAACTATAATATTGACACACTGAATAGTTTATTTGTGACAGGCTTAATCATACAAGCATAGCGAAGTTGTAAAGATAGCAAAGACATATTACTCACACAGCAATATCTATCTTTAGTTATCTGACATAAGCCTTCATAAGCCGGTCATACAAGACGAAGTAGGCGTGCAGCAGCAAGAGTATAACAATTGACTAGGGATGCATTTTATAGCTTGTGAATTCAGCTTTACATTTGTAAGAGGAAGATTGTTGTTGTTTTTTCTCAATTCGAAAAATTACACAACCTCTCTTAAAAACAAGACTAGATTTATGTCTATTTATAAAACTCCCGAGTGAAATTTCTGGCTCTTTAGCTGCTAAACGGTGCAATCTGTTCACCAGCTACACACCACCTTTGTTTTGTCTGCTGTTTTCTGCTGGGTAGGTACAGTGAGTTTATGCCAGTTATGATTAGAGCGGTGAGATGGAATCAAAACAGCAAAGGCGCAGACTTTCAATATTGAGCTGAAAGATGCTGAAACGCGCAATAGATCTGAGGGGAACTTGAGAGTCTTGTGCCAGTTGTCTATGAGCAACCCCTGTTATACTATACAGTCAACTGACTAATATAGAAATTTGATTTGTGTAGCTTTAGAGTACTAAGAACTCAACTCGGTTCGTCTGGACTGCACTCAGACGTTCAAGTTTTTTTAGTGACTTCACTGCCACAACACAGGATGTACTATTCTGCATTCACTTGGCATCAGCAGTGAGGAGTCAGTGCCTATTCTCTGAGGTGCGGAGCATCAGTGCAACAAGCACAAACACAAATGAGCAGAATCACTCGTTCAGGTCTGAAACCAGTAATGCAGCGAATGTTGGATCTTCAAAGAAACACAAAACATTGATAGAAGACATGTGAAACAGGTAATCTCGCATCCCTAAGTTAGACATTCAGCTTCCGGAAGAGTTCCTGTTCCTTGAAGCACTTTCAGACATTGCAACACCATTTTTTCCCAATAGTCATTTTAATGACAATAGCAATATGTCACACACAACAATCAATGTGAAAATCATTTCTTTTTTCATCTCACATGCCACCTGTGGAGCCACGCTGGCTGTGTGACAGTAATGACCATACTCAGCCTTTACCGTCCAAAAGCTCGGCCGTTGTGTTTGCTCCACAGTGGAGTGACACAGCTGTCTCTGCTGCTTCACTGTCTGGAACAATGCGACGTCACAGGGGCCAGATTGTCCCTCCTAATCTTGTCGCAGGCGAAAACGACAACCACGATGAATCACGCTTTGGATTCAGTTCTATGAATAATAAATAATCACGGTCGACTCCGAGGGAGCAAGATATGGAATTTCTTCTCTCTTGCTCCGAGGCAGTGACGTATAGATATCTAATGCGAGAGCCATACGAGCTGCACACATGCTACAGGCTTCTTAAAGATTCATTGTATGCATGTATGCATCATACCAGCGGCAGCGTATAATGATAAGATATGAGTTAGGAGTCTATATGAAATAACATGCTATTCCCTCTGTGATTGTTTGTTTAAGCCTCACCGCTGAAGAGGCGAAACAGCATCATTTCCATTCCTTTTGTCCAAAATGAAATAATTCTGTGGTTAATTTGGCTGCTGTTGTTGTAAACCTTTGTGAATATTCTTAGCCGCATGCTTGGTCTGAGTTTAGCTTCAGGGGGTAGTAGCATGACATAACTTTTAAACACAGATAATTAGATCCCTCTCCGTGTCGAACTGTTTTAAACGAGCAAGAGGAAATGCTCAACAGTGGATTTTTCTCTGCAGTGCCTCTTTAGCTATAGGTCATTGTGTCTCTGAAGCAAGGAGTCCCTTTAGTCGTAGACCATTACTTTCCAATATTAGAGGTACAAATTTAATGAGCCTGCATCCTGGAGGAGGGCCAGACTGTTTAAGTTTTGCACCAAAATGCAACAACAACAAGAAAAGCCTCCTTCCTCGTCGCGTTTGTTTCCAAAACTGTCAGCCATCATCCTGTCAGACTCAACCTTGGGGCGTGAGCACGTGCCTCTGCGTGTGTGTATGCTGAGGTGTAGCTGTAATTCAAAACACTCGGTCCCTTACCTCTCTACTCTGACCTCCTTGTCATTGTCTTACCGAGCCGTTTGATCTTTTGTTTTTGTTGACCATGATGGATATCGAGGAGGGTGAACTTTGCGAGTCCAATTGAAATGTGCACATTAAAGAACTATTGATTCTCTATTTTCTGCACAACCATTTATAATTCTATGGATTACCTCTCCCTGGTATCGCTGTTCCCTTGCTTGCTTACAAGTCTACCACATAAACTCTAGGGTGCTAAAGGCTGCTTTGTTAACTGCTGCAAAAAAAAACCACCTTGCTTACATTTTTAAGTCTTGTCAAAAGGTTCACACGAGTTTATTCTGCACTGAAGCTCACCATTGTTATCCAGGCTTTGCTACTTCCTCACAAGAAAGCACTTATTTTCCCCTGAAAGCTTTTTTCTGAGATCTATAACAATGAATTAGAATCACGTGTGCTACTGTTGCGGAAAATAGGCATGTAATATTTATAGAAATTAACCGATTAATTATGAGCGGCCAATCTAAGACGCGTGTCTGAATTCTGATGGAGCTGCGTGCTCTTTCCCCGTCGTGCTCGGCTGAGGGCTGATTTTCTTCTCTTTTCTTCTCCTCTCCTTTTCTTGATTAGGCACCAAGAGGGGAAAACAGCTGCTGTTGAAACAAACTGTTGACAGTGCATGGCGGACGCAGGGTAAAGTCATCTACCTGCCTCGTACCTTTTGTTATTTATAGAGCCACTCGAGCCGTGTTCTCCTCGAGGATATTTCTTTGCAATGGCTTTAACTGTCTGCAGACCAAACAGTCACAAATTGAGGTCCAAAGGGCTCCCTCATCCCCACCCTGCACGCTTCAGTGCTCCAATTCTATCAATGCAGTGCACACACCCTGTCCAATTAGGCCGTGTAATGGGATTGCTGTGTAGGGTCAAGATCTGCACTCATTTCTCCCTTTGAATGCCGTCAACACAACAGCTACCACTTGGGATCAGACCCCCCTCTCTCTCTCTCTCTCTCTCTCTCTCTCTCTCTCTCTCTCTCTCTCTCTCTCTCTCTCTCTCTCTCTCTCTCTCTCTCTTTCTCTCTCTCTCTTCCTAAATACACACTTCACTGTATAGCTGTGTTTCATGGTGTAATGATTCTGTGGCTCATTTTCCTCACGACTCAGCAGCAGTTTTAGGAAGATGCGAGAGGAGAAGCTCAGCATCGTCTGTCATCTCATTAAGTTCGGCAGAGTTGTCTATGGCGGGTTTTAATGGTGTCAAGGGGGAAGTGCCTGTCAGTCAGGAGTCAGGGTAATTTTAAAGGATCTTTGTGACTGTGGTGAGTGGTATTTCATTCCAGTCAGCCCAGATATGTGAGAATCCCCAAAATGAGAAACTTAAACTCGCTGAGATTCATTTTGCTGTATTTCAAGAGAAAAATCAGTATTAATCACTTTATGGCTACCGTATCTATCTAGCTACAACCCAAACCAACCAGCGCTGCCAGCCCTTCCTCTCATCTTTAACCTAATGTTAACATGATACTGACTCCAATTCAGTCAGCGGGCACGCTCAACGGCATATTAGCTGCCAGTTCCTTCAGCTCATCTTTATTTTTACTCAGCGTGCACACATGCCAGGGTTAGATAAGCTTGTGCCAGTTCGTCAACACGTTTCCTGCCCATCTCTCTCCCTTTATGACAGAAGTGGGCTGTGACTAGCAGGCTTGTTACTCCGGGGAGCATTAATGGAGCATCCTGTCCTCATTAACCATTAGCCCTGCCCAGGATGCATGCCTGGTCTCCATGTCTGCCCTCGGTGTCTGTGGGCAGTACAGCATAACCGGCTGCACACGTGCTCGCACACGTGTGTGCACATGCCGAGACCCCATGGGCAAGTTGGTGCTGTATTAGCCTGGCAGTAGATCAGGGAGGAAATCCCAAGGCGTCGAGAGGAGCATCCCTGCACTTTGCATGCCCAGGACTTCTGTGTCCTTCGATTAATCACAGTTCAGTTCATCGATCTCTGACACTGTAGAACATTGACATCTACCCTGGGTCAATGTTTCCCTCCTTTCTCAGGGGAGCCATGCCTTAAAGAACATTCCTTTATTGCTTTTAATCAAGGTTAATCTCACTTGTGATTTTTAAACAACAATACAAAACAGAGACTTGGAAAATCCTGGCAAAGATTTTATTTTGTGCATGGCTCTGGATTGGTCCCAGCCCAGACATTTAAAAACACCTCTACAGCACACAGTAAACCAGTTTTCTTTGTGGCGTACATAGACACACATACTGATTTTTTTAGCTTTTTTACTCCACCTCTTCTATCTCCCAGAGTTTCTAATTAACGCCATTTCATGCAAACTCTTAATACCATTCACCTTTTTTTTCTAGAGGCCTTTTATTATCCAAATTACCTCGCTGCACAGCTCGGTCGTTAGTTGTAGCTGAACGGAATCCTATTAACCGTGTTGATTTTTACAGCAAATTTAAGTCATTGCTCACGACTATTTCTTGGATTGCTTTCATTTTCCATTCAGCTGTTCCCCTAGCTTCACTCGCTTTAATAATTGCCGTCAGCGTACGCAAAAAGATAGAATTGTGTGCTTATGTTGCCACATCTTCACGACTTTCATCCTACCCTAATTTATAATTCATTCTCTGCCGCATGTAGTCATTAACAGGGCTCATAGTAATGGTGCAAAGCAGCTCGATGGCATAGTTGGTGGATTACTGCATGTGTCTGTTTCTGGCTGCTTCTGAGAATCAGTCTCAGTGTCGAGGGTCTGGATCCAGATTCAATTAGAACTGTGGACCAGGACAACACAAAACCTCTATTTCAATTTGGCACAGAGCGTACAGATGTCTGCATTATGAGTTGCCTGCATTATCATTTCATTGGAGCATCACTTCTCGCCTAAATGCAGTTGTCTCATGGGTATATGAATTACTGGTGTAGAGGAATCAACGGCTTCTTGAGAGCTTTCTTTCTTAACTTGGCTTCACTCTCAAGAAGAGAGGGGCATTCATGAAGTTTTTGTTATTCCTTCTCACAAATGGCACAATAGGCCTCCTTTTTTTACAAAAACACATTCAGGTAAATTATACTTTCAGGATAAATGAATGCAGTGTCTATTCTAGCAGGGTTAGTGAGTGTTGATGAGATTGTTTTACACATTCAGTGCTTTATTTGAATTTAGACACGATGCTTTACTGCCTGAAAAAAAGAAAGATTTCCTCTGTATTAAATGCTAAATGTGTTTGGCCTTTTCTGTGTGGTGCCAAAGTGGCGCAGACAGAGACGAAGCTGCTGTCGGGAGTAATCTTGTACCTTGTGTGAATTCAATTTTGACTGGATTTGCTTATACGCAGGTTGAGCTGAATGCAGGTGGGTTGCTGGCTGAAATGAGTCCACAAGACCTCAGACATTTCCTTTGACATCAAATATTCCCTTTGAGAGCCCAGCTAATAGCTCAGGTTGTGATCGAAACTCTTTGCTGAGGTCGCTGATCCCAATTTATGTTAAACTACTCATCTCTATCTCAAGGTTCAGTTCTATTTTCTGTACAATTGCTATAATGTAAATAACTGGAAGGTGTGGGAAGGCTGCATGCCAAATCAAACATGACATTGGAGGCGAGCACAGAAACAGTCAAAGTGTCACCTCGATGATGAGACATCTTTGTCATCCCTGAAGAGTGTTTTCCGCTCTCCTTGCACTTTCCTTCACTGTCTCTCAATTTTTTTCGAATATCATATAAACTGGTGTACAAGAATTTTGTCCAAGTTAGACAGTTTTGCCAAAATAATCTCACCTCTGAATCCATTTAGTAGATGCTTTTCTTATTACATGATATTCATCAGCAGATGGAATTTGTTCAGTTATCATAGATTTGTAAATGCCATTTTTCTGTCACTTATTAAAATAATTTGTCTCGCATTCTGCCTCTCTATCAAGTTATTGCGGATTTAAGGACTTAATGGAGAGCTATTTAATGGGCCCTGAGGTGAGGTTGTTTTTACTACTGCTTTGTCAAAGGTCAAGCATTGAAAATTTGGATTTAAATCAGGAACTACCTGGGATTGATACCTGACGACACCATTCAAAAGGACATCTATCTCTTCAAAATCCTGACACTCGCATGTAAAAAGGCCATCACGAGGAGCTGGTTGAAATGTGACCCTCCAAGACCAGGACAGTGGCTGGACATTGAAGAGGAAATATACTCCATGGAACAACTGACTCATTATCTAAGGATTAAAGCAGGGATCCATGATCAAAATGGACTGTATACAAGAGAAAAGGTGGGTCGTGTTCAGGAACTACCTGATCCAAAATGAGTTAACAAGATTATGAACATGCCAGCTTTCAATACTTGACTGTCTCTGATACTCTGTCCTGCGGACACACTTTGGTGTGTACCGAAGATGCGTAGAGGCTTAATGTTCAGCCCTGACAGACAGGTGGGTAGAGCTGCGGTTGCACTTCTGGAGTGGATGTGTCATTTTCCAGACCTACTCGGAATGGAATAAAAGAGTATTCATCAGCATGTTTTATTGCTGTCTTCTCTCTATCTGTGCTTATCTTTTCAGTCATTTTCTGTCCATCATCTCAGTGTATCTGTCGTGGTTTGAATTCGTTCTCTGTCTCACTCTCCTCAACCGGCTGCTGATGTGGCTCCAAATCTCTCTGTCTCTCACTCCGCTAATGTCCATAGGGAGATTGATGTTGCTCCTATTTTCTGGTCTGAAACTCAACAAAGCGTGTGAACAAAGCCCAATCTTTCTCTCCCTCTGCTCTCCACTCCCCTGTTTCTCTCACTCATCCTGATAAATTATGCAGAGTTTGGTGGGGGACTAATTGCTCCACTTCAATGTGCGGATCGTTAATAAACAACTCGATGCAGAAAACTTTGTGAAATTATTAGTAGAGTGTTAATAATGTGATGTTGAGTGGTAAACCTTTGTTCTCTAAGCTGGTGATAAAGTAAAACGGCAAAAAAAAATAGCTTTGATAACTACAAGATAGTTACAAGACAACTCAGAAATAATACCACCACCAACGCGACTCAGTCGGCACTGCTTTGCCATCGAGGCAGTGTGTGCCAGTTGACTCTGCCTAGACTTGTCAGCAGAGTGAATTAGGAAATGCAGTTATGTTTGGTAATATTGTGTGACTGGAGCTTTTGCAGTTGTAAGGGGTTTTCTGTTGTCGAGAGAATCACTAATGATGCTGTTATCTGGGGCTCAAAGCCTGATTAGCTTGACGGATAGAGCAGACATTGGCAGCAAGAACTCTGCTTGTATGTGCATTTACGCGTGCGAGGAGAGAGCCGGGGAGTTGATGAGTTTGTGTGGGGGGGGGGGGGGATTGATACAGAGACTGAGACACACACAGAGTCTGATGAGGAAAAATAGGGCCCCTCCTCCTTTTCCTCCTCCTGCCCTTTGTCGAGCTCACACTCCAACACCAAACCACTGCAAAGGAGCCATGGAGGAAAAAAAGTGAGCAGCCGTCGCCAGCCTGCCTGTCAGCCCACCAATGTGTAGGAGGAGGAGGAATACATGCCTAATGTTCTTATCTCATCCAGCTCTGCCTTTTAAAATATTTAGTTATATGTCTCCTGGTTAGTGGGAGGGAGGCTTCGGTGTGAAACTAGATTGAGAGACAGAATGTGACAAGAATTAAACCAGTCTGAATGAGATCAAAATGTGTGGCTGTGTTGGAAAGTATCGTTCCCTTGCCACAAGTACTGTCAGTCACCAATTATTCACCTTATGCAGGGGGAGTTGTTTTGTGCGTTGGCCTTTTCTTGTGTATGGATGTTGTTACTACCTTCAAGACTGTCCTCTCCACATAAATGAAGGCATTGGTCAATTGTTCAACTTAAATGAGCCAAGACTACATTTTCCTGACAAGTGACCTTTTGTGGGTGTGTGAATAAATCCTGTTGTCTGTCAGAAGCAAAGGAGAATGTAGCTTGAGGTCATAATCGATGCAACACATCAAATATATCCCTGTTTCCTAAAAAACCTGCATTGTTTGCAATCTACTGTAGCAGTCTTCCTCTTTCTTGCCTTTACTGGTGCGGTGCTATGTTTCTGTGCACAATACCGTCAACTGCCAATCATTTAAACAGCATGAAACTGGCTGCAGGAATGTATATCCTGTCACTCGTGCACTAGATAGAAACTAAATGCTTACCCATCCGTCAAAACGATTTAATATAGCAGCAACTATTTGCCATGTAAAGATAAAGTAATGAATAAAGAGTAATGAGCGGAGAATAAAGTCACTCTCCCTCTGTGTGTGTTGCTTTCCGAGCCTCTCGGTTCTTGGTTTTTGTAGCCGGCCTGGCCCGGCGTGCATGTTGGTGCATATGAGTCCCTCCCTTTGAAACAGTTGGCCCTCCTCGCTTTTATAAAGAGACTTAAGAGTGTTAGCAGGACAGCTAGCAGGCTAATAATCACGTTACATGGATTTAATTCACTCAGCAGAGTGACCTAATTCCAAGAAAAAGCTCCTTACCAAGCTGAGTTATTAAAATAACTATACTGTAGAAATTCCAACCAACGAAACAATAGCCAAGATGTGGGGGGTGCGCTGTTTTGTTGTTCGGCTCATGGCAAGTCATTGTTTGCAGACATAAGTACAACATTTAGATGTGACTGTGTATCCATGCCAAGCCCTCTGGTTAGAGAGGGGCCTTTGTGGTCTCGAGGGTATCATGCCTGTTGTACCAGAGGACCTCTATCTAAATTCAACAGCTGCTGCTGAAACCGTTCATCCCTCTTTTTTCTTTCTTTCACTGCCTCTTGTTAACTCATCTTCTTGCCTTCAGTCGATCTTGATTGTATTTCCTTCTTTTTGTCTTTCTGTTTTTGTTCCTGTTTATGCTGATTATATGTCTAGATTTATCTACAACAGCTCAGGCTTGTTTTTCACTGCCAATAATTCTCACAGTTTCTGGTGTTTTTAATTCTCTCTTGGTCTATCTGTCTCTTGGTCTCTCGCTCTTTGCCTGCAACCCACCACCTCTTTTGTCTCCTGGCAGACAGCAGCAAATTGCAGGCTGGACGGGGCATGTGGGTGTTTGACATCACACACAAAGCTGAGTGCCATGTACACTTTCTGCATGTACAAGCATCATTTAATATATTATTAGCACACACACACACACACTAACAGATTTAGAAAAAAATGTGCTCCCTATTCCAGCTTTCGACGTGCATGCACATAACTGAAAAGACATCCGTTAAATTACACAATCAAACAAACAAGTATACCTGCTTAAACCGACAGGCAGAGAGATGGACACGCAGATAGAGAGCTTACAGACTGTCTTGTACATTTATGCTATTATTATTTTTATACAGTGCAGGATCAGATTAATGTTTTAAAGGTGGAGCCAACGGAACAAATGATTGGCAAAGGGCTGTTTTTCATCCAGCTTATATAACTGACTCATTTTATTCACCCCAATGAAGACCACATCATGATCCCCCCCCTGTTGTTTGGTATGGTTTGCATGAGCCCACTGTGTGCACATTACAAATGACTCATTGGATGCAGATTCAGCCCTAATCACGTCTGATGGAAAGCTTGTTTGTACCTGCAGTTGTGATTACAGCACTTCACAGCAATCAGTTCAGCTTATTAAGAAATGGAGGAGAAATAATATTTTAAATCGAAGATTGGATTCTGCCAAACTGTCTCCGCTGCCACAAACTAATTATTGTATGCACTGTAGAGAGGGAAGTCACTGTGGAAATGTCAACACGCAATGTCTTACATTGCAGTAATGCTGCCTGATATTCAGCTACAGCTTTTGGGAGTGGCACAAATTGCCTTTTTCTGTTTTTACTTTTGACTTTTTCTTATAAAATAGGTTAAACAGAAGCACTGAGTGGCAAGAAAAAAACATCTATTTTCTTGGCAGTCTCATCTACTATATGTTAATACTGTATATCAATTCAATATATTGGTCTTGTAATATTTACTTTAAAAAGTGTGGAAAAAGGTCAAACTATTTAGATAGTCTTTTTCTTAATTTTTGTTGATTTAATGTGTCATTTGAAAATAATAAACAGCAAAACAGAGATAAACACCAAACTGCAGTGGCTATAGACTGTGGTTAGGTTAAGCTAACTGCCGGGATAGCCACAGCTAGCCTTAGCGAACGCTAACTGACCATCACCTTTGTTCTGTAATTTAAAAGTACATTTTGATTCTTCAACATCTCAGTAAATGAGGTTGTTCTTCCACATAAATAAGGCAATGGCTGAATCTAATAATAACACAGGGGGGAAATGAATGGCAGAAAAACAAGTCCTGCTCACTAGCCTAGCTTAGTGTAGCGGTTAACTGACTCCAGTTGAATTAATGTGTTTTGGTTTATTTCATTCGTAACAAACACGAGCGGTTAGCCTACTCCGCTCGGAGTGCGGCCGTTTGTGCTCACTCTGTGCATGCAGCAATTCCAGCCGACACTGACTGAATCATAGATATGCTCTGAATTCCATTTGTATCTTATTTAAAAACAAAACTTTTAATGCCACAATACCACATATAGTAAAAGTCCAGCTTTCAAATGTTTATTTCAAGTGGAGATTCAAAGTGAGGCATTATCCACACAATGTAGTTAAATTTAGCTACGGTTACTTAGTGTCTGTTTTAGGCGGAGCTTTCAATGCAAATATAATGCTGGATAGTTTATTGAATAATACTGCATCATATTTTGTTATATTTTGCAGGTCAAATCTAAACCTGCAACTTAACCAGTAACATTTATCCGTCAGGTAAATGTAGCGGAACTACAATGTATGTACACACTCAGTATACAATTCTGTTGCTAATTATTTAAGGGCTTGCCTTTGGGGGCCCTTGGTAAGTTATTTTTGGGGTAACATTACAATGAGTTAGATTGACATAATTCAATATTTTCATATAAACATCATAATAAATCTATAGCTGTTTTGGGCCCTTATAGTTGGGGGCCCCCAGGCAGTTGCTCACTTTGCCTAACAGTAAAGTCTGTCTGTGTATATTTTTTCCTGTGAACCAGAGTGTATTTCACTGGTGTACCTGACCGTGAGTAGCCGCAACTTGGGTATGTGACGCAACTATGGCACGGCAGGTGTATTGAAGGGTAGTGTTGGGTGTGCAGTTGTTTGTAAGAGCGGTCTTGAGAAAGCAGCAAGCACTGCATTAGTATAAATAATACAACTTTTACTGTGACACATTATTACCCCCTACAATGCTGAAGTATTGTGCACAAATTGGCAGAAAGGCATACAAAGCGTTAAAATTGTATGCGACTACAAAACCAGCACATATGCTTGTGGATTGAAAAAGGAACGTGATAAACTGTGATTTAACGTGGCAAAAGAATACATCCTTCCATGCCAGGAACAGAGCTTATTATTCAAGCCACTGTTGTGTGCACAGGGATTTTGTGTCAAACTTGTTGTTGAATGTGTCATTTAAAAGACTGAGAAGCAGCGAGGCCCATATGTAATACTTTGAGGTGCAGGGGATTATGGATGTATTATATCCCAGACCGCTGGTGCAAACATAATCACAGTTTAGAGCATCCTCCGGAGATGTATGGCTTTTAAGTAAAGGGCAGAGAAATGTAACTTTCTTTACAGTAGATTATGTAACAGTAGATGCATGGCAATTTGTGAGCAGAGTAAGACCAATAACAATATATAACAGCAGGGTGGTGCAGGACTCACAGAGCTTGTATAGATTTAATGACCTGCTTATGTAACGTGATGCTCCCACTTTCTTTTCACTATACAACCCTCTTGACAATAAGGATAGAAAATAAAACTGCTGCTTTGTGGCCAATGTAAATCTTTTTCATTACACAGTACATCCACATTACATAAGAAACTCAAAAGATGAAAGACCATTTCAAAAAGTCTGCAGACTTTCTGTAGGCGTGACGGAGACATAAGTCACTTTTCCTTGGTTCATTATGGGTCAAGAGCAAAATAGAGCTCCAAATTCTGGTTGCGTTATGTCCCCCGCAATGTTTAATAAGTCTTACTTGAAGTGAAATGATGCAATTTGATGCAATGCACATTTTGACAATCGAACAAATAAATCGGGGTGTCTGCATGGTTACGCGGTTGTGACCGTCTTGGTTTGGCTGGGAACCTTTTGTTGCACGTCATTGCCTGATCTCTCATGTTATTATCTCTGTCTCTCTTGACTGTCATGCTGTCAAATCATTAGAAATATGCCTTTAAAAAAACCCGAAACAAGCTAAATTTATTTCACTGGCTTGCATGGAAACGTTCAGAAAAGTTCTGTCAATATTTGCCATTAATGCTCAAAGTGTTAGCTATGCAACACAAAGAGCAGAGAGAAAAAATGTCAAGGTTAGATAGCCTCCTCTACAGTTGATGTCTGCGGGGTTTGTGGGCGGTGCAGGCTGTCTGCACAACTGCACAAACTGCTTCTGTGAATTTGATACGCATCCCTCTAGCCACCCACACACAGTGCCTACTAGCAGTCAGACATATTTTATTTAGGAAACTAGACTGCTCTCAGTCACTATCTTCACCACCAGTTCTTGGCTGACGTGTGACTTAATATGTTGTACGGAGCGGTTGACTGAATACCTGAGCGAACTGGCTTTTCAGCGGAATGATGCATGCTGGTTAATTAATTGGTTGAGTGGCAACTCAAGTCTGTGTGGGTTCAATTAGTATATCTCTGGTTGGCTGTGTGATTTGTTTCATGGCTTATAATCAGCTGGTTGGCTGACTTCACTAACAAGCTGCATTGCTGTCTGACAGCCTTGTTTACTGACACAATGATTCAATAAAAAAAGGGACATTTTCCCCCTCTCTGTGTTATTCTCTTGTGCTGTCTTTCCACATGCCATCGCTGGTTTCAGGTCATGTACTTTCTTCTGCACTCTGCATTTCCCCATCCTCTGCTCTACTCCTACACTCTATTTCTCCTCTCCACTGCATCACTTTACTCTTCAAGTCCTTGAACACTGCCTCTAATGGCTTCACCTCAGATGTGATCTCTTTCTCTGTCTCCCTGGGGGTCGCACAGCCTTTTACCCAGCGCTTCACGCTGCACCGCGCTCATTCAAAACAGCCACTGTCGCACAATACCACAAAATACACACAAATATAATCAGACACAAGTACAGGATGCATACCACTCAAAGAAAACAGATGGGCCTCTTAATGTGATATGCGTTGCTATTCAGGGCAAAGACCCACAGATGGACACAGCGTCCATGAAATAAATATTGATGTGGCACTTTTTTACAGTGGCAATATGGCAATATAATGTTTTAGTGATAAGCATGATGTGTGAAGTCTCCATCGCTCTCTCTAACACACCCATGTGGTCTCTGCTTCTCAAACTTCCCAAGGCAGAATTAACAGGGAGTCACAGGGGCGGATGAGGTGTTGACAACAATCTAAAACTGTCTCTAAACTGTCTGTGATGTCGTGTAGCTCACTGTGTTTGTGTTACTCTTCACAGGGGAAGTCCTATGTGTTTGACCAGGTGTTCCCCACGAACACCACCCAGACACAGGTCTACAACACCTGCGCCAAGCAGATTGTCAAAGGTGAGTTACATAGACGGGGTTTCCTTTTTTACTTCCCAGATGCATGAGTGACAGCCAAAAGAGAAAGCCAATACACCTTGAATCGACATATCCTTGGGTTCCCCTTACCAGAGCTGTCTGTTTACGCTCTTTTCACTGACTGCATGCATTAACAGCTTCTTACAAGAAGTGCGAAATGTGGTCACACGACTTACAGGCATGAGCATCGACATGCACAAATAACAAGATGCATGCTTATCACAGCACAGTGGGACCGGCGTATCCAGAGGTCCCGAGATCAAACGAAACCAAGCGAGAGTGGAATCTTTCTTTTCTTCATACCTCCCTCCGTCTATCTCTTTTCTACCCTCCGTCTTTATATCGTTTTTGTGCTCACTTTCAAAGTGAGTGTGGTATTCCATTCAACAACTCTAGATGGAGCATGAAAAAAAAGATTGATTTGGTGGGAGACATTATTTACAGACTGGGAGATTACCAAGTAGGTCAAGGAAAGACAAAATAAAAAGGCGAGATGAATCGCTGTGCAGGGTTGGAAATGCATTGGTTAGGGATGCAGCAAAATGAAGGAATGGGATTTGAAATGTGTCAGGGGGAAAAGGGTAACGGAGCAAGGCCAGAGAAAGCTGGTTTGCAGACACATCCATGTTTACACTTTCTCTCCTTTTTGGTCTTTCTGGCTGTCAGTTTCTCTCTGTTTTGCAGTCTTTCCTCTCTTTCTCTTCCTTTCTGTGATTCCCTTTCGCGGGTGTTCTCTGATCTTATTTCGGCTGTCTTTATATCCAGACAGATTGTTAATTCTTTGTTCTATGATGTGTCCTGCTCTGTTTGGTTCTCACTATAACCAGTGCGGAGGCGGTGGAAGATATGTTGCTGAGCTTAGAGTTGTGGTAGAGTTGTGCTTCAAGTTGTAGTGTAGAGTAAAGGCAACACAGGAGAGGAGGAGAGGGGAGGAAAGGTGCCTCTGTGTTTTAGCTGAAAGCCTTTATGATTAGTCTGTGGTCAGATAACCTGTGGCAGTCGGCCTTCTAGGGTGAAGTGTTTTTCTTTAATCTATATTTGACTTTTACCTTAGGGGTTTATTGGACTGTGTCAGCAATATGACAAACAGCAGTGTGCTCCTTTATAACCTCAACTGGTGAGGACGTGTTGTTTTCACTGCAGCTCCTATCAGATGACTGGAGAGAGAGATAAATATATCTGTACTTGCTTGGTACTTCACTGAGTGCCTCCTGGTGAATTCAAGCAGCAGGTATGATGTTTTTTTTTTATTGTGTACAGCCACAGAGGTCATTCAGCAACTAACCAAGCTTGAATACCATTCACCTCTTAGTGCACACACACTTTATGTGGCGCAGTCTGATCTGTCTTTGAAACAAAGGTCAAAGATAATTGTCTCTGTGCTTTTCTGCCTTCCTGTCTTATTGTTTACATACCTGGCTGGCTGAAATCTGAAATTCTGTCAGATGTATTCTTTGGTTTGGCACTCTTACTGCCTTTTTTCATTTTCATATAGTTTTCTTCTTTCTTTAAAATGCTCTTTGTGTCTTTCTTTTTTTAATTATAGATGTACTGGGTGGTTACAATGGGACTATCTTTGCCTATGGGCAGACTTCTTCTGGAAAAACGCACACCATGGAGGTACAGTATGATTAAATAATTCAAAATGTAGACCACTTGCTGTGGTCCACACACACACACAGACAAACATTTGTTAAGAGTATATCCTCATCTGCTCTCCTCTGACAGTACATCTCACTCCATCACTGTCATCGCTCACTATCTTTCTTTCCCAGCCTTTTGTGGCCACTAACCTCCTTTACAACTCTCTCTGGGAAACAACCCTGCTCCCTTTCAAGTCCAAAGCCTCTCTGCTCTCCTTTCTTTTACTATTCTCTCCACTTAATTCATCACACACATGTTCTTATCTCCTCTCTTCAGGGCAACCTTCATGATGCCCAGGGAATGGGAATCATCCCCCGGATCGCAGAGGACATTTTTGAACATATATTTGCCATGGATGAGAATCTAGAATTCCACATAAAGGTTGGTGTGAATTTCCATATGTGGCTGTTAATGTATGTATTTGTGCATTTCTCACTTTTTACGATTTTTATGATGCGTTCAGTGGGAATTCAAACTGGGCCTCTGACGTAATCCTCACATGGATGGGCTGAGTGGAAGCAGCCAAGCATCAATAAATCATGATATATAAACCTTGATAATCCTACTACAGTTGTTGGGCTTTTTGCCTTTTACACAACAGTCTTCTGATGGTGGATAAAACCTCGCCGGACCCACTGGATGACAGATTACTGCGACATCATTTTGCATATTTGCACAATGATTATCCGTTGCATCATTTCTCTATCTGTATCAATTTGTTCTGCCTGTCCTCTTTATTCCAAAGATTACCCGCCACATGTTTTTTGTCTTTTGCTACAGGTCTCCTACTTTGAGATCTACATGGATAAAATCCGGGACCTGCTGGATGGTGTGTTAATGCATTGAACACATGGCTTTGAAACAGTGAAATCACAACTCGCATGTGTTAATACTGTACAGTTTCCTTGCAGTACACAGTTGAAGATTTCAAACTCTTATAGCTAAACCTAGATGCATATGGATACACGGTGATGTTGTCATGAAGGGTGTCAAAATCATTATGAGAGAAAAAAGGAGCTGAGAGAAAAACATATTACCATGCAGTATCAAGTGATGGACTTCTTTTGCACTGTCTTTCGACCCTGAGGCTACATACACTCCTACCTTATTAATGGAGGGTGTTGGCACTGTATGCAGCTTGAGAGGAAGACTGCAGACAGAACTCAGGGCTGATAAAAGACTAACATGGTCTGTCTCTTTTGGGGGTAAAGAAATATATGTTTTTATTTACAGCTAAGATTATATTGTCCTAAAAATAAGCAAGAATTGAACATCAATCAAAAGTAAGGCAGTAAAGCTAAGAGCTTTTTATACTCAGCAAGTAGGTTTAGTGCCTTAACAATACTGAGTTTACATCTCACGGTTTTTATTATGGAAAACACAATACTTATACTTAATACCTTTTCGCTTCAGACCATAACGCTTTGTGGTTTTTAAAGTTATACACACAGAAGCACCACAACATTGTAGTTCATAGTCTTATCACTGAGATACATAACCAGTTTAAAATGATGGAGAGGCCCGGACAAGAAGCTGTAGGCAGCATCCTCGTGGTTTAATCTTTAATCGAGCCAGAGTCAGTGGTGAAAGTCCCCATTTGTATGCAGGGGAGTTACAGCTATGAACATAGTTGACGACAAGCGAGATGAATCGAGGCAGAGAGAACAACACCCTGTGGAGGTATTTGCGAAGAGAAAAAGTGGCTGTAGGGTGATAAAACCCACAAACACAGGCACTCACAAGCACACAGTCTTTAAGAAAAAACAGCCTCCACAATGCTGTGAAATTGAATCATCATCAACAAGACAGGACTTTCCAATGGGAAATGTGAATTTGGGCCAGTAAATGGTTTTGCAAAGAAAACTATTTGTTTTCACTGACAGGCATCTGCTTAATCTCTGTGACTTTGGCAAAGTTCAGTTCCATGAAATACATTGAAAGCTAGACGCTTGTTTTCTCACACCACATTAGCAGAGTCTGACTCACAAAAGGGAACATAGTCAGGTTGGATTATAGTTAAAAACACACATTCGCATGCAGATGCTCATTTGCATCACAGTATTACACAGAGATAATGCTTTGGGTAACACGATGACCTCTTTCCCTTCCATCCTAGTGACAAAAACCAACCTGTCAGTGCACGAAGACAAATACAGAGTTCCTTTTGTGAAGGTGAGTCATCAGCCGTTTGACATGATTCAGTTTGATTTCCCTCCCTCCACTGTGCAGATACCCTATAGTTATGAGATATATGCTTATTATTAATAAGCTATTCTTTCCTAAATGAATTGTGTTGTATAACTGACAGGATGAACTTGATGTGTGAAGTGATTTTGGTTGCTGTATGACAGTAAAGTTAATGAATCATTTTGTAGCATCTCTTCTGCGTGCACTCTGTAGATGGTCCTCACAGCCGGCTGCACATAAGAGACCAATTTTATGTGTCCAGCTCGGAGGAGGACTCGTTTTGTAGTAACTCGTCTTCTACCTTACTATAGTTAGAAAGAGCCGTCGTTTGTGTTTATTCTGGGAAGTACACATCTGTGAATATCTTTCCAACTTTACCGAACTAAAATAGTTTGAGATCCAACCGACTATAACATGGTGAACTGTAGTTTTCACACTTTTTTTTTTGTATAACTTAAACAATCAGAATATCATCTGCTGTTAGGTGGATTTTGTTATCATTTGACAGAGCCAGGCTCGCTGTTTCCTCTTGTTTTCAGTCTTTGTGCAAAGCTAACCGGCTGCTGGCTGCAGCTTTAGGTCAATTTTTCCGTCTAGCTTGCGTAGATGAAAAACAGAAATGTCAAACTTTTGCTTTAAAGTTTGAGAATACTGATTTAAAGTAAAGCAAATGTCTTTTGTCTCCTTTGTAAGACTTATGTGTCTGTTTTGTGCAGACATAAACGTGGGCATTTCTATGTGTAATTTACAGTGGGTTTGGATGTGGGATACAGTGTGTGTGTTGGTGCATGCATTGTATGTATAGATGGTTAATTTGTGTTCTTCACAGCACAAATTAATGTTTGCACGCGTCTTTCTTTCACTAAGGGCTGCACAGAGCGCTTCGTCACGAGTCCCGAGGAGGTGATGGATGTGATAGATGAAGGAAAGGCCAACCGGCATGTTGCTGTCACCAGTGAGTCACACTGTTGATCTCCGCTGTTTGTACACTCTGTCAGGCGCTTCATGTCGGATTTTTTTTTCCACACACTTTCAAGGTACAAAGGTGAGAAATGTATGATGAGGTGCTAAGGGAACGTCTCTTTACAAGTCCATCTCGGGAAAATAATGAATCGAACGGCATTTTATGCAAGGAGTCTGAATAAGAGTCTCTCGTCTCCTCACTTTATTCTTTAGACATGAACGAGCACAGTTCCCGCAGTCACAGCATCTTCCTGATAAACATCAAACAAGAAAACGTGGAGACGGAGCAGAAGCTGTGTGGGAAGTTGTACCTGGTCGACCTAGCTGGGAGTGAGAAGGTAGGACAACTGGGGAATTTTCTCTAAAAACATTAAAAGTATATAGAGCTTTGCACCGCTATAAACTCTCAACATTCACTGTCAGCAGGATTTTGTAACTCTGGGACCAGACGCATTTCTCCATCTGTTTTCAGACATCAAAGAATCAGATAATCAATGCAGTGAAGCTCTGAACTTAACCCTTGAAGCCTTTTAATTAAAGCACTCCCTTTATGCTACTGCACTGAATTTTAAAGGATCTGTTTTAGAAGGCTTGGTTTAGTCTGTCGCTGATGTAATGTCAGGGTTAGTGTTTGCTCACTTTGAGGAATCCAATTGGTTCTGCTGATGGAGACAGAAAATTGTTTTCTGAGAAATAATAAACTATTTTCATCCGTACAGATAAGCTCTAAAAGGGGGTTTCAGTCGAGATAGAGGTCATATTGAGGGGAGCCACAAACAACTAATTGTCCCTTTGTTTCTAGGCCTTTTAGGTGAAACTCGGTGATGAGTCAGCTCGCATCATTGCACCATCTATAAAACAATGTATCTCCAGGACATAGGTCATGCTCTAAAAGACCGAAGACAGAAAGACAGAAAATACATTTAGAGACAAGGCTGAACATGGTCCTTGGCTCCTGGCTGTAGTCTAGTGTTGATGGTATTGATGGTATAGAGTAGTGTGCGTTTAGAGTAGTAGATGGTCATAACGTCTGTATAGATGCTGAAGGCTAATAAGTGCTGATGGTGCATCTGTAAGTTGTCTTGATCATCCCTGGGGGTGAAAAACTTCATAGACTGAGACAAAATATTATTGACTGAGCAGGACGCTGGTGCATGCTCCACAGAAGGCTTTGATAAGACAACTCGCTCTCTATAATTAAGCTCCTCCTTGTCTATCCCCTGACGATTATGACACAGTATAGTGTGACTTTCCTATTAAAGTATGTCTGGCATATAGCTCCTCAAACACCTTCTGACAATTTACAATATAATGCAGAAATGCTTTTTTTGTTTACAGGTCTGTAATTTCCTTCCTTCCTTCCTGTTTCCCAAAAAGAAATACATGTAATTTTGCTGATATAATTCTCATATTTTTGCATGCTTAACTGACCTTCTGTGCACTAATTAAAAGACTCTCTTGGTTAAGCTGGCAATTCATTATAATTGATTAATTGGAAGTGTGCCAACTGAACACACTGCTATCTTTATATAGTTATTACCAGGAACCTTCTTATGAATTCATAGTTACAAATCATTTTGTTTGTTAAACTTAACTACAGGACCTGTAAAATATAACATTGCAGGAAAATAAACGTGGTTTTTCCCACTGACGTTTTTATGCTGATAATGTACTTTATAAACCAATTCCTGCTGTGTGTGTGTGTGTGTGTGTGTGTGTGTGTGTGTGTGTGTGTGTGTGTGTGTGTGTGTGTGTGTGT
>NW_022280031.1:2380212-2456587 GCF_004355925.1 Anarrhichthys ocellatus
TGTGTGTGTGTGTGTGTGTGTGTGTGTGTGTGTGTGTGTGTGTGTGTCAGGTCAGTAAGACGGGTGCAGAGGGAGCAGTGCTGGATGAGGCCAAGAACATCAACAAGTCTCTGTCGGCCCTGGGGAACGTCATCTCAGCCTTGGCCGAAGGAACGGTACGGTGGAGAAATTCTCTGCAGGCTTTCTTATCTATCTTATATATGCCCATACCCCTACCTTAAAGGAGTAGTTCGGCATTTATTGGAAATGTGCTTATTTCCCTTCTTGCCGAGAGCTGGATGAGAAGATCGAAACTGCTTAATCTTCTCATCTAATGTCGACCTGTTCCTTTAACTATATTTTATTTACAATAACAACAATATTTTCATGACATTAGCACTACACTGCCATAATTACCATGCACAGATATTGTAGAAAGCAAACATTTCCAGTGACATGTTAGGTAGTCTGTCCCCTTCTTCCACAGACCATAACGCTGCTACAGCTGGTAACCTATTTCCATATTTCACCAAATTTAACCAGCGAATTCAACCACTCAATGCATTCTGCCCACTCTATACTCCTTCCAAGCTCCATCGGCGTAATTAAAGTACTCAGCATCTCTTATTATATAACTCAGAAGGCTTAGCGAACTCCTCATAAACCTAATCGAAAAGGTCACAGACTGTAAATGTCTCACAAATCTTTCATAAAGCAAGCGGCATTCATTTTTTTGTTCATCGAGCAAGGACACAATCTTTTTGAAGGCGTTCCAGAGGTTAAAAAGGTAAAACTGTGAATGATGCAGCAGATGGAGAAAACCCTCTTCTTTCTTTGTTCTGTTCTGATGCTCACAAGACGTATATTTAGCTTTTAAGAAGAAAGGCATGCGCACGGTGCAATACCGTTATTCAGAATGTCCTCCAAGCTCTTTTAATCGCCTTCTGTCAGTCTTTTTTTATGCCTCTCTTTCTTCCTCTCTTCATGTCTTTGTAGAAATCTCACGTGCCGTACCGTGACAGCAAAATGACTCGCATCTTGCAGGACTCGCTTGGCGGGAACTGTCGCACCACCATGTTCATCTGTTGCTCTCCCTCCAGCTACAATGATTCAGAGACCAAATCCACGTTGATGTTTGGCCAACGGTAACAAGCTTCCGTGCTAAGTAGCCATGGGCTGCTGCCCTGTGCATGTCTGTCTTGCTCAGCTTCAGCTGTTGCTGTTGGGGGATGTTTTTCTGCTGAAATGTTTACATCTCCGACATGCTGTTCACATATTACTGCCTCAAACTTTGCTTCTGTAGAGGAAGGGTTTGTGTGTTGTTCCTCATCATGCTGCGAATGCTTAAAGAGTTTTTTTTTTGTAATCTTAAGGATAAGCTGCACTTGTAGAAGCAGAGATTTGGTACACTTGCCAGCTATCTGCTCCTATTGCTCATGGTCCACTCAAAGAAACGCTGATAGGAAGGTCCTGAAAAAGCCTCCTTATCTATCTCCAGCCTTTTTCCTCTCCCAATATATTCTTTGAATAGTGACTGACACAAGAGTGTTGTTGGTTGAACTAAATAATGCATGACCGAGCAAAAGGACTGACAGAATCCGCAGCAGATATTTGACTTTAATGAGGAGAAGGCTTGGTCTCTGATCTGTCAGCCGCAGTAGCTATTTCACACCGTGATTGATCTTTCTTAAAATCAATATGCTACAAATACTATGACGTGATATTAAACAGATATTTGACAATCTGTATCGAGTGACGATGCACAGGTCCACAAATGTACAGGTTTGTGTGGAATGTGCAGGTCGATGGTCGGATTTGGGTACACGGTGCATAAATTAGCCATTACTGCTTTGTTCAACATTAACTTTATTGTTCCCTGATGTTTGAGTGTCAGCATTTCACTATCTTAGTATCTTTGTTGCACTAATATCAAGGAATAAATTAACAAGGACAACACAGTGCTTTCTCACTGGAGTGTGAAATTAAGTGATAACCACTGATGTGAAATTCACAGCCGGAGCTGAGTGCTTTGGCCGTAGCATCATGAATATTTCAACTCTGTGACGCCACTCATTTGCGTCATGATTGAGCAATGATTTATAGTCGCATACATACAGTACCCTCATCCTCTTATTAACTGTATGACTGCTATATGTTGATGTGGTGAATATGTTTTACATGTTTTAAGGTCAGAAGGGTTTTCACATTTTGAATTCTTGCCTCTCAGTTTACCTTCCTCTACCTACTTGCACCATCAAACACAGTTGTCAGAAACCCAATTTGCATACCAATTAATGAGATGCAAGCCCATTTTCATTGAGCCGCGGGGGCTGAAATACCCTCGTTGACAGTTCGTCTGTTCTCTGCTGTTCTCTCACACACTTTATTCCCCCTTCTTTTCTGTATCTTTTCCCCTTTCTCTGTTTTGCCTTGCATCCCTCCAATTAGAGCCAAGACCATTAGAAATACTGTATCAGTGAACCTTGAGCTCACAGCAGAGCAGTGGAAGAAGAAGTACGAAAAGGAGAAGGAGAAGAACAGGTCATTGAAGGAGACTGTTCAAAGACTGGAGACTGAGCTGAATCGCTGGAGGAACGGTAATACTCTTACAGATATCACGCTGCCAGCTCACAAATACATGGAATATTTTAACTCTTCTGCCGGAGAAGAACTCTGAAACTTGTTGCCAAGGCATTTAGACATGATCAGTACCTTGTGCAAAGTGTATTTAATTGTTAAGTCTACAGCCACTCTTGCAGCTGAGAGGCTTTGCTTTGAGCTAATGTTCACAGTGACCATGACAACATGCTGATACTTAGCAGATATGTTTAGCATGCTCACCATTTTAGTTTCACTTCCTAACTACTGCTGAGGATGGCTATACGTTGCAATTTCATTCGTTTTTGAAGATATTTGGTCATTAACGAAAGTAGTGGACAAATAAAAAAAATCCCCTGCTGCCACTAGACGAAAGGAGTGCAAAACACCCTGTGTGGGACATGAATGTGTGTACCAAATTGTACGGCAATCACACCAATAGTAGTTGAGATATGTATGGCTAAAAATATAATAGTTAATGACACAAAGGGAATGCAAGAAAATCATCATCAGCCAGGGCACTAAGTAATTGATTTAATGTATGGTGAAAAAGATCAGCTTCCTGTACAGTGAAGCAATAGAAGTGCAGTGGTCTCCTATAGAAAACCCTCTACACATAGTGCTTGTTCCTGTTTCATGCATGGAAGAGCACTGACTAAGAGGAATACAAAAATTACCAGCCAGCTAGCCTGCAGACATTATTTTTCAGTCCACCTAAGTGCAGATTTAACCTCATTTGATGTCATCTGAATACATGCCAGTGGAGATGTGGGAGGATAGCAGCCAAACAGACTTGCTGGACTTGTGCCCAAACACTTGAAAATCCCTTTCTGGTCACTTCTACTGGCAACTGTTATTCAGATTTTACACTTTGTATAATTGGATTCTCCTCTCATTGTGCCGAAGGCTTTATTTTTTTTTATGAATCCTTGTGTATTAGTAATCCTCATGGTGACAAGGGCTAATCACTTCTACAGGGAAGCCGTAACTTCTCCCATGTTAGCACACACATACCTGTGTAAGTTCACACGCAAAAAAACACCACACGTGAAGCACTGAACACGAACAAATTTACTCTTAATGACGAGCACGCACACACTTCTAGGCATCGTCTCCTGCTGGGCTGTAAGTCAGTTTAAATGTCAGTGCACTCAATGGTAGTGATGGGCTGACATTCAAGCCACGTAATGAATCTTTTCCGATTTATTTCTCGGAGAGGATTCTCTCGGTGCTTGACCTGAATTTAAAAAACACTGTAACACATCTTTATTGAACAGCTATCAGTGAAAATGATTCCTTTAACTGCTTCATTCCTCTGTTACTCTTCTCTCTCTCTCTCTCTCTCACACACACACACACACACACACACAACTTTTCCCTTCACCATCTGCCTGAGAGGCTCTCTCACAATTTAGTACTTTTAATTTCCTAATGTATAATTTTGACAACATCGTTGCCCCCGTTCCTCCATCTCTGCTCCCTATACTGTTGCCCACCTCAGGCCAGGAACTCCCTGAGACGAACACTGTTGAACTTTTAGGTCCAGGATGAACTTGTGTACAATTAGCATACTGAATTTTCTCACTTTTGTGCATTTCATGGCTCCCCTCTTTTTCTTCTGAACCAAAGCCAGACACGACTCAACTGACATTTTAATTTAAGGTCTGGTATGTTATACTGCTGTTTTATAAGGAAGCTCATTTATGGCACAGAAATATCTGAAACCTGGGATATAAATGTATTAATGACCTATGCTGAAGATAAGTCCACTAATCCCTTTTTTATGCATTAATCCATAGCGGAGGATTTGGCAGAGGTAAGAACGTTTCGCATTTACGAAAGAAATCCAATATTCTGTCTCTCGTCTTTAGGTGAGGATGTCGCTGTGTTAAAGGATCTGAGCCCAGGATCAGAGGACGTCTCCCTGGTGCCTCCTGAATCTGAGGAGCTGCTTGTCGACATCTGCAGTCCCTGCAGTCCTCGCTCCATTGCCTCCTCCATTGTGGTTCACATCTCTGCAGAGGAGCGGCAGAAGTATGAGGAGGAGATCCGCAAGCTTTACAAACAGCTGGATGATAAGGTGAATGAACGGATGCCGCATCAGGAGCATTTCTGTTCATGAATTTAGAGCTGGTAACTCTCAATGGATGTAATGGTATGCACACATGAACACAAAGAGCATATCGTACATGTATTATTCATATTAATGAGTTCAGGATCAGACACATAGTCGTGACTGATGTTGTAACTCTTGGGAATGAAGGTCATCGGGGAAATAGTAATGTTCTACACTAAAAAGCATTCATGTTTTGATTTATTTAACACATGCTCATGTATGTGCTCCACGGTATTGTAGTGTGTCATTTTATTGCTTTTATGAACAGATGTTCCATTTAATATGCAGAACCAGTGGTGTATCAATTGAGTTCCACAGTTTGTATTTCCTTTTCAATGCGTATGAGGGGGAAAATAGCCTTGTCTTTTTCAGTCACATAAAAAGACATGAGATATTTATTAATTGTAAATAATTCATACTGTAATAATACATAAATGTTCTTCTCTCATTTCAAGTAAAATAAGGGCTGGATACAAAAAAACAATGCATAACAGAAAGCTTTTGAAAAAGGTGGCTTTTAAAATAAAGTACTTTTAGAGAAATGTATTTAACTGAATTGTCCTGCAGCTTTAAATTCAGTTTATTCATGTAGAAGTGATGTCAATCAAAAGAGCCACGATATTATATTCTTATCTTCTAAAAAGAGAAAATTGTGTGCAGGGATTTTATCTGTGTGTTATTTAAACCACTTGTTTCAGCTCTATTCCTCTCTATTAACATCATTGTTGGACAGTGAATTCATCATTCTGATGATATTTGTCTCTTAGGTTTATTTTTCTGTGCCTTCATTTCGGATGTGAGTTGGTACGTTTGCTCAAAAGAGTTGTGCTTTGTCTCGTAGGGGCTCTTCACATTGTCGCTTTTAATAATCGTCACAGTCTCTGAACATATGAGACATACTGGTTTTGAACTGGTTGTGGGAATAATACACATAAGAGTCTGTTCATTCTTGGTTAAAGACTCTGGTTAAGCTGTCCACATTTCTCTTTTTCGAGCATGTCAATAACTCATCTGACTCACATACTTTTTCCGACTGTTGGGTCTCTCTCCCCGTCTCTCATGTGTGTGTGTGTTTATCTTACTCGAGATGAGGGCGATAGTTATCGGAATACACACATGTGATTGGCCCGAGTAGCATAAGCGTGAGATGGTTTACTACTCACATATTTGGTTGGTGTGTTTCCTGGACCGCTAAACGAGTGCCGTAAATGCTAGAAAAGCTGCTCCAGTTAAAAGAAGCGCTCCGTGAAAATGTCATAATTCTCAATTATCTATCGGTAAGTCCAGGGTCCAGATACAACGGCGTCTGAGTCCGGACTCTGACTATTAGTGACCCCTGCCTTTAGGTGATGCATGATCAGTTGACCACAGACCATCAAATATCTGTTTTTTGAGTTGTGATTTAACATACTCAAAGATAATCTGTGCTTTTGTCCATGGTTCTACTGTATTCATTTTTTTTTCCTACTCCATATCTCTCATTTATGCAGTTAGTGCAAGCTCAAAACTTATAGTCGTTGTTGGACATAGAACCCAAAATACACGCAATGTACAAAGTATCTGTAATGTACAAGTTTGTGTCATACACTGTAAATGTACTGTCTCTTTGCCTGTGAAGGATGATGAGATCAACCACCAGAGCCAGATGGTGGAGAAACTGAAGGAGCAGATGCTTGACCAGGAGGAGGTAAAAGACTTCGGTTTTACATCCGTTGATCAGTTTGGTTAAGCGGCTCACAGTAGGCTGCATGTTGTAATCTATACCTCCCTTTGAATAGAAGTCAGCTGCGAGAGGTTTATTCCCTCGTCCTTGAGACGGATGAGAAAACATTTTTCAGGTGCCAGAAAGCACTTGAAGAAAATAAAGTATTATTGTTCAATAGTAAGTGTATTTCCGTGTTTAACAGCAGTTTAGAATAGAATGGGTTTTAGTGGCTGCTCAGACACGAATGAGTGGAGGGAAGGATCGACACAAAGATTGATGAAGGATTGAAGCGTGATGTGCGAAAAGGGAAAGATCATTGTTGCCTATTTTAGTCGGCATGGCTAACATTGTAGCTGTTAAGCAAACAAACAAAAGCTCTCTAATTATTCGATATGTGATTTAGAATGCTGTGGATGAGCATGACTCCACCATCTTTGTGAATTTAGAGACCTCTTAATTAATAGAAATGGTGTACAGCCCTTTATTCACATGAATCTACACGAAACAGGTCTGTCTGTATATGCTACTTGTGGGAAAAACAGCAATTAAAGGACTATTAAAATGCAATTACCAACAGTATTTACAGCATTCATAACAGGGGGCTAAACGGCCTGAACCAAGCTTATGCATGTAGTGCACTGCCCAGTAAAAATCTCCACATTTGCTAAATTGGTTCATTCATATCCCCAAATGGGCCTCCTGCGGGTTGAGCTGACATGATGGTGAATACCCGACCATAGCTTTGTGTACAGTAACATGATTTTACATCCATTTGGCCAAACAGAAGCTTTATGCTACAGTTCAAACATGCAGGCACCCTGGGTAGAGCAATATCTTCATTTAATGACATCCATCCAGTAAACTGGCCCACGATGGGCTGCAGCAGTGCACATGCAAAAAAAAAAAACATGATGGCAAAATGATGTCGCTCTTACAGCTTCAAGTGAGTTTAAGTAAGATGAATATTTAAAGTGTGTTTTATCTGTAAAATCACAGCTGTTTTGAGTAACAGGGTTTGTACACAGGCGTATCTGTTACTACCAAGAGAGCGAGATAAATTCCACAATTATGTTTTATTAAAACCCAGCAGCTCTGCCTTTTGAATAATGAAGACACTGCTTGTTGTACACAAAGCTCTTTTCAATCAAATCTTTCTTTATTCACAGTTTCTATTAAGTTGTTAAACTTCTGTGTCCCTCAGCTTCTAGCATCATTCAGGGGTAACAGCGATAGGGTGCAGTCGGAACTCGGCAGGCTGCAGACGGAGAATGAATCGGCTAAGGCCGAGGTGAAGGAGGTCCTCCAAGCCCTGGAGGAGCTGGCAGTCAACTACGACCAGAAGAGCCTGGAGGTCGAGGAGAAGAGCGTGCAGAAGAAACTGCTGGCTGAAGAGCTCGCAAAGAAAATGGTGGGTTTGGCTCTCTGGAGGCTCAGTTTCTTGACATAGAGGTGAAAAAACATTTCTGCTATACTGTAAAAATGGCCGATCAGGGAAGGACAGAAAGAATGAAGAAGAGAAAAATCAAAACAAAGAGGCAGCAACAGAGAAGGATTAGTTATTAAAGGCATGGACAAAATGTGCTGTGGATTATATAATAAAAACAATTAGAAAAAAAAAGAAAGAAGTATTTAGGCATATAAAATCTAGGCATATAAAATGTAGCATCCATCTATCCATTTAAGTCCCTGTCTTTCCAGAATATGTGGAGCTATTGGCTCAAAATGCAATTTGAGAGATAATGATAAATTAGAGAGCTGCGAGAAAGGAAATTTAAGAGAGAAATTCTGATTAACTGTGCAGCCAGCAGACATGAACAGATGCATCTAAGGCTAAAAGTATTAGAAAGAACTATATACATATATAAAGGGTGGAAAGAGGGAAACTCACTCCAGACATTAATCAACAACTTGACATAAATTCACCAATATTGTTCAAATTCCAGCCAGCACTGGCATTTCTTTAGCTCAACCCTGAATTTGCTCTCAGACTCAGTCAATTTTATGAGACGTGGCTGGTTGTTTTGCACTATGACCATAAATAAACAGTTAAAAACTGGATTTCTCTCGGAGGCTGACTTTTGATTTGGTTATGGTCCGTTTTCAAAGCAATCTCACAAAGTCGCTCTAAAGCCGGGATTTTCACTAAATAGCAGGTTCACATGAGGACAGCATTCAATGTTGGCAAAGATTAAATTGCGGTTGATTAAATCTGGCATAGTTCATCTGCAAAAGCCTGTGAAATTAGTGATTAATGATATTCCACTTTAATAAAACAATCCTTTCCATGACTATGTATAGCACCAAACATATTCATGTCAGTTTTTAAGGCTTTGAAAAGTCTTAAAAACAGAATTTTCAATTAGTGACGGTCTGAAGATGTTTTTAGTTTTGAAGTCTAGAGAACTCAAATACGCTGAAACTTTTTTCGTCAGTTAGCTTCTTCGTGGTAGAGTGTTGGGATCCCTCATGGACATGGTATTTGTTCAAAGTTGAACCAGTTTGGGCTATTTCTGTATTTTGTTTTACAGACTTTTTACTGGTTTGGGCGGGGCTCAGTTGTATGTACTTCCGTGCATCAGAGTTCAGTAACATTTTAATCAAAAGCTGTTAAACTTCTTAAACTTTGATTGTTGCTTACTTGGTTGTGAATATTAAATGTCATTGAGAAATATTCAATTTCAATCCCAGTTTTCAGGCGCTTTTAAATGTGGAAAGAGTTTATCAGAGAAGCAGCTCAGTACAAATCTTCTTACAGTGTGTATTGATGATTTTAAAGGTTTGTATTCGAGGTAAGAGACTATTGTCAGAGCTGGCCAGTCGGTTAATGAAGTCATTGTGACTGACTCAGTGGACAGAGTGGACCATTATTCACCTTCTTGAAACCTCCTCAATATTTCATTCGTCCGTTTTACACGCCACAGTGTCCTCTCCTCCCTCTCTGTCTCTCTCTAAAGCTGGTCCAGAAATTGATAAACAGAACTGACAATGTAACTACTCACTGCACCGTTAAGTCTTCTAAAGCCAGCTTAAACCTCCTTCTTTCCTCAGTTATATAACTTAGTACGCCTTCACTATAGATGTTTTAGCCTGTTCTGCCCTGACCTCTCACCTGACACGATGTCCTCTCAGAGACGCGCCTGGCAGTCTGACAATAAATCCTCTTATCCCAGCCTCACATGGGCTTTTCCAACTCCATTCCCTCTCACTCCTCATTACAAATTCTCTATTTTCTGCATCCCAGCTGTTATGCTAATGTGCAGTGTTGCAGATTTACATTTTTTCTATATCTACAGTAGACATGGAGCGGCATTGACCTAGAAAAATGGTGCAATGGAGTACATTCATCACTGTCTTTACCCCACGTTCACCTCAGCAACCTTCATCTTGCTTTCAGTGGAGGCTCCTCTCTTCTTCTGCAGGAGGCCATGCCATCGCTCACTGTCGCTGCCATTCTTCTGGTCCTTTTAAGCACCTTCTTTCATCCATCCGTCCACCCTTTCTATCGTTATGATTAATTCCATTCATCATTCAACAAATCATCTCTTCTCTTCCGAATCGCTTCATCAATGTTTTTCATTGACCACATTTGCTTTTACTTACCCATGAATCGATTGATTTTCTGTTAATTATTTCCTACCTTTTGTGCAAAGTTAATGTTTTGACATGGGAAGTGACCTGGAAAATGATCACATGGCTTGAAGTTAATGAGGGAGATGAAGATGGAGAGGCTAATTACGGAGTTAATGTTACTGTATTTAAGGTGGTAAATGGTTAACCATCCTCTTGAACTTTATTTTCTTTAGCCCTGTAGAATTATCGATTGGACCCAAACTGTTTCATCATGTTCGAGCCATTGGACCTTCAATGGTGCAGCTGCCTGCTGTACAAAATGGAGCTCCATAATTCACTCTCCCAGATGCTTTCATCCAGCGCCGCTGCCATCAGCCCCTATCTCAGTAGTTTATTGATTTGTAATTTAGTGGCTGTTCTGTTTTTGCTACTCGGATTTGTTGGATGAGAATGAGGTCAGGGGTTGAACTGGGTCTCGCAGCTGTGTGTGTGTTTGGAGGTTGAAATACTCTCAATCTTCTACACAATGTTCTCTCCTGGTGTTCCCCTCTGTTTTCTGAACTTCCTCTCTCGTCTTCCTCTGTGTTCACTCTTTCATTTCATTCTTCAACAGGCTCAGCTCATGGCTTTAGAGGCAGAGCTGTCTCGTATCAAGGCAGTGAGCAGCCACCAAAGGAAACGCATCTCTGAGATCCTTAACGGTCTGATGAGGGACCTGAGTGAGTTCAGCACCATCGTTGGAAACAAGGACATCAAGCTGGTGAGTGAGATGCAAAATGCAGGCTTGGAGACATTGTGTCTGACAAAAGACGAGACATTTGATTTGAATGCAGTTTTTAATATTTCTTACTGTTTCAAACTTCTCTACCCAAATGTTTGAATCTCTATAGTCGCCCACAATCAAAGTCAGAAACATTTAACTATTTGGACACAACCGATACAATTAACCAGAAAAAAACTGCACCCTCCTCATTTTAGAGTAAATATTTAGAGCGCATAGATGTCACACACAGACTTCTGTAATCAGCGCATCTTACTCTTTCCAGTGAACATGACGTGTCTGAGAAGGAATGTCCATACATGCTTTTAAAATCATATTAAAAAAGGTGTTGCTTATTAATCCAGATCCTATCAAAAAAATACCAAACACCTTCCCAACCAAGGTGACTTGTACTCAAGAGGGTACTTGGACAAATTGAGCTTGTAGATGAACATCTCTAAAAAAAACAATTAAAAACCATTGTCTTGCAACATGTATAGGTCCACTCACACGTAAAATTACGAAATGACTGAATATCCGAACTAATTCTGGAAATAACAATATATGGAGTGCCTGGTTAAGACATGTAACCTGTAAATAAAGCTGAGCAAAAACAGATAAGGCTTCAAACGTTCAAACTGTACTGCAATGTCAATTAAATAGTTATGTGTAAATACAGTAAAGCTGTATCAAACATGCACTGAGTGGAACATTAAAACCTAAGACAGAGTGGAACATTTAAAATGTCTAGTGCATCATTTTATACGTTTCTCTCTAATTCAACCTGACGTGTTAGGCATCTGGGGGAGTTTGAGAATCTTGATGAGCATTTAAAAGAAATACCTGTGTGTTTGTGGCTGTGTGAGTTCCAGCTGCAGAGCCATGCATTATAGTCGGTATTTGCATTTCCGTCGACTATCAAGATTTCAATATTTCACCTGGGGATAGGCAATGGGCATATCCACTGATGTATCTTAGCTGTTCATTTCAGAGCATCTGAGTCACGGCATCTGCTAAATGATGCTATTAACCTAATGGATGTGCCCACAAGATGTCAGAAAGAGTTTCTAAGATGCCGCCCTCGCCTTTTAACTTCCCAGCTGTCTTTAAATCGTCCTCGCTCAATCTTAACTAAAAGTCTCCACTACTCTATTAACAGTCTCACTTTCTCTCTACCTCATTTGTCTGCAGCCAATGGAGGTCAGTGGTGCGATCGAGGAGGAGTTCACAGTGGCCCGCCTCTACATCAGTAAGATAAAGTCAGAGGTTAAGTCCATGGTGAAGCGCTGCCGCCACCTGGAGAACATCCAGATGGAGTCTCACCGCAAGATGGAGGAGACGTGTAGAGAGCTGTCCTCATGTCACCTCCTCGTTTCACAGGTGAGGGACTGATGGAGCAAATAGCTGAAAACATCTGGTCCAAGAAAAAAGTTGGTAAATCTGTCAGTGTCGCAGGAAATGTTGGGATTGATGTGGAGAAATCAGAACAATATACACTGAAACTTCCCAGTGCAAAATATTTATTATAATCACCAATGAGAGATTGACGTTTCCAGTCTTCATCAGACTAATTAACATCACAGATACTTACGTGGGCCTTTGTTTAATATTAATCACTCTGATGAAGAGCAGTGGGCTGGAAATGTCACTCAACTGTTTGTGGCAACAGCACATCAGAAGTTTTTAGTGTACAAACTGTCCTGATTCTTAAAGGATTGCGTGTTTTGTATTTTTTGTATTTACGTGGTTGCTTGAAGGCATGATGTTGTGAGTTTAACTATTATGGGCTGAGGATAAAATTAACCTGCCAAATACAGGGTTCATGTCGGCTGTTTCAGGTAAATATTACAGTTGATCTGCCTTCATGAGAGTTAGGAATTGCTTTTTAAAAAGGTTTTCCTGATATTAAGTATTCTATGTTAAAAATAGTCAAATATTAAGGTGCATTATATATTCCATATTTCTACTGTCTGGTACCACTGACTAAGTGTTTACAATTCTAAAGTGTTTCACATTTGAATTAAACTCCCAAATAAATTATGAAGGCCATATTAAATGTAGATTATATCCATTTCACAGTGAGTAAATAGTACATTTTACCCTTGGTGTAAAGCGTTGTATTGTAGAGGTCACTTTCTGCATCTGAGACGCTGTCTTCTGACTTTCAGCACGAGGCAAAGATCCGCTCTCTAACGGACTACATGCAGAACGTGGAGCTGAAGAAGAGGAAGCTGGAGGACAGCTACGACTCTCTGAGCGAGGAGCTGGCCAAACTCCAAGCTCAAGGTAGACTAATGTTATATTTTAGTAGAGTAAAAAAAAAAAACTATAATAATTGAAGTGCAACAGTAGCACAGCAATGCTTTGACCTGAATGCTGATGTCAGCATGCTAACATGCTCACAATGATAATGCTAACCATATTCACCATCCTAGTTTAGTCTGTTAGCATGCTAACATTTCCTAAAAAGCACCAACCACAAATTAGCCTCTATCTGATGATGATGGCTACGCTGTACTGGACAAACTAAAATGTTGACCTGGTGATGAAGCTAGATGAAAAGTGAAAGGATCAGGATTCACTCTGAGGGGAAATTAATGTGTGCACCAAATTTCATAGCAATCCATCCAATAGTTAGATTCTTTTTTCTGGACTACAGCGATGGACTAAATGACCAACTTTGCAATCCACAGAGCCGTGTTGCTAGTGTTACTAAAGTGGCGATGGATGGACTGTATAATCTCAGTGTTCTACTCTGAAATACTAGATGCTGAAATACACAGCCAGGTTGAGGATGCAGCATATTTGTAAGAGTACATAAACCAAGCTTTTGAGGTGAAATCTAACAATCTAGCCAAGCCCAGGGTTCAAGGATCAATATTGAATAATCACAGTCAGTGCAGCACATATACAATGTACAGGTACGGATTTGTAATAAAAATGTCTTCGCCCCCCCGGCTCAGGTTGAGATGTTTTATCTACGTGATCGAAATAACAAAGCAGGAAGTGTTTATTCCAAGTCTAAAGTGAAGTAGGAAAATGTCTTCTTGCTCACTGCACAGTGAAGGACAATATGTAGATTGAGCTACATTTTACTTAATAAATGACTTGCGATGCCAAAGTCAAAAAAAAGTTGAATGTTGGGACCCAGCAAAACAAA
This sequence comes from Anarrhichthys ocellatus, assembly GCF_004355925.1. Taxonomy (NCBI): domain Eukaryota; kingdom Metazoa; phylum Chordata; class Actinopteri; order Perciformes; family Anarhichadidae; genus Anarrhichthys; species Anarrhichthys ocellatus. The sequence continues at coordinate 2,394,101 of NW_022280031.1, forward strand.
ATCATGTGTAGACAAAGTAAACCATGAAAAAGACAGCAAAGGTATCACTGTGTTTAAGTTCCACCGAACTGGAACTTTGAGGAAGTGCTGATTAAAACTATGGCTTCAGTGGAGCGTTTTAGTCTGTGCCAGGAGCCTTTTTGTCCTGTCAAGAAAGAACAACGGTAAACACCGATGAACAGCTTCGGCTCCAAAGCCTTTTATAGCACCAGCATGAATGGATTAATCGTACATTTGAAAATGTATGCTAAGTCCATCTAACTGCAGATATTCACAGGACACTGATGCAATTCACCAATCAGGCCAAAGGCAATGCAAGTCAGTATTCCCGAGGAGTCGTTTGGTGGATTATGGGCGGGTAAATCAATTTTGGCCCTACTCTACACTTGAGGCATGCGGTCTTTCAGTCATTACAGAAGTAGACAGATACAACGTGCCACAGGACGCGTTGATCACCGAGCCTGATGCGAGGTAGAGGGCTCTGTAATGTCATCATCCGACACCAGGAACAGCAGTGAGTTAACGTCAGATCGGCGTAACACAATAGATGTCACATTAAATAATATGTGTTGTTGCACCCGAGGCACGGCTTTGGATCACGCTGACCTCGCTGTCAACATGAAGCAGCAGTACTGTTGTGCTGTCAAAGTCAGGTGACTGTCACCTCTTCCATCTTCATCAGTGTCTTTTATCTGCTCTGTCTCGGTTTCTCTCACTGTTGTTCTCTTGAATGGGTGTGTGTTTTGTTTTAGAGAGAATGGCAAAGGTGACCGGCGGGGACCATCACTCATCTGCCCAGGAGTCCTGTGATATAAAGGTAACCATGACTACAGTGAGAACAACGTAGTGTGATGACCTTTTGTCGCACGCCTCAGCACTCAGCTAACTGCAGGTGTGATGCGTTTGTCTGTCTCCACGAGTGTGCAGTCATGTGTGCGCATACTGTGTCTAGGCTTGTACATCAGATCATGATTGTAAACCAGGCCTGCAACTAACAGTATTTTTTTTTTTTTTTAAGGAATAGTTTAACAATTTGGGAAATATGTTATTTGACCTTCTTCCTGCTGGTTAGATGAGAAGATCCATGCCACTCACACGTCTATATGATTTAGTTTAGCTTAGCCTAGCGTGAGACTGGAAACGGTTAGGCGGACTCAGTCCAAATGTAAAAACATCGTAGCGAAAAAAATGGTAATTTTCAGTTTAAGGGGGTGGGGGGTTATGTGTCTGACTATTTATTGGTTCGGAGGAGTTACTTCCTGGAGTCTTTGCTGGCTGTCTAGCAACTGGTCCCAGCCAACAGATGTTCAGAAACATAACCACCATTTGTTATTTTTATCACACATAAAATAGATTGTTAATTAGTGAACTTCAGACGTGCTGGTTGGCAGACTTTTTGTTTTTTTTTTACACACTTTCCAGTTTTCTATGTTTTGATCAGTTGTGTCCAATTTTGTATGCATTTTCTCACCAAGCTCTTGGCAAGAAAAACTGTTCAAGTGAACAGTCCACAACCACAAAATAGACTAAAGCAGCAAGTCCTCACATTTGAGATGCTGGAAACAGCTAATGTTTGATGGAAAAATTACATTTTCTGTACATTGATTTTTCAATTATTTGACAAATTTTCTCGGCACTATCATGCCTAGATTAACCTGTTTGGGGTCGCGGGTCAAAGCTAGCAGCTTCATTACATTTTACACAGCAGCACATTAGTACTGGATGACTACTAGGCCCCATGGTTTTCTGTATGCAGGGATTTCAATTAAGTATTTATTGTTTTGAATTATCTGCCTGTGCTGTACTTGTGCACGTGTTCATGAGTTTGTTTGTGCATATCTGTGTGTGTGTGTGTAGGGCACATACCAGATTCATTAGCCTTGTCTCACTTCATACCATACACTGTATGTATAGATGGACGACATGACCGCTCCCCAAAAGTGAAGCTAAAACACCTTGGTCGTCTCCTGGTGGCTAGCTGCAGGAAAGGTTATACATCCCGCACCCTCCATGATAGCGGATGGCAGATGGGCCAAACAAAAAGCATTTAAGTTCACATCCAATAATTTCATTTTAGGTAGTTCTTATCACGCTGATGTATGTTCAAGTGCCCATTTTTTTGATTAGTTTGGCTTTAATTAGTTATTTGATTCTATAAAAAGGGGGTTGACTTCATGATTGACAGCCGTGATTCTGTGGCCGTGCTCTGCTTGCGGTTGGTTCAAGTGGATGTATAGGCGGGGCCTCGATACCATGGCTCCAGCCCCCAAATTACTACTGCGCAGACTCTTATGTGAAATATTTTGGCTTCACCTCTGTACAGTGGAAAGAAGTAGGGTCGCGTCGTCCATCTACAGTCTATGCTTCAAACTCAGTGGCGGTGTATAACACAACCTTGTGTGTGAGTGTGTGTGTGTGTGTAATGCCCATGTGGCTCTCTCTGTCCACATCTGCACTGGTGTGTGTAATTATATCCCCTCTTGTTCGTTAGTCATTTAGGTTTCCATTGGTTCCCACCTCTACTCTCTCTAAATGTATGTCTTTCACACACTCTTGTTGCTCGTACCTCAGAGGGCTCTGGAGCAGCAGATGGAGTCACATCGTGAGTCACACAGCAAACAGCTTGGGCGCCTACGAGACGAGATCAATGAGAAGCAGGAGATCATCGACGACTTGACTGAGTCAGTGCTCCATTGTAATTCTTCACCTTCTCTGATATACTGCATCAGGATTTCTAAATTAGGGGTCCGCTTTAGAAATACTTTTTAGGCATAAATAGGCCTTTCTACTTCTATCTTTCAGAACAGACTGTTGGCTCTATATAATACAGTTTGTATGTGGTTCCAGAAGCAGACAGCTTACCCACTCTGTCAGCTGTCTGTGGGCTCAAATCTGAAATTCAATTCCACCCTCACAAGCAGTGTGAAAATGCCAAAATTTCGGGATTCATGGTGTCAGTAGTTGAGTTCTCAAAAGGCCCTACTTCTCGAAGCCCCACCCAAGCTGCAAGAGGGGCTGAATTCAATATGTGTGGGTAGTCGCACTAGGAAGCTGAAGCTTGTGAGGACTTTAGAGTCAAGCTGCTGCTGAACCACAATGTGAGGAGCCACTTGGCTTGTTTGGGCTCCTAGAAAACAGGCCATTTCAAGTGCCTTCTTGGGAAGATTTTCTGTACCAGGCGTGACCGTAAAGGAGCAGCCTGCAGGGCAGACCCTCTTAAGGAACTAAAGTAGGTTTCACAGCTGACCGGGGAGTGTCTGGTAACACCCAAGGAGCAGCTGCAGAGGATTTCTGAATGAAAAGACTACTCTGCTGGTCGTGCTGGAATTGCCTGATTTGGATAAGCAGCTTGTAAATGGATGGATGGAGGGATGTCAGTGGGTCAGTGGAGTGGAGCAGTGTGGCCCTTCAGATCCTTAAAGCAGAGCAGCAAAAGCGGGTGTACAATAAATGTTCTTCTGAGATTCAAGAAGAATCAAAGAAGAAAATGGTTCAAATTGATAGGACATGCAGTGGCATGTATAGGCGTGCACCTTTTTGCAGAGGGAAGGGGCATTAAAAAATATTAAAAAAACAGAATGTATTTGTACAGTAAAGGTACAGTACCCCTTTACTTAGCCATAACGCCTGTCCAGATAGTACAGCTCGGATGTGACTTTAAGGAAAAAGTACATCCTAACTCTACATAGTGACAGAGCACAATGACGTCCCGCCCACAGCAGAGGGGAAAATAATTGATTGCACTTCATTGACTTTGTATTGCATGAAGGTGCCTCCTTCTCAATTCTGTCTGCTAGCAAACCGCAGAAAAATGCCTAAAAGCTGATCTGTGATGGGATGCATTAACGACATTGAAATGAATCCATAACTACTTTTTCATAAGCTGCTGAACCAAAAAGCTGAGCTGTTAAGAATGCAAAAGTTGATACAGGCAGGAAATAACACGTGAGGCATCCTGTGGGATCCTGACAGTGTGCCTATGTGTGCGGCAAGCATTTTGTGCAAATAATGACAGTTCTAGGCTAACTATGTTTATGTAAGTTAAGCTAAAGCATTTTGAAGGTATGAAACTTGTGTTTATAGTGGAATGTGAATAAATCTGAAAGCTATGCAGTATAATGTTTGAAAGTGCATTAGCTGACTAGAATAGCTTGCAAACACATAGCTAACATTAGTTGCTAACTCGTTTCATTCATTTTAGTTATGAACTGCACCCCTGGTTGGCATAGGGGGATAAAATAATTTTGGCTAGCTGACCATCATTTCCAGATTGCATCCATTGTATCACAGATTATATTTCACCTTTTAGTATTTACCTACATGCTGAAATCTTATTTTTTTTGAAAGTATCCATTGAACTGAGTGCGCTATTATTCATATTTTCAGTTGTAACCAGAAGCAACAGCTGGAGTTGGAGCAACTGCACTGTGACTTTATACATCTCAGGAGCCAAGAGCGTCACAAGAGCCGGCAGCTGGAGGAACTGACGTGAGTCTCTGCTTTACTGTCCTGGCCAGCTTTCAAACACTTCACCATATGGAGGCCCCAGGGCGAGCGAGCTGCCTCTTTTGATTCACATCTTCCATTTCTCTCTGTCATTTGTCTTCCCTTAGTCTGTTTTATTTTCCTCTCACTCTGCAGCTCTGTCATCCTACTTTCCCTGTTCTCTCCTTGTGGCGTTTTACAGTCATTAAGTTTGTGGCTAAAATTATCTGGAGGATTACCCTTTTAACCCTCTCTTTGCCTCTTTCTGTCTTTCTGTGTACATCTATTTGCATCTCCATTATGGAGTTTAGGGATAAGGTAGCAGCTGGCTGCTAATAGGCCTCTTTCTGCACTGACCTTTGCAGCATATTGCATCAGATGGCAGATGGGAAACAGCCCACTAGTGGGGCAGACAGTCTATGATTGCGTTTGTTCTTTATTCATCAATTATTTTAGCAAGAAAGTGGTACTCATTTGTGGTAAAGAAAAGTTCATTTAGAATGTTCTATAGCATTTGACATTGGCATCATAGAAAGTGTTATATAATCTTCTATCTATCTGTCTGACTATAGATTTCTCCATGAGCGACATGAGCAGTCAAAGAAGGACCTCAAAGGGCTGGAAGAGACTGTTGTAAGTCATTATTTACTGTCACGTTTCTCTTGGCTCCCTCAGAGGCCACTGATCCACTAAGTACTATAACTGCTTTGACTATCGCTATTTCCTTTCTCCCTTCATACCAAAGGCTCGTGAACTCTACACGCTGCACAACCTCCGCAAGCTTTTTGTTCAAGACCTCACGACTCGAGTTAGAAGAGTAAGCCAGACGCAACTTCAATACACAACACACTTAAAATATTACATTTTTCCACATACTATAGCAAGTGTAGTTAGAGTTCATGTGGCTGCACCTGGACTGAATGCAATTTCTTTTTAACTATAGTATTTGCGATGGCAGTGTTTTTTCAAACCTAACAGATCTGTACTGTTTCTGTCAACAGAGTGCACAGATGGAGCTTGACGATAGTGGAGGATACATCACCCAGAAACAGAAGATTTCCTTTCTTGAAACCAACCTCGACCAGCTTACAACAGTTCACAAACAGGTAACAATCAGCAGCAGATGTAAAACTATAAATCATAGTGAAGGAGACTGAAAATAACCTTTTACCCGTCTACCATTTCTCTAAAAAGAAAGATTTGTACGGTTTCCCTCAGCCTGGAAGTCACAGCTGTGAGCCAGAAGCGCCTTCCTGGATAGAATATGAGAGGACTATAAGAACCAGCCAAATTTACAGAGCAGTTAACGGTGTTCTTCATTGCTCTCCTATGGGCAAAAGTAGCGCTGGCTCCATCAATCATCTCACTACTTCACATGAAAGTCTCCTTGAAAGCAGGGCAGGAGGTGTTAACCACGCTGCCTTCGGAAAAGGAAGCCACACAGCATAAAGTTGCTACTCAGATTTGATAAACACGAATGAATTCATCATACAGGTGCACACAAACACGCTCAGTCTTTCTCCTATCTCTAGCTCATGCGCACAAACTCTCAAAGGCAACCTTGTGCTGAAAAAGATGAGACTATAAACACACAGACACACACACACACACACTTTCCATCTTTCTTTAATATTACTAAATTGACTACAGCAGAGGACGGAGTGTTTGTGTGCTAAACGTTCTGCAGACTGGCACATCTACTCGTGCTGTCATATTGGTGAGAGCTGCACTGCAGCAGTGCCTGGCAGAAAACCAATCCTAAAGTGGCTGCTGGGAAACTCCATCCCATCCACCACCTGCTGATACGGTGGGAACAGAAGATGAAAGTCATGGTCATAAATTAGAAAAGTCCCAGTGGAAAGTGATAAGACTGCCAAAGACAGGCAGCGGGACAGTGTGCTGGTGCTATGGATGAGTTTCTCTGTCCCTGTACAGATATACAGTAGTAATGTCTGCCTGTCTATCCATCTGCACATACTCACAGCTGTCATGATTTCGCTCATCACTTTCCTCCTGTGGAAATCTTCACCTCCATTCTTGTTTTGTTTTTTCCTTTTAAAATGACTCGCCACCAAAAAATAAACTAGTACCGCCAAACCTCCTGTGGTTCTATTGAACTCCTGAATCCTTCGTCTGTTAGACAACTTTGCCTGTTTGCTAAACCCGCTGGTCTTGTAATCAGTATCCCAGCAGGCTGGGGATTACTTTGCATGACCACGTAGCAGCAGACTCTGTGTTTAAGGTGCTCAGTCGATGGGCTTTTTCACGTTTACCTTTCCCCACTGCTGTGAGCAGCAATTTAAAAATGATTTTGCTTCATGATTGTAACCATAAACAAATAAGGCTGTTATCTAGAAGCAACCAGGTTGTGTTTTACATTATGTGCCTCAGGATGGTTTTGTTAACACAAATTGCACTCAAAGCATTGCCTGCTTTTTACTCGTTTGCTGGAGTGCAGTCAGTTAAAGAAATCAAACTTGTCGGTGCTGTTTTGGTGAAATCGTAAGTTAAGAAATAATATGTACCAATATCAATCATATTATTTTTACTACTAAATGATAAAATTGGGTTAAGCTGTGTCTTCCTATTGACTGACTGAGGTATATTATCAGCCCTAAGAGTCCCTGATGGTTGAGCGCTGCTCTTTAATGGAGGTGGGCAGTAAACCAATGATCTATGTGGGCGTTCCTGTCATGTGCAACAGGAATGATGACAGGAGCGCCCCAGTGGCTGTGGTCAGACCCGTCTAGAAGGCGTTTTTTCCGATTAGCTGGCCTTAAATTTGAGATAGTCAATCTTTACATAAAAGGCAGCCTAGTCTTTTTCCCATCAGGTCACATGTGATGATCCTCTCGACTGACTGCACCTATTTGGCTTTAACTGACAAAAAAGTTCCGGTTCAAGGGTTCTGTTCGCTTTGCTGCTTCCATTGTTGTGTTGCTATACTCACTGGCCATAACGTGCTGTTCTCGGCACGACAGGTTGGATCCCTCACACTGCAAAACAGGAAGATGGAAGTGGATAAACAAATGATATTTTGTCATTTCAGCAGTTGATTTATTAAAACTCTATTAGACGATTGGATATATTGGTTTGGGAGCAGACCTTGTCTGGCGAAACATCACGATGACTTTAGAGTTTATTGGGTCTCAGCCCTCAGGTGCTGTGCAGAGATTACAACTCTGCCAGCTGCCACGGACAGCTTTGTTTTCTGTTGTGGGGCCCCCACACTAAAAATACCAACACTCACAGAGTACGCTGTGAGACACTTTGCACAAAAATGAAATGGTTAAACAAATGATATTAGAAAAAAATTAAAAACACATTCTTATTCTTCCTCTTCAAAACAAATGAGAGCAAACCTTCATACACAGGTTTCTAATTGTATGTAGCAATATTAAAGCGACACAAGTTCTTCATAAATTGTATTCAGAAAATTCTAAAAAAGAAATACATTCATGGAGAAAACATTACCAACAATTTGACTAACTTTTTCTTTGAATATTGTATATCGTTGATATCTTTGTTTCATTTGAGAGGATATATTACATGGTCACTGACATGTACAGTTAATCCCTGGGCTTACTGTATATGTTATCGTGCGTGTGTGTGTGTGTGTGTGTGTGTGTGTATGTCTGTGTCTGTGTGACAGCTGGTACGTGACAATGCAGATCTTCGCTGTGAGCTTCCAAAACTGGAGAAACGGCTTCGGTCTACAGCTGAGAGAGTTAAGGCGCTGGAGGGTGCGCTGAAGGAGGCGAAGGAAGGAGCCATGAAGGAACGCCACCGCTACCAGCAGGAGGTGGAGCGTATCAAAGATGTGATGAGGGCTCGCAATCCCTTCCGAAGGCCCCATGCTGCACAGATAGGTAACACACGCACCGCGTTCACAGATTCAGCTATTTCAGAATAACTGAACAGCCATCGGCAGCAATCTACATTACATGTTGCTGCATTTGTTATTTCAGTAAAAGCTATATAATCTGATTATCCTCTAATCTTTAGATAGGCATTGATCCATTGAATCCAGTCTTTAAAATTGGATCTGTGGGTATTAACATGCAATATTCCAGAGTTAGTACATTCCTGTCTAGGACATTAATAACTTTCTTATAATTCTTGCAACTGCATTTACATGTCTCAGTAGTTTAGATCTGTGCAATTAAGCTGAATCCAATCTAATTAAGTCAACAATCAAATCACACACAACTGTTTTCATGTCTATTCCTTCTACTAAAGCTTATATAGAGTCATATTACAGTTTTTCTGATTTGTTTTGTATGTTTTTTTAGTTCTTCTCAAAACAAGCGCAATCATCACAGTAATTTAACACTGCAGCTCAACACCTGCAAATATTGCCAATTGGCATGTTGAAATAAGTCAATCCATCAGCCAGTGCATCTTAAAGCTTCCTCATTGCTGAAACAAAGGCAGTATATGTCTAAGGTTATGTGTCAATATGAGTACACGGAAATTCTGTTGTTCTATTTCATGTCAAATGTAATATCTGATTTATTCTGCAGCCGACTGAATGATATCATTCAAAAGCAATAACATGTTTTAACAAAGCGTTTTCTTCACAGTTTGAATGTTAGTATATAAGTAGTGTTGAACGAAAATAAGAAAGACAAATGTCTCAATATATTAAGATTCATGTAAATTACTATAGGAACTGTTGTAGAAATCAAACCATGTAAAACCTCTCCACCAATCTAATGCTGAGGTTGCACATGTCGACACTCGTGTCGATCTGGCTGCATCACCTCATCTTATTCTTTGTCTTTGTTCTACACCTTGAGAAAAATCTTTTGGTCCTTTCATGTCTCTGCTGTGTGATTCCACCACAGGCAACATCCATTGTTGGATTTGCATCGTCTGTCATCTCCTTCCTTCCCCTCAACCAGAGCACCGTATATTCATACACCACCTCCTCATGCATGAGTGAGATGTGAGATGAGTTTTCACCGCCAGTCTTCTGGTTCTATATTCAGAAACTAAAAGTACCAGAGATTTAGGTTCACCGCTGTGGAACACATTAATATGCTTGATAACCAAATTCAACAACCTGTGTTAGTTGCTTTAAATTGTGACAATATTTATAATACCTAATGATGATTATATGTTAAGATATTTGTAGTTATAGTATATAATATTTTGTATCAGGATTTACGCAGTGAGCTCTTCTGAGAGAAATACAATTTATTAGAAAAGCAGTGTAATCCATTTCAATCACTAAGACTTACTCCATCCAATTGCACTCATACGTTTGAGTTCTGTGTGCGAAAGAAAGGAGACGACTGTGCTGCTGTGAGAAAAGGAGCTATTCATTTGAGGGTTTTTAGAATAACGATTTTCATTTGAGGATTATACTAAAGCAACTGTGAGTAACTGTGGTGTTATATTTCGTCATCTCTTTTTGTAGTGAAAATTATTGTGTTTTTGAATGTATTGTTAAGAGTTTTTTTTCATTATTCAAAGGAAGAAAAAAGGTCTCTGGGGAAATATAAATTTTCATGTTGTGTGTTCATGTTTGAAACTTTGACCAGAAGGAGGATTGTGTTGTGTATTAGGTTGATAGAAAGGTGACATGACTGCTCTATGCTAGATGTGATTGGCTGTATGGAAACAAGGTCTCCACCTGGATACTGGATCGCTATTCTGCACTTTGATATATTCCCAGTACTCCAGTCACATTTAAATGTATTAGTTTCGTGCTACAGACGATGTGTAGCAATATCCCTTGTGGGCAGTATACCGATAAATATGATGTTTTTGTCTTTTGTGGATGAATGGATCAGTCAATAGATCAATTCTGTTTTATCGCCAACAGCCAAGCCTGTGCGCGCTGGCCACTACCCACCGTGCTCTCCCACCAGCCCCTTCTTCATCCGAGGCTACAGCGATCACCCCATTGCCTCCAGCAAAGCTGAGTTCCACAACATCAAGCACCAACAAGCAGCAGCTGCTCCTGCTGCTCCTGCAGCAGCAGCAGAGAGTGAGCCCAGGTTGCCCGAGGCCAACTCCAACCAGAACAGCCCCACCAAACACCCCCACTCCCAAAACAATGATTCACAAGACGACGACGCTCAGGACAACACGTGAGTAAACTCGTGGAGTAATACACATCCTTGGACATAAGTCCTTGAAGTCCACTTGTAGTTTGTCCAGAAGTTTCAACATCAGTGCAGTTGTCATAACATCGATCCGCTGATGTGAAATACAGTGAATGCTCCAGAAACAGCGACAGTAGAAAGTGGAGTCAAGATTATTTTGTCAAAGGATTTCCAAGCTCTTTACATTCCAGCTTTTTACAGCTCGGTGTGTCTGTGTCTCTGATTTGACATTGATTTATCATTTAGTGGCTAAGTGAACACTTGGGTACACTTATATTTGCCAGTTTTTATTTATTTTTTAATCTAGAGGTCAAGATTTTGACACACAAATCCCAACTGTTACGTTTACGTGAATGTCTCTTCCTCCTGTTTGTAGGCTTCGAGCTGAACCACCGAACCACGCAGACAAGAACACTGCAGACAAGAACACTGCAGACAAGAACACCGCAGAGATGCTTGATTCAGAGAACGGTGAGCCCCGTTTACATGGTGACAGTTAAAATAATGACATCGTATTTTCTTTAGTGGTTGCCATTATGCCATCCCACCAGCATTTGTGTTTGAATGTTGTTTTATACTATTATAAAGTGGTGGCTGTTAAACTAGTTTACAGCAATTGCCTCGCTGCTGTGATAACAGTTCAGCCTGCTGTTTCTCTTTTTTCTTTCTGCCTTCATCTTCTTGTAATGGGCTCGTAGTCGGCCGTCTTAACTGTAATTCCTTAGTGTGCGGAAAAGAGTTTCGGTGTAAGTCAACTGTCTTTGGATAAAATGTCTGTATATTTATGGGCTACTGCCTCGTTTTTCGGAATTCCCTAAGGACAGGAGGATACTGCTGCTACTACTTGAGGCTTTTCTCCTCCTTCATGTTTGTGTGTGTGCGTCTGCTCTCATCAGAAGCAGACTCTTGAGGAGATGGATTAGACTTGCAGTGTCATTACTCAGCCAGACAGATAACCACCCAGACAGGCTGAGTGCCCACCTCAGCCTCTGACCCAGTGATGACAGTTGTAGAGTTGTGTAACAGCAGTACGCCTTTTTGATTCTCCAGGAATATCAATGAATGTCGCAAAATGGGTCAGAGCCAATATATCAATCTGCTGCGACAGCACCTACCTTTTATTAAATAACGGTTATTAGAGATGTTATCCGGAGAACCCTTCAAGAATCCAATCAGGCTGGTTTTAGTTATTGCTTCCCATGATGCTGTTTCAGAAGATATTCATCGCTGCCAACAAGAAAATGCTGAGAAAACACCAACATTTGTCTCTTTGTGGCATAAAAATACTCTCGCTCAACACTGGCAGCTGTTCAGATGCTATGACTCGTCTCAGGAGATTTGTAAATAAGTGTGCAACTTTTTTTAGGTTTATTTTCATTTTCAATATTTTACTTAGTATTCCTCCCCAAAGTGGACATATGCCATTTTTGGAATGGATGTGCTTGTGCACTATAATGTATTCTGAAGCCAAACTCTGAAGCCAAATTTCCTTCTGGTCCCTGACTTGTAATTTTCCCTCTGGGTTATGATTCTCCTCGCTGTTATGCATTCTAAAAAGAGCTTATGGGAAAGTGCATAACTCAATGCCAAATAGCTCGGCAAGGCATGCGCCCCAAATGTCTTACTTTTTCTGTATTTTGAGTCTGTTGAGGCGTCGCCTTGACAGTTCCTGTTAGGAGAAGCGTTTCATTAACTGCCATACCTTTTTTCAAAGAGATTAAACCGAGCAGCCTTATAATCCAGTCATGTGAGGCTCCTTGATTATAGACAGCTTATCAAATTTAAGCACATAAATTAAGTGAGCTTTCTGCCATGAATATCAATGAATAATTGCACATATACTTTTTAATATCTGGACATTGATCAACAGTTGAAACATTTTGATACGTCTGGGTGTCAATATGTTGTGTCATATAAAAAGCCAACTGAATATTTTGTGTCAGGGTAGTTTCAGGGAAAGCACAGGCCTCTTAGAGTTGTAGTTCTGCAGTAGCTGCTAGGAGGAGGAGGATCCACCGAATGTAACTATGATCCATTGTGCTTTTATGCAACGAAGCTCTCTGGGTGGGAGGACTTCTTTTAAAACTTGTAGCACTTTGTTGTTATTAGTTGTGTCAGTCGTACTGTATTAGAGTGAGTGTCCTCATCAGAAACATTTCAGAATTGTTGGTTTGTTCAAACATTGTAAAATGACTCATGTTTGACAAGCAAGCTCTGGCAGTCAGGCAAATAAAATCCTCTCCAGAATAAGGACAGCATTGGTCATTGGTACAAACAGTGTGAAATGAATGTTTATGTGTCGTTGCATATGTTCGTATACCACTGAGAAAACCTTCTGTTGTGTCTGCTCTGAGCTGATTGAGTCAGAAGACCAGTATAATGCACATATCTGTCTTTTTAAAATGAATGACAAACACTCTATTCAGTCATTTGTGTTTGAGGACTTGTTGTTTGAGAACCAACACATTATGCAGCTGCTTGTTCCAAAGCCATCTATCTCCGATGGCTTTGGGCTGTTTCAGTTTAACCCATCTGTGTCTGTGACAAACCCACTTCTTCCCTAATTTACACACCACCAACCCTCTCACCGTGCACCTGCCTGCCTCCTTATGCACCTCTTTCTGTCTGCAGGAAACACCACAGATATCAATGACAACAGGTACGACTACCTCACCCTGCCTGAGGACTGCAAAACACCCACTGCGGTTTGTTGTCGTCTTACTGCAGGCTTTCATTTTGTCAGTCATGGGCAGAATTAACCTCTAAAATGTAACTTGTTGTAGTATTTTGTATGACTGATTTAGTTTTAAGGTTCATTTTGGACTCTTTGATGGGCTAACAACAGCTTGGCTTCAACTGAAGGTCCTGAAATATTTACTTTTAATAGATCATCAGCTATCAGTTTCAGAATTATTGGCAGAAATAGAGCGAGATGAATAAAGGTAATATCTAGCATGTTTGATAAAAGTCAGTTATAGGCAAAGAACAGGTTGAAGTACTGTATGTCATTGCCACATTCACCTTGCATGCACCAATACCCCCTGTGTTTTAAAACCAATTACTGTAACATTACTGATTTGCTTCCCTCACTGCTGTGTCTCTCTGCTCCCTCGCTGCCCCCTTCTTGCTGTCATCGCTCCTGCTGCTGTGGATGCTGCTACTGCTGCTGCGACCGCCTGTGATTCTGGTGCGTTGGACAGCACATGTCTGAATGTGAATTCTGTGTCCAGAACTGACGTCTGGGACAATCAGGACCCAGCCAACCTCTACAGCCTGCAGCAGGAGGCCTCAGCCAGCTAATAGTCCTGGGCAGGTAAGAACACAGAAAAACAACTCTTCTATGTTTGCGTTACAGAACATAGGTCAACGAATCATGGGTCAAAGAGCTGTCAATCAAAGCTTTACTCCACTGAACTTATCCATTCAAGTTTTGACATAACATCTGAAAAATCCCCCTGATCTGATCTATAAATATTATACACTTAACATAAAGAATAGATGAGGTCTTTGAAACCAGAAGCCCTGAAGCTACATCGGCAGCTTTCCTCCGTCAATTGTTAGTTTTTAATTGTTCTATTTCAATTGAACGAAAGGACTCAAACAAATAACCAAATTCTCTGAAAACCTGAAGGCTTTTGTAACTTTGAGTAAACTTGCACCTCTTACGACGATGACATTGATGCTTTTTCAAATAGCAAACAGTAGGACGCTTTTAAAGACTTGCTTCAATACTACATCTGTACACATACATTGTCTGAAAAGCTTGCCTCAAATGGCAACATTAAATGATTATATATAGATTCACATATATGTTACATCATTTTAATTCATCTGAACGTTTGTCCCGAGAAGCACGGGCCTGTATCCCGAAGGCGTTTTACATGCACTGCAAATAATGGCAGCGTCAATTCTCACAAATAACTGTGGCTTGCAAACTGCAGTTAAATTTGGTAGAGCTACAGGGCTCTTGCATGCTAATGCATGGATTGAAAGTATGACATTTGTTTTGATTATTGAAACATGTCAAAATTTACAGGAAAGGAAATAATCATGATGTTGCAGCTTGCATGTTTCAGGAAACAAAACAGCCCCGCTGCTTATCAAACATCACCTAAATAAATGCCGTTTGAAACAGAATATTTACATAGAATAATAAATGTTCTCTTCTTATCCAAACATATCCAGCAGTTAATTTCTCTTAGGTATATTAAAGCTCTATTAGACGATTGGATATATTGGTTTGGGAGCAGACCTTGTCTGGCGAAACATCACGATGACTTTAGAGTTTATTGGGTCTCAGCCCTCAGGTGCTGTGCAGAGATTACAACACTGCCAGCTGCCACGGACAGCTTTGTTTTCTGTTGTGGGGCCCCCACACTAAAAATACCAACACTGACAGAGTACGCTGTGAGACACTTTACACAGAAATACCCATCAAACAGCATCTGTCTCGGATCAGCACCGCACGCTCTTTTAACTCACTCTCTCATAAATCCCAACGAGGGTCGAAGATTATACAACAATATAAAACATATTCCGCTGGGAAATACCCACAGGAGAAAGAAGAATTAAATGATCAGTGCCTCTGGGTTTTTATTGCATCCCACTAATTCTGCTGTTACACGCTTTATTCGGTTGCCTTTTTCATGTATTTAAGTGAATATTATTCAGCACCACTTGTCACAGGGACAACAGTGAATTTTATTTGGAAACCTTAGTCTTAATTTGCAGAGGATTGCTTTGCACAGTGCTGGTGAATTTGACATCCTATGTAGTCTGTCCCTAGACTACTACATGCAGCTCCCAAACACAGCTAGCTCTCAGTGAAGACACCAGAAATAAAATGATTTGAGACATGTTCCTTCTGGCACTGTTGGCATGACTCACAGGCTGCTCTTTCGTTCTCCCTGTTACTCTCAAATGTAACTGACTGTTGCTCTTACTTTCTGTTTCTCTGTTTGTCTCTCTCTCTCTCCAGGCAGATGTTTTTTTTCCTGAGGCCTATTCTGTAAATCTGCATGCAGCTGATCACTGTTCTCCCAGCCTCTCCTTCCTCCCTCATCCTCACCTGCTGTAAACAGACCCCTATCTCTCCGGTGTCCCCTTTCCTTCCCCTGCTTGCTCCTCTTCAATCTCCTCTCCTTCCTTTACACTGATGCGGGGTGTATGTTGGTATCAGTAAGATCCACGGCATGCGCTGCATCTCAATTGTCTGACTTGGCAGATTACACCCGTACTGCTGCACACTCTCCCCCATGAAGGTGGGGAGGAGAAGGTGCAGTGCTGTAGGTAACCACTAGTGTGTGCTGTTTGTCTCAGTGAGGATATCGCAGTAAACAAAAAGGCAACAGTACAATTAACAAGAAGCTAAGTCTTAATCACTATTACCAATATTAAACATGCGTATGGATCTGAAAACTCAACAGTGAACCTCAGGATCACTTGGCTAATATTTATACTTTAGGACTGTGCATGTTCATTTTTAATGTTGGTCTTCAATACATAAAATAGTAAGTGAGCAAGTAAGTCCACATTGGCATGAAATGTTTCAGTCTCAAATGAAACTGTTAAATGGGAGATTCAGTCTCAAAACAATGATTGTGTTTAAAGGACGAGGCTGGTTTTATTCAATCTTTTTGTTGTTGTCAACAAATCTCATGAAAAGATGAAGACCAACAATGCGTTACTGTGTCTCAGTACTTTCCGACGTCCCCAGCCTGCCTGTGGCTCTCAGTCTCAAGCATACTGAAGATGTAAAGGTTTAAAAACAGGCCTTGGATGTATTGTTTTATTTTTTTACCAAAAGGCTCCGTAATTTCCTAAAAACAAATAAGGCATTTTTTTATTTAGCAAGCACTTCTAAAACAGGAGTAAATAGTGAATTTATTGGGGACCATTTTCAGCTGTGGATTAATTACATGAAAACACATTTGGTGTTGTGGTGAGTTTTTACAGCAGCAGGATAGTGTGAGTGGGATTGTCTGAAAGTAAACTGCAGTGCCATCAGGCTTATTATAACACAATGAGTTATTTATTTTAGAAGCAGTGTCAGTAGTCATAGTAACAATATAGTGTTTTTTCACATGTAGACTACAGTAGGTAGACCAACCCACAGAACACAAACTACACTAAAATACAGATACGCACACCTGCCACAGTTAAAACCTGGCCGATCCTTAACTTAGACACTAGACAATTTGACCTTTTCTTAAAATAAACAAAGGAAATTAAGTTTATATATAGTATACAGTAAAGACTTTAACTCCTCAAGTCACAACAGTTTTGTATTTTGGTACCCTTTGAGGATATCTTTCAGATACGTATACTAGATAAATATTGTAGTCACCCTGTTAACACCCTATATCCATATATAGTCCAGCAAGTTAGAGATCACACTTTGGTGAAGACCTCGTCAACTTGTGAGCTTCAGATGACTCCGGTGATGGCACTTTTTCACCAAGCACATAAGGAGCCATTGTCCTAAGTGAGGAAGTTGATCAGAACATCGTTCACTCAAATATTCAGTCGCCTCAGTATGTTTGACTTTTGGTCCACTGCACTGGTCACAACTAGTCTGAAAGGCAACTTCGTCTGAACCACCAGTAGAGTCTAAAACACGATTTCTGATTGATTTTAAAAGACTGATTGTGTCGTAGTAGAGACTCTTAAGCTGTAAATCATCGCTAGAAAAAAACGTCCCGTCAGGGATCGCCTGTGAGATATTCAATCATTGTCATGACAAGAAAAAGCATGGCAGAGTGGGAAAAAAATAATTGTGTAGCAACTATTTTTATACTGCTAGTTCTAGTTCTAGATATAAGAAATATATATATAATTTATATATATAGTATTTACCATGAGCTCTATTTAAAATGTTTTTTTTTATTTGCTATTATTTATTATAGCTTATTCATAATTTATAGCAGTTGCTGAATGTGAAGCATTTGCTTTGATGTGTGCTTTGAATGTTTTGGGTGTCAGATTTCTAGTGTTTTGTCATTGAATGAAAATGCATGTACCTGTGCAGCTGTCGTTCCAATACTGATGATTAATCCTACGGTTCTTCATGAAGCACCTCAGATTAATACCAAAGCCCTGATTGTAGTGATTCATTGAAAGAGTTCTGTATATCCTCTGATGGAGACATAAACCAAAGGTTACTGTAGGTTATCAGCTGATACAGCCCTGTCTTATCCCTCTGACTCACACACAGATCGCTTCATCACACAATGACCCCAAAGTACAGATACATCACATATACCGGGTTCCTTGGGTGCAGTCTGAGTTATCTGAGCAGATAAGTTGATTGACACACACACGCCGATGGTCACGCCGCCCTTCAAACTCTCTCATTGAGCTCCTGATCAGCCAGTCAGGAAAAGAGAATCAAGGGTGACAGTAGACGGACTGTGTGTGTGTGTGTGTGTGTGTGTGTGTGTGTGTGTGTGTGTGTGTCTCTCACTCGTCAACTTTCTGCAATTCTTTTAACAAAGCAAATCCGTAACGCTTTAGTTTACAGCCTGCAAATTACAGTGTAGATATGTTGTGATATAATAATGTACTTACTGGGGAGGCTCGATGGAAGAAGTACATAAGAGGGTTACAAATTTGTGTTTAGGGAGGGGACCTAGTAATAAATTGTACTTTAATTAACTGGCAGAGATGGGGGACCAACGTACTTGAGGCCTTCACACACCGGAAGCGAGACACACCAGAACACTTGAAAAGACAGAACAGCTTCACAATTGTGTCTGTTCAAGTTTCTTCTTCAACATCAGTTTTGATTGTCAGGTGGATTCAAAGACGACATTACTGTTCTTCAGTATCTTATCATAATATTAACGATATATATATATAGACTTTGTTATTTATAGCTACAGCTGTGAAGGCTGTAAAGCCCAATGTTTTGTTTTTTGAGTGACATTAAGTGTACACCATATTAATAATCATAAGTTCTCTGCATTTTAGTTCTTTCTACTCTTTAATTCCCTCCCCAGATTTGTCCCGTGTAGTTACCATTTTACTGATACCCTTGATATACTTATTACGTTACGTTACATTGTGGGCTGTAATGTCAAGCGTTACTGACAGACCCCCTCTTCTATTTATATTGAGGCTAATCAGACATGCATGAAGCACTTGATCACATTATGTTCTTTATCCTTTCTCCCTGTGTTCCTCTTCACAAGACTTTACACTGAGTGTCGAATACAGCAGCCGTTAATTTTGACTTTCTTCAAAGGGTCAAAAAGGACATTGAGAAGCTTACCACAATCATAAAAGTTAAGTGTGTTTACATAACCTAAAGAAACCATTAGTTGTCAATTTGTTGTTAATGAACAAAAACCACCAAGAAAACAACTGTTCCTCTGACATGCCCGATGGTTGTATACTGAGCTGTAAATGTTTGGGCGAGTGTAGAGTTTATTTTCTGTCTTATTGTTCTGTTTGTCTGACAGTCATTGTAACCAAACTTAAAATATTCTGGCAAAGGTAAATAATATGTGAAACTGTAGCCGAAATATGCAGAAATATAACTATGACAAGAATGGTAGGGTGGTTAAAAAAAAAAAACAGATGCAATATGTCTGTGTTTGTACACATGTGCGTTGGTTGGTTTGTTGATAGCGTGGGATTTAGTGCATGCAGTACTTCTGTAGCTGCTCAGAAACAGTACTGTTATCTCCTTTCAATAAAGATGATTCTATGTTGTATCATTATTACACTGTCTTGTTCTTACTCTGCCACTTTAACTATGTCGGATGTTTACCCCTTAAGCACTTTGAAAATGCACATCGAGCAGATGTTGACAATTCTCTGTCATAGAAAAATAAATGCAGAAATGATTATTTGCTTCAGGGGCGACGCCCCTGGTAAAAACATTTTGCTTATCATGCACTGATCAATTTTGAGATGTTATGCTATTTTACGTCCATAACATGTCTTCTTTGAGATTGGCAGAAAGACGATATACAAAATGCACATTTCGGTGTTTATTTTACTGCAGTTTTTCTATTTGTGTATGTAGATTTCTCCTAAATTCACCAAAGGTTAGCCTTACATAATGGCTCATTTGCATATTTAAACATATTTCAGAAAACCTCTTTTACAAAAAAGAATTGCCTTAATGTAACTAATCATTTTGGGAAGTTTCATGTGATATCTATTAGTTAAAATCTTTACCCTATTCTCATGGGTTCCCTTTAGAGAAATAACAGTGTATTTATTTTCACGACTTTATGATTGCCATAAATATAAAGACTTAAGATATTAGGGGGTACGGTATGGGTACTAGTTTCTTCTAGGTCGAGGGGAGAGTCCAATGAAAGATGTTAAATCATGTTGTCAATAAATCCAGATATACTAACAGGTTGATAGAGAACCAGGAGAGTTAAAGCAGCTGTAAAACAGTTGCAACAGTGTGACAGGGGGTCGTCTTATCTAGAAAGTATTTTAAAAAGTGTGAAGTGTACGAGGAAAATCTGAGAAAAACTAGACATTTTGTGCTGGAACTTTTTTTCCTTTTGTGTTCTTCAATGATGCTGTTAATTATATAATCAACATATCATCATCATCATCATCATCATCATCGTCAATTAGAATTATTGCCAGAACTGACATGAGCCAACAGAGAGTCAGTCACATTCAACCCCAAAATAAATCAATAAGTAGAGCAACAGAGTACTCAGAGGGGGAGGGCTGTCTGTCTGCCCTTTGACATACTTATAAGAGGTGAATTTGTTTATCTTTGTTGATTTTCTGTTTACTAGGGCTTTGATTTTATAAATCAGTCACACAATCCGTGTATAACTCGATACAGTTTTGTTCACATGATTAGGCTTTAAGTTGATATGATGATGTATTTTGTGTTTGAGCCCAGCCTCTCACTAAACTGATCCTTTTCATTCTTGTGTGCATATAAGATGTGCTCACACTGTGTAAACAACGGTTATTTCTGAAACTATTAGCTTTTAGTTCGTTCCAAATATTTCCAAGTTAAACACTTTGGGACCTGGGATACAAAACAAACTTGTACAGCTGGTTCGTTTGGGTCCATCTGGTGTCACAGAACACTGTGTATCTTCATCTGTCCATCACTGTATTTATCCACAGAGTTAATGACCTTCGCATTTCTGGTCTTCCAGTATTTGTTAAAGTTAAAGGGCGAGCACAGAAACACTTTCCTCCTTCAGCAGATAAATTAGTGTATGTGAATGTCAAATGTCCAAGTGAAGTAGCAAAAAGCAAAACACTTTTTTGACTGAAGAAAAAAAATTGAAGAAATGCATATTTTGAAGTGCTTCGTCAAAGCAGCTATTCGATGTTTTTTCCTTGACATTCATTCAGTGCTCGTGGAAAACCTTTGACCTGGTTGTCGTAGAACCATTAAAGACGTATTCAGCTATGGCAAGTAGAAAGTGCATACAATTCAATAATGAAAAAGCAATAATGCTATGAATACATTTTGCAATAAGTCATTTTCTGTGAATAGACAAAACTCCAGGACAAACTCCACTGCTCTACTGCATGACCTCATATATCAAGTAGAGGAGGTTTACCTGTCCTGACCTGAACCAGCAGCCATAAGGGTCAAAGTGCAAAATAGCAACAGAGGAAAGCAGAGGGCACAGATTACAAAAACTGACGCAGATTTACTTGAAAACACACTCTCTCAGCAGGGATCATCAACTGAAACATTACGTCTCAGCCGGTAGACCGCTGACTGAGCGCCGAGGTTAGAAGTCTGTGTGAGTACAAATCTGACACACCGACAAATGTTTCTCGTGGATGTCTGCCTGACATATGTATATCTGACATCTGTCACTTTTATGGTTTTAATCCCACAGTTTCTACTATCTACAATTTTGTACAAGGTGTTCTTTTGAAAATGACAGAATATAGAATAGATATAGAATAGAGTGAACTCTGACTGCTGGAAATTCTTAGTAAAAGTTTCATATTTGTACATCAGTATTGAAAGAAAACGATCATGACCAGGTTTTAAGTATATTTGTTTAACACTTCTGAAGGAAAGTTATGATTGAATCAGTTGATTTTTGTCAACAATATACAATTTTTCTTTCTTTTCTTTACAGTAATTAACTTTCAGAGGTTTGAAAGGTTTATGTTTGAAAGGTGACCTCAAATGTTTATTTCCTCTTGTTTCTCAGTTGAGCTCAAGATGACTGATCATGGTCATTGAAAGCCTTGATTTTAGCTATTAAATTAATACTTAATTATGGCTCCAACATATGATTAGCATATCATTATTAAATTGTCTTTTCTATGATCATCTTACTGATGAAAATCCATCTGAAATAGTGATGATAGTCATCATCATCAACATTAGTTTAAGTGCAGACACTTATTAGGGAAATGATACTATCAGGCGAGTCCATGATCATCAATGAAAACTTAACCACAGGTTTTAAGGTTCCCTGAAGCTATCATACACCTATTAGCTATTACCACACTCGTCCACTTTGTCCAAATCTGGATGTTCTTTTAACTGCCAGTTGAGGTGGAGGTGAGCCCTGAATGCAAATCCAGTTACATGTGGCTGATGACACCCACATTTTGTTTTGTTGTAATAGGTCCAATGAAATTGATTAAATAATATGGTGAAAGGGCAAGTTGGTGGAATTATTACTTGAAATCAGTGGATTCATTATTTCCCATTACAAACAGCAACTATGTGTGAATCAAAACTTTGATTTCATTATTTTCAGTCATTCGTTATAAGCAAATGAGAGGAAAGTAAGACAGGCTGCAAGTGAGTAAGAAGAAAAGAGGACAAGCAAATGAATAAGATCCCTCACCCTCAAACTGTATAAGTATGGCATTAAGTCTGATCTGCTCAAAAACATGTCTCCCTTCATCTCTTTCTCATCATCTGCAGCCACATAATACATCATCTGTGTATCTGTGAAGAGCTCATCTGCTGTGTTGACATTTCTCCCGAGTATGAGCAACAGTATGGATTATAAAATGAGGTCACTCTGTGTCTTTTACTTCTCTGGCAGCCCTCTGTGTACCTTATCTAGTGTGTGAACCTCCACTGAGTCAGGTAGACTGGCTTTATCACTTGTTTACGTTGTATAGCTTGAGCTCAAGTGACTTGCTGTGGAAAAGAAGTGTAGGGTTACTACCATTCAAAAACCTCTGACCCTGATATGTTTCTGCATTCAGATCAGGCACATTTTCATTTTCGGATTCACACGAGAACGTGCTCACCTCTTCGGGACTGAGGCTCATCAGGAATATTAATGCTTTTGGAATGAGGCAACCCGCCAGCAACGGGCCTGTGACCTCATTTAATCTCTCAATTCATAGTTTAATATTCTGGACTCCACCTCAACGAGCCTCAACAAGGGGTAAATTTACAGTGAATAACAGGGTAAAAAACCTGCTGCACTGCCCTCTAAGGGTTGAACATTTCAAGCATGTTGCACTTCTGTCCCGTGATGTCACGGCTATTTAACGGGTGAAAACACCTGATTTTACATCACTTCCTGGGGTGTCTCAGTCCATAGAGGGCAATGCTATTATAACCAGAAACTGAGCCATGTGTGGATCCAAAATGTGGTGAGTAAGGTCAAAGAGTTCACCTATTATGTTCTGCAATCCTTATCGGACCAACAAACAACAGGCTAGATTAGGCAAATACAAACCTGGCGCATATCACAATGTCACATCAAACGTTAGTTGATTTCCATTATTTATCCTCAGGGGAGCAAGATAATGTGTGTGAGACTAACCTACAACTTCTATACGCGCAGGAGTCCCAGTAGATAGTCCTCCGTGTTTTGGCGTGATCCTTTGGTAACCATGATGACTGCAGAGCCACCTAAGGGACTGTTGCACCGAAACATCAAAGCCCGTCAGTCAGATGAGATCTCTGGTCATGGTACAGACAATATGCTATTTATAGAAAATGTATAATATATTAATTTGTTTGATTGGGCTGTATTGTGTTCTACTGTGTTGGTTTGCAGAAAATCATTGCATATTTAGTTTTTTTTTTTCTTTTTTTGCATTAGTTTGTGCAATTACCAAGAGAGAAATTTAAATTTCAATACATGTAGTATTTGTTTGTGGAAGGTGGTAGCAAGAAAAACAATATGCTTGGGAATTGTATTTAAAATGAATCCTTAGTTTTGCTCTGAATGTCAATGGAAATGTTACCAATGTAGGACATTTCATCACACGTCAACTCAAAGTGCTTTACATTTAAAGAGAAAATATAAAGATTCTGTATAGGCACAAAGGTAGCATAAACAACATAAATATATACACACGCGCATACAGCAAACCACACAGCAATAAAAACCAAAACATCAACACACACACACACTAATGAGCCATAAACCAGGTAGAATAGGGAAGTTTTTATTAATTAAACTAGTAAATTGTATTAGTTGGATATTAATTCAGGTGCAAAATGTACAGTATATTGTGCCGGTTAATCTTAAGCAATTTATGTTCTTCTCTCTGCAGTTGAGGACCGTAATCATTTACAAGAGGAAGATCTAAGACGGTGGCAGAAACATGCACAGGTAACCCATAACTCCATTGCCCAACAGTCCTTCAATTATGCAGTTTCTCCTCCTGTTAAAGCTGAGAGCTACCAATCTATCCTGGTTAATTCAGCAACAAACCTGTACTCATGTGTGGCTTTTACACGTAATGTTTTTAATGTTTGCTTTATTGCATCTTGCTGTATTCTGTCTAACCTCCTTTTACTTCACTGTTCTAATCCTTTCAGAAAAGCCCTTCTAGGGATTGGTTTTGCAAATTAGCATCCACTTTAACACAGTATGATACTGTATATTTCACTAGTATTATGAAGTGTTGTGTCATAATAAGCCTGCAATGCTAAAAAGTAGTATTTATTTCACATAAAACAAGATATTCGTGATGCATTGTGTAAAAACAAGTCCCTACATTTCACTGAAATGTTACTTGCTAGGTGATTGTGTCTATGAGATATTTTGACTAGTAATTAGACAATATACTATTTTACATTTTTGCAGTGTAGCTGTCTTCAGTTTGTCTTGTATATTGTATCTGTCTCTGTCAAATAAACCATAAATGCATGAATAATCTTGAAAAAGACAATACAAAAGCTAAGATTGTGCAGAGTAAACAGGATACAGTGTAAAAGTTATATTTTAAAAATATGGGATGCAATTCGTGCTATATTTAGGGTTGAGAGAATTGAGAAAGCTCTTTCTCCTGTGTGTCTTGAAGAAGGTGAAGGAGAAAGTCCTGGAGCAGGTCCAGGATCAGCTCAGTGATCTACTTGACAAAGCTCTGACTGAGTCCATCCAGCCTTTTACCCAATTACAGCCAGCAGTTAATGGAAATATGTCCAAAAGACCCTCATCCAGGTAAAGAGGAGGAGGAGGCAACTTTTACTAGCGCACATGTTCCTCATTGATGTGGGAGATATGTTTATCCTCTTTGCGTGTCTGTATTTCTTTTAGTTCTCAGAGAATGGATGACGGCAAAGTGTTCGTGGACAGGCCATCGCTGTTGGAGTAAGTGTGAAAGACAAGTCTTCTCCAATATACCATGACCAAATATTGTTTTATTTATCATGCTGTCACCGGAGTTACAAAATCAGCAATATATATTTATTGTAATTCAGATGTATTTTGTACAATCATTAAACGACAGATAGAGAGACTGCAAACAACCTCGTATATATACAGTAATAATCATCATGAGGGAAAGAAAGCTGAACATTTTTGAGGAATATAGATGTATGCATGATGGGTTGGAGAGGAGCTATACAACTTGTTATTGTGGACCGCAAAACTGTATACAAGACATGAATACAGATCATTCAGATACTCCCATGAGCATGTGTGTGTATATTCTCTATTAAAGAACCTCTTACATGTCTATACAGCACTACATACATTCACATGAATACAACGTAGAGCTAATTTAATGAGAGCTCTACTCCTCTTCATCAGTGAACTGTTTGAGATCAACCACATCAGGACCATCTACCACATGTTCATCGCCATACTCCTCATCTTCTGCTTTAGCACGCTGGCTGTCGACTACATCGACCAGGGCAGGTCAGTGGGACAAGTGTGTGTGTGTGTGTCTACGACAATGACACGCCTCAAACCCTGTGACCCTGAACTAATAAAAAATGATTTCCCCAAAGCCTTTAGAAACTTCTTATCTTCTTCCCCGTGCGTCCCTCCCTCCTTCTCTCCCTGCCTCTCTGCTCATCTGGCAGCAGAAAGATAGAGCAATTAATCCCTCCGAGTATGTTTGCTGTTGCTTTGGGCAGCTCTGTAATGATTCGGTTGTCGTTTGCAGTCACGCAGGACTGTGAGTTTAATTCTTATGTTTCTCCATCGGGAAACTCAACTGTGTGAAAATTATTCGATACATCCACCCGCTGTTGACAGAAAATTGATGAGGGGTTGCGTTGAATCACAAAAAGCCTTTTACATGCTGCAGTGACTGGGTATTTAAAATCTATTACTGTTATCACCAGAGGGGTCTCTTCAGAGACATGAATGGGTCAAATATGCAATGCATTTAACTATGACTGCCATTTATTAAAGCCAGTCATGCTTTGATATAATTAAAATGTTTGTTCAAAACCCTGTTCGAAGCTAAAACAGACCACAGTGGCAAATAGAGCGCATCATCTAAATGCCCTTACTAAAGTTTAGTCTTTCTTTAAATGTCATTTTAATAAAAATGTGCCCATTGCCTTCATGATTATAATTGATTTCTTTTCTGCAATCTCAGGTTGGTCTTGGAGTTCGACCTGCTGTTCTTCGCTTTTGGGAAGCTGGGGATGGCCACCTGGGCCTGGGTTGTGATGTTTGTCTACACCCTGCTCGTTCCCTACTTCACCCTGGTGTACTGGGGGTCTTTGTACCACAGCTTCCCCTCTAAGTTGGGGCTGTCTATCGGCACGGGCCTGGTCCTGTCTGCAGTGCAGACCTGCGTGCTGGGTGTGTTCCCCATCTATGTGGTTGTACACTACCAGCTGCCACCAGCCTCGCGGCTCATTGTGATACTGGAGCAAGTGAGTGTTTGTTTGAGGAATACATGGTTGCAAAAGTCCACACAGCAGGCAGCAAACAATTAACTGTGGGGGAAATGGAAAAACAATCTTTAAATCTCTACTTCTATTATAACAAAGATGTGATATGTTGTTTAGATGAATAAAACAAATGGCATTTATTGGGGCTTTATTTATCGTATATATTTGATGCAGCAAAGCTTATGAGCCAGTGTAGGCAGCCCAACTCTATTCTGTTGCTTCATTCACCTGGCACATTCTCACAGGAACATATATCCAATGCACACTTTCAATCACGGCGTTGCACTTAAAGCAATCGGTGCTCTGGTCACTCTTTTGCTCTGCTGCTTGCTGCTACTGCTGCAGACGTTACTTCTGTCCATAGAGCATTTCAAAAGCCCCGCCTCCACCTGCAGTCAGTCTGGAGGCTCTGAGTCCACCCTCCCTCTAGGGGGAAGGTAGTATCATATACCATTGAGGTCAGAGACTCTAGATGTTAAATTGACAAGTTAATATTCATATCGTTAGACTTGGAGAATTGCCATTTTAGGAAATTGTTAAAGAATCAGAGCAGCATTGAGGATTCTGCTAGTAGAACTAATCCCCCTTTTACACATACAGTAAAGGTACGGAATCAGAGATTGATGATTAATGATTATTGATGTTGGAGGCAGCCGTGGCAGAGCTAACATGAGAAATCAACAGAGTAAAAGTAATTGCAAAACCCATCTGGTACACTAGTATGAATGTGATTGGATGTTGCTGTCACCGAACAGCTGACACGAACACTTCATTTGTGATTTCAGATGACCAGCAGGTCAGTTTTTATAACTCTAGCAGCTTTCTCCTAGAAAATGTAGGTTGTTACAAAGTTTAAAGGTTGTTTAGAGCTAAAAAGTGTGTCACATTTCCTTTAATAACTCCTGCAGTATGATGTAAGTGGTTTTATTGCAGCCCAGCATTCCTTTTAGGAACACCCTGTGCTAGATACACTCTGGACTGTCGATAAATTATATTCATAGGAAATCCAATTTATAAAAGCAGCCCTTCATTGCCAGTAACAAGAACATTTCAATAAGGAATGCTTGCTGATGGGAGTCTTCCAGCTGGAAAGGCACCAAACGAGAAAGTAGATCTCCGTGTCAACGTTTAAACATCACAGATGCATACTGTAATACCTTCTCATCCTCTTTATCACACCGTCCTCGGTCTCCAAAAACCGTCTTAGTACTACGGTTAATTTAGCTCCGTTGGATGAAGTGAGATAATCCCAGGGCTTAGGCGATTTTGAGAAACCTGGTGCTGATCTTCATCTGAGCTGGGCCCAATCAGTCTGATTAGAATTCTGAAGCTGTCCGTCTCATATGAAGTGTATAATATAGATTTGAGACTTTACTAAATTGCCCAAAAAGAGTGAGTGGTTCTCTGCTGTATGCAAATTGATGATGCATCATGTCTGAACTTCAGTTCGTGGCAGACTTCTCCAACTGTGTTTCTGTCACGATATATACAGTTCCCTGTTGTTGTTCCCTCTCCTGATTAATTACAGAAGTGAGCTAAATAATGCATCATTATGTCAATATACACAAAAACAGGAACATGAGGATGAGGCAACAAAAGATGTATGTTGTTTACTTCACCTTGTCAACTCATGCAATAAAGACAGACAATGAGGCTGTCATAATTGATACATTGTGTCTCTCTTCACATAATAACTGTATTAATTTTCCCCAGATTCGATTCCTGATGAAGAGCTACTCGTTCATGAGAGAAACCGCTCCTGTTATTATGAAGAATACACCAAAGGAAGGTACTGTGTCGAATTGTTTCGCTATCAGGTGTATTTACTCCTCGGGCAGTGTCATTACTCACAGTGACACTCCCAGACACCAGAGAAAAATGACTACAACAGACCTCAGCAGGTTACCACCTAATGATTCATGCTTAAGTTAAAATTAACAATGAATACACCCACATGCAATAAATAACCTCAAGTGTGCGCACCCCCATGAGATCCTATTGTAAAAGTCTGCTAGTGGTGAAGAATGTGTATCTAGTACCTTTTACTGTAAAAGTCATATGTGAATATGTACTGCAGTAAAGTCCCTCCAGGAGAAAACTGTATCGTCCTGAATAAAACGGTAAAATCAGGCAGAGAATAGCTTCATAGAAGCGCCCATGGTTTGAATTGGTTTTGGAAAGAGATTATATTAACACAGATTTTCACAAGCTCTGTTAAATGAAATGTTTACTATTTTAAATGCCATTAGGTAAAGTTGGAGCTTGAGTACAGCTAATAGTTCAGCACAAAGGATTAGAAGCTTTAAGGCAGACAATTTCACATAATGGCTGACAGATTTTGTGATAAACCCACTGATGTTTGATTTTCAAGGCAGACATTTGTTTGCTACATAAAGGCACACTAAAGCTTTAGTATTCACAGATGGAGCTATTATGTCACATAATGCAAGAGAAATGCAATGAGAAGCTTATGTCTGAATCAGAGACCCTTAAATTATAACTATAATAACAAAAACCTTTAAAGAAAACTCTTTTTTTAATCATTTAAGGCAACATGAGTCTGCTAAAAGATATTTAACTGCCAGATTTAGGACTAAAAACTGGACCCTCCATTTGATAGTCATACTTACTGAATTGTCTTTGCTTTTCAGGAGAAAGTCCAAGATCCCCAACACTTTCCAGCTATCTGTACTTCCTCTTCTGTCCAACACTCATCTACAGGGAATCTTATCCCCGGTAAGACATATTGTCCCTTTGATCTGGGTTCCTTTTGCTTATCTTTCATTATTTTATTTTAATTAGTGATAATACAGTCATGTTAGCACTGAACTGACATTGCCACAAACCCACAAAATGCTGAAGCAAAGTGTTTTGCATTCCCTATCAGGCCTTAGTAAGACATTTTGGCAAATCTCAGTCGCAAAAGCACAAATACGTGAAAAATAAAGGCGCTCAATGCGAAATTCTGATCATTGTCTCCACACGGCTCTCAACATGGAGAAGGCTGAGCTGGCAGCTCGCAGCTAACGCTGCTAACATCATGAACAGTGCAAACAATGGCAACAGTGCTGACAGAGCTAAAGGTGTTTACCTGAGGGGGGACCAGAGGGTAGTGCTATGCTTATCATGGCCTTAGCTTATCAGCTGTAACCTATGAGCACAGTGCAGCGACCATGAGTTAGCCAGGCTGGCACGCTCACGTGCACTAACATTGACTTAAATACACGAACGGCAAGCAAACAAAACCCAGAGGCATTTTGATAACACCACACAGAGGAAGAGCAACTTCATTCTCTGCTCGGGTAGACATTACTCCACTATATCTTCACATGAAAAGAATGCTGCTCTATTAATGCTGTAGAGAAACTTTATTGTGACTTAATTGATTTTTAGCTGGGTTTTATAGGCTCCTGATATTGTGCATGCTGTTTCACTATCAAACTGTAAATAGTAATAAGTCATGTGCTTTTCCTACAATGACAAACCAAAATGTTTTACTGTGAAAGAGGCCTATTCGTGCCTAAAAACTACATCATGCTGAAAAATACCATAAATAAGATAAGCAACCTGTGGGGCAACACAATTTCACAGTAAATGTGTGTAGTGACTTCCTGTCTGCTCTTTGTAGGAATACCCACATAAGATGGAAGTATGTTGGCGTCACACTTTGTATGGTAAGATGAAACTTTATTTGGGCTTTTGAGAGTTCATGTCATTTTCACACTTAACACCTTTTAGTCAGATTATGTAAAATTGTGTAAGAAAACGAAGGTCTACGTGGGGTTAATGACCTAGAAAGGATCTGACCTAGAAGTGCTCATAGCACGAGTGTATCGTGTGATAACCTGAAGCGATCATAAACTACAGGTGCCTAATAACTTTGATCTCTCTTATCTTCGATCAAACCACAATCTCCAGTTATTTTGTGCTGATGTTTTATATCCTTTTCCTTTTAACGCTGAATTTGCAGATCTTAGGATGCCTGTTTTACTGCTACTTCATCCTGGTCCGCCTCTGTGTGCCCGCCTTCAGACCTGAGACCAACCAGCCTTTTAGTAAACGAACAATGGTTCTGGCTGTGTTCAACTCAATATTACCAGGTACTGTGCTTTCTACACTCCACCTATGTGGAACTTGTTCTGGAGACTTTTCCGGCAATATTATAAGAAAGTCACGCATAAAACAAACATGTAAATCATTGGTAACATCACTTCTGCTTACAACCTGTATTATCTCTTATCTGTGTGAGTCAGCGCTGGTTAATGTATCACTTAATTGGGAAATAGAGGAAACAAGTCTCTTGTGATTTGAAGTCAATGATAAGATTAAAGATGCTATTATGCAATCAGATATAGGTATTAAAGCCTGGCATGTTTATCTCTCTTTAAGTAAATAGCTTTTTGAAGTGCTGATATAAGAGCATCAGTGTCAAGTTACAATTCTTATGAGAAAGCTGGGAGCAGTGCCCAGAATAAAAGTGTTCCTCATAAACTTCCTCTCTCTCTCTCTCTCTCTCTCTCTCTCTCTCTCTCTCTCTCTCTCACTTTCTGTCTCAGGTATAATGATCCTTCTGTTGTGTTTCTTTGCCTTCCTGCACTGCTGGCTCAACCTCTTCGGGGAGCTGCTGCGTTTTGCGGACAGAATGTTTTACAAGGTGTGTGTCATGGCTGATTTTTGTGGGGCATCATCTCTCCTGTGACGACATTATTTTTTAGACGTGCTTGCTTTTACAGATGGGGAAATTTTGATTAATGACAAGAGAATTTACTGCAGGGTGGCCTGATGGTCCCTCAACAGTTTAACTTTTCCATCATCATATTCTGTTGATGCAGTTTGCTCCTGAACAAGCACTGACTTAGTTTTGAGCTCATGTGCTTTGACTGACGTGTTTCTGCAAGGTGTGAATACATTTCAACTGGCAGATTGATTTATGTACAATAGCAGTGAGGTGGGGACAGTGAAGCTCTCCTTATATATACGTATATATACTGTGTGTATATATATATATATATATATATATATATATATATACGTATTTGACAATAATGAGGCCACACAGTTTCCTTGAAATCTCTATCTCTATGATAGCGTTTAATTTAATTAAGAATTATGTGCACCTGACACCACTTATCTGTTTAAATGAGGTTGGACTGTGACAATCACTTGAACCTTCACACTGAGCAAGGCTAGCTGCAATATTTATCTTTTGCTTGTATGTAATGTAAAAAAAACACAAAGTATACAGCAAATCTTGGATGAGTCCAAACAGTTTACCTCTACAGTAACTGGAAGCACAGTATGCCACCAGCTCTACAAGCTCTTAAACTCTAGATGAGTTTTAAGGACATATTTCATTTAAGAACATCAGTCAGGCTTGTCTCTCTCCAGTATAACTTATAAATACCAGAACAACTTATTTGACAGCAGTCATCTCAGTGTTTCTCAGACGTCAAAATTGAAGGGATCCATCTCTATTCTGTCTTTTAATTTGATCCACACACTCATTGTACTACTCTGTGTTGATTTTCCAGGACTGGTGGAACTCAACGTCTTTCGCCAACTATTACCGTACCTGGAATGTAGTGGTTCACGACTGGCTCTATTACTACGGATACAGAGACTTCCTCTTGGTGAGCAGAGTGCCAACACAGAAAAAACTACAATTACATACAATAGATCGTATCAAACAAAACAATAATATAATCAGCAGCATGTCACATGATGAATGACGTGCGTACAGTAGTCCTGTAATTCCCCGCTGAACCAGCCTGACCTCTGAACTTTGAGCCAAACCCTTCTCTTTCTGTGATCCCTGCAGCTGTCCAAAAGGAAATTCCGAACGGCTGCCATGCTCTCAGTGTTCATCGTCTCTGCTGTCGTCCATGAGTACGCCTTGGGCATGGCATTCGGCTTCTTCTATCCCGTCTTGTTCTGTCTCTTTGCCTGCTTTGGAGGTGAGGGTCACATTCATTATTCAGGGAAGAATCTTCACAACGATATGAACAAAAAATGATTGGTATTCGGTGCTGCTGGGGGAAAGCTTTTGATAACATCAGTGCCTTTTTAAATACAGGAAGAAAATAAGATGGAGAGAGAAAAAGAGAGAGAAAAATGTTGCTTGTCTACCTCATTATCATTGCTAAAATGAATACACTGTCTCTGAATACAATGGCTTATTAAAAATATGTAAATGTTGCCTTCTACATTCTGGACGGTGCCTTCAAGCCTTCAAAGTCAAAATCAGTGATTATTCACTCTAACACATCTAGTAGCTGTTTTCAGGGGACAACTCATTATATTTCAAGAGAGCACACTTGTGCATTGTGTCCTCTTCCTCTGGGTATCAATAAGTCGGCATCTGACAGAATTGCTTTGCACGCTCTTACTATTTTTCCCAGTCCTTACAAGCATACATTTCAGGCAGATAAACTGTCACTACAGATAGCATTCACACAAAAAAAAACAATCATCAACAACAGCATTCCCTCATGTCGTCCTTTCATAGTGATGTTCAACTTTACCATGAACGACAAGCGACAGAGCCCCGTGTTCAACGTCATCATGTGGACGTGTCTCTTCCTGGGTCAGGGTGTTCAAGTGTGTCTGTACTGCCAGGAGTGGTACGCTCAGATACACTGTCCTCGGACAGGGGTATGTACTCCACCTACATGTATATCATCCTGGCTTTGTCTGTTCTTATCTCCAGTCATTCATGAGTATCTGTTACTACACAGACTATGTGCCTACGTGTACACACACATATAAAGTGTGTAAACTTGACGACACACGCAACTTACACACATAAGCCCTTATTAGAAAGTCCCATGTGTTGAGTAACAGTAGGTTTGTAAAAGTCCGACATGTATTTAACATTTGATGAAGTCACAGATGTGAAGGATTTGCCTGACAGATGGGCACAGATGTACTTAACATACTTTTTACGCATTAAGGAATCCTCTAAAGCCAGTGGCGTCATTCACACACACGATGGTTTAACACACATAACTGCTGTCTAAAAATAAAATTGACCACCGTTAAATGAGATTATTAAGTGATGATGAATGGATGTTTAACCATGCAGATGAAATGTATACAAGGATTAGAGATGATTTCACCATATTTAGACCAATTCTTCTACTCCGTCTCCACAGAATAGCTTCTGGGAGTTGGTTACACCTCGATCATGGTCCTGCACCTACCAGAGTTGATGCTGCCTTTCTCCTGGGCTGGATGGATGAACGATCAAAGTATGGAGGTCTGAAAATCACGATGGACTGAACACAGGAGAGTGCAAGGAATTTGAAAGACATGTAAATATACATTTTTTTGTATGATTTTGTTTTTGTTGTGTGAAGATTTCTTTTGTTTTTTTTAGACGCGTCGTGATCCGTATGTCGCTGATCACTCGCCTCTGAATTATTCAAAGTGTTCTAACATACTCAGAATGCCTTATAATCTGATTATAGCAGTGTATATTTATAGTCATAAGTAATACATATTCAGAATGCTTTGTAACAATAATCATAACAATAATAATAACACATTATAAACATTTTATAATTACTTATAAAATCTTTATTTCATAATTGCTGGTCATACATGATGCATTATAATGTTTTATAATGCGATTATAAGTTACTCTTAGTGATCATTGTTTGCTTAAAGCAAACAATGACCACTTACAGTAACTTATGACATTATAATGCATCATAACAGTGTTTACAAGACATAAAAATATTGCAATATAATACAACTATGGGAATTTTAATACAATATTATCCTTGCAAAAGAATTATGAAGTAATTATGAAATGATGACCTGCAGTTATTGGGTATAATGATCCTTGACCTTATAAGTCATTATAAAATACTTTATAATGTGATTAGTCATAAAGCATTATTCATATTTATGAGTACTTAGAGCTATAAGTATACAGTGCTGTAAATAGTATTTTCTTAATGCAATGGCTATCAAAGAAAAAGTTACCAAACTTTCTTTAAAAATAATTGTAATGTACTGATTTCTTTTTTTTTTGTCAAGTGCTCATAGAACATCTCACTGTAAGCAAAATGTTGTGCATTAATCAACAAGTAGCTTGTTTATTTACAATATTAAGAGAAAATGTGTACATTCTCTGTGTACGGGTTAAAGAAACAGGATACAACATGTAAATGAGTGAGCTTTAGAAGTGCTTGTACGCAGGTTCTTTGGACAGAGTCAGGTGAGCTGTTTCCCCCTCTTACCAGTCTTAATGCTGAGCTAGGCTAATTACCTCCCAGCTCAATCTCCATAATTAATGTACAAAATATCATATACAAAGTAATTAACAAGGGGATAATAGTTACTGTAGTTATAAGCTATCTTAGTTTCTTAACCTTCCTTGACCCAATTATTTGAATTATTAAATGTATTTAAATGGTATTGCTAAACCTCAGAAACTCAGAACTATCTGCAAATAAAATTGTACATTGCATTTTTGTTCCCGCTATATTTATAATAAATCTGGACATGATTGTAGAAAACGTTTCACAGAAGACAGGTGAAATCAGTGACAACTTTGAACAGGCTCTGCCACTGTGAGGGCACTAGGCCTGCAGCGTGTGTTGCATGTTTAATCCTGCCTCGGTTGACATTCAGATGGCAGGGATTGGTTGGGAGAGCAGGTACGTTAACCAACCAACCAACCACAGGCAGTGCAGCGTCTTATCAGTCCGCCACAAAGCCTCTGTTTGTCTGCCTGCCACGTCCCTCTGAAGTCATACAGGAAGAAGAGGATTAACATTGGTACAGTGTTTGCATTAGTGATGTAATGCTCTGTAAACTGATGTACTGCAATACCATGGCAGCTCAGAGAGGAACAGAGGGACAGGTGGTTTCAGAAGCAGCGTCTAGTAGAACTTAATATATTTGTGTCTACGTTTGACATAATTCATCAAATGTTATACTTGAAAATAAAATCATCTGTTGTTTTTTTGTATTTTATTTTTATTTTGACATTTTGTTTGACATGTCTTTTTTATCACTAGCTTTCTTTTAACTTCTATGAACGGGTCTGTGACACATTTGATCTGTTTGATGGCTTTTCTGCAGCCATCAATGAGCCACTTTGCTGGTCCAATTGGAAATGTCATCTTTGCTGCAGGAACACAATGGGGGGGAGGTCATATTTGCAGAAATAAAAATGCCCCTTAATGTCCATTATTTGGG
Source organism: Anarrhichthys ocellatus (assembly GCF_004355925.1). Taxonomy (NCBI): domain Eukaryota; kingdom Metazoa; phylum Chordata; class Actinopteri; order Perciformes; family Anarhichadidae; genus Anarrhichthys; species Anarrhichthys ocellatus. Next base: position 2,429,987 of record NW_022280031.1, read on the forward strand.
CAGAATTTGGCCACTTAAGGGGGTGAGAAGTCAACAATGAAAAATCAACATATAAAATCTGACAAACCAACTATTCACTCATCTTTTAGCGCTGGTCTGAAATATCTAGCCCCATTGTTATCACCAGCTAGTTGACAACTCTGTCTGTTTGGTGACGGGCAGGAAGCACCGAACTGCTACTTTGCTGAAAACCGCTGTTAATTTACGGACAGTAAAACACAAACAATGAGCTGTAAGACGCTAAAACACTGCAGAGCTAAAGAAAAACTGCAGTCAGGTGATAATTATCTCTGGGTTTGCCACTGAGAGTCATGCCTCTCACTTTACACTTAACAACATTGTTAAAATGAATGTATTTATTGTTGCGGCGTTAATTGAGCTTTGTGAATGGAATATAATCATCCAGGAACATATTCAAAAATGTTTAGTCCGTATACTGATGGTAGAGAGGAAGGTATTTTCATTTGTTGATTGAGTCTGCAGCTGTGATGCACTCTAAATGACATGGTAGATGGATACATTACCCAATAAATACATGAAATGAACGCTGTTATGAGATATTGAGCATGTACGTAAATGTTTAACCATCAGGCTTTTACAACTTCTTCTTTCCCATTCTACAGAGAGCAGTTTAAACCGGTGGTTTTGTCCTGGAGATGTTTTTTTTTCTTATTTCTGTTAAATATTAAGTAATTAAACTAAATTAAATAATTGTACTATTATTTGGATTGCATGATCCCATGTTATTCTGTAACAATATAAGACAAATGTTCTGCCCAATTACCTCTAAAACTACAACACAAAGTGCTGAGGGTTAACTTGAGCTGAAATGTAAACATCTGCTTGGCTGGTCCCAACATGGAAACTGCTGCAACCACAAGATATGTTTTGTATTTTTCCTCTTGAATGAATGGAAAGTATGTTTAACTAGCACACAAACAGACAGATTGTATTATGTCCTTCCATGCAGAATATGCAGTAGAAAATAAAGGAATAAATAAAAGCAAAGACATGTTTTATAAATCCAGAGTGGTTTATTGGTTATATAACTGGCAGGTTCGCCAAAGCACCATAAGAAATTTCGCAATAACCAGCCTGTGTATATTTCAGTGGCAGCAAGATGCGTTCAGGAACAGTGGTTTTAAAGCATGAGTAAACAGTCCAATCAAAACATCACACCTTCATGAAAGGGTTTAATATATCCTCAAACCAAAGCTCAACTTAGACAGCAGCTTTGTGCATGTTGCACGCTATATGCTACACTTTTTACAGCCGGCTGTATTTCTCAGGGAACAGAGATTGAAATGAATCGAAAGGCGAGCCAAACCGACTCTGTAACAGTGAGAGAGAGAGAGAAAGGGAGGGGGAAGGGCAGCAGGACATAAACTGCAGCCATAAACAGGGATTAAAGATGAACACGCAGATACTCACTCACTTTCATCTGAAATACCAGCCAGGACTACTGCTGCTGCTGCTGCTGCTGCTGCTGCTGCTGCTGCGCTGTGTGTGCACACGTGCATTCTGTCCGTGTATGTGTGCAACTATGTAATCATGTGTGGGGAATATGTGGGGGAACAAATCAGCTTTGAGTAGTTGATCTGGAACAAAGTGGCTCAGGGAGCAAGCAGAGCTGTGATTTTATTCCCTAATGTTCGTGAACGACATTTATAATCGGGGGTTTACAGCGCACAGGTTCGAGAGGACAGGCAGATTTAGAGGGAGTCTCACATTGAAAACCCACCGGGAGACAGACGGGCAGTAAAGACAGACTGAGACAGCAAAGTACAGCTCGGTGCAAACGAATTTAGAGAAGCAGGAAAAATTAACTGCCCACAAGTTGGTTAACACATTTTACTTTCCTCAAACATGTCTCTAACTGTAAGTGGTCAGACAATGGGGGCTCGCTCCCATGACCAAACTCTTCTTAAGTGTTACTTTGGACAGGAAGAGGAGGATGGATTTCACTCATAAGTGCGCAGACACAGTAAATCTGTACTGTGGGCTAGCAGCGGAGGCTATAGTCATAATGAGTTGGCTGCATAGATGTGTGGCCTAAACCCCATGATGACGACGATAGCAAGACTCTCAGGTCATATGAATGTGCTGCTCAGGAGAGTTTAACCTCAGGGACAAGCTGCCTAATCAGTGTGAAACAACGTGTTTTTCTGGTTGTCAGTTTCACAAGTAGGACTACTTTTCGCTGTACTGTTTTATCTGTCTCAGTCACAAGAGCAAAGGAACCATTAATTGCTCACAAAAAAAAGGGAAGGAAAAACACTCAGAAGTATTCACTCAAGTAGAACAAAGAAGTGACTTTTCAGCTGGAAGAAAATCAAGTAAAAGAAGGATACTGAGGGGCTTTGGTCCCAGTCCCGTATGTGTCCAAGTGCTTCACAAGAACAAACTGCTGCAGAATGTTAAACACTGGTGCTCTGTCAAAGACAGCATAGTCTTACTCACATTAAGAAAAATAAAACAGCTAAACTCCATACACTATTTACATATTTTAGCTCAGTGCATAATGGATATCTCTTCCATTTCTCTTTGTCAAATCTATACAAGTCCGTATAGAAAACTCACTTCAGCATGAAGTGTCACAGGCGAAGAATGCTCGTGTTTAGAATTGATACTCAATTGGTTCTGGCATCAGAAAGCCCCCAGCCAGCGCCTTCCTTAAGTAACAGACAGAGACTGTGTTTACATGCAGAGTGCTGCTGGGCTGCAGGCGGTGGAAGGTCCCTGCGCATATTAACTTTCTGGAGGCTGAACTGCTCCCATCAGCATTCATGCGACTGTCAGTGGCAGCGCTAGAGGCTTAACCATTCACAGACATTGAGATATTTTTTTTGAAAAAGAAAAGAAAAATACATGCAGTTTGAGAGGGAAGGAACAATTGGAACATTATCGACGTGAAAACACAGAATATGTGTGAAAATAGAGCCATTACAGGCTGAGAACCGTTTGGTAGCTTTATACTGTAACAATCAAACTATGACTTCTGAGGGGGCCGTTTGCTTGGCTTTTCTGTAGAAAATATACAAATTTTACAGCATCCAACGCATTTCCTCACATCTGAGAGACTCGAAACCTGAAGTACCTTCTGTGCTTTTGACCTGGTCACAAAAGTCTTGCGAATCTTGTGTACTTCTACCCTTCTCCATTTGAAACAATGCTAAGCTTGGACAAAGGAATCCTCAAAAAGGTGGATGAAGCCAACATAAAAAAGTCTTTCTACCATTGGATGGTGGCTTCAAAAACCTAGATTATTACGCCTACTGGTGCGAGATGCAGCAATCACTAAAATATACTCAGAGAAGGTTTGGATATAAAAATACAAGAGAATATAAAACAGAATATTTTGGCATTGATTATTAAACAGGTTGGTCAAAACACAAAAGAAATAGTCAAACAGGGCGAGTCATTTTTGTCTTGAAAGTGGTTTCTCTGCCATTTCTTTCATTATTTTCAGTGCATCACCTCTTTCGTGCCTCTTCGCGAACATTCAGATTTCAGACAGGCGGAGACTGCGGACATCTATTTTTGAGCGCGCTGACTGGCGAGTCGCTTCATGAAGCAGCAGGTTACCGTTGCGATGATGACGATGCCCACAAACAAGGCAGAGGAGACTCCGACGACCAAAGGGATGAGGATGAGGTCAGCAGCTGAAAGATAATAGAAGGATGCAGTGATGTGAAATACATTCGTAAAAGAAAATACAATATTTAAATCGTATTATAATCCATTTTCAGATGGGGAAAATCTACTTTTGTATTACCAAGAAAAAAATAGTCTCCTTTGGGAATAACAGCGATTTGTTTGGTTCAAAACAATACGGATAAAGACTTTTTATATAATACTTTCAGGCAGCACACATGTTGATGAAAAGCAGATAAATGGACTGTCCTGCTGGATAAAGTAAAGCTCAGTGATCTCTCGTGATTCAGTCATCTCGTGCTGGATGACTGAATCTGATCACGTCGTGCTTCTGACAAACATTATAAAACATATTTTAGATTCATTACATTCTGGATATTTTGACTAACTGGATATGATTAAAATGCATAAAGATCCAAATCTACCATACAAGCTCCATTCACCATATTTTCACAAAATGATATTCCTTTTAAATGCTGATATACACTGACATTAAAAAAAACAAACAAAAAAACAAAACAAAAACTTACTGAGGCGGCAACAATAAGTCATTTAATTGATCAAAATAACTTTTTTGATAATTGATTAGTAACTTCAGATTTTCCAGTGGGACAGTAAAAATGGTCCTCTTGGTCCTTGAGTTCAAAGTCCCACAATATTAAATTACTGCTTCATGGGACAGGAACGTGCCTATGTACATATTTAAGATGTAAATACAGGGGAACCATGTCCTGCTATCTGCTACTTAAAATGTACAGACACTTCTCAAGGTCAAGAATAAAGACTTGACGTTTACACTTGCTCTGCCCTCCAGCTTGTGACCGAAGGTCAGTGGTGGAAGAAGTATTCAAATAATTTACTTAAAAGTTCTCTATTCAACATTCAGAGTGTTAATATTGCAGCAAACAACTATTTGCTACATAAAGATATAGTGGAGCAATGTCTACCTTCAGCAGAGAATGAAGGCACTCTCATTCTGTGTGTGTTGTAACCCGAGTTTCTCTGTGCTTTGTTTATATAGCCGGGCCGGCTGCGCGTGCATGCGAGTCTCTCTGTTCTGCCCCACTGGCTAGCTAATGTCTGCCGCTCTGCACTGCGCTCATATGGCAGTTACCACTGATAACGCAGTCCTGACGTGTCAAGGAAGCGTAGTGCCCACCCTCCAGTTCTCCCTCAGGTAAACACTGTTAGCTCTGTCAGCACTGTTGCCTTAGTTTTCACTGTTCGTGCAGCTAGCACCGTTAGCTGCTTGCCATCGGCTCAGCCGTTGCTGAAAGGATCTCATTCCGTACAGAGAACTTTTAAAGTATCAAAAGTAAAAGTCGTCATAACGCAGAGTGGCTACTGTCAATGTTACAGTATTACATCATTGGATCATTACTACTGTGGTACTGTGGTTAGTCATGGTGGAGCTAAATTGAACTCTTTTTGGTAGCTTAATCTGTGTCAATGGATCATATTTTATAAACTTAGGTATCGTAGGTTTTCCGTGTAAAATCTTTTGGTTTTGAGAAGAAACATAACTATAGCTCTGATATATATGTAGTGAAGTGAATACTCAAGTAAAGTACCTCTAAATGGTATTTATGTACACCAGTTCAATCCTGGGACCACCAGGATAAATCTGGATAAGGAGGGTGAAGAGCAGCACTCGCCTCTTTACCCTGCAGTACTCCAGTGGAGCTGCTCAGTAGCTGACAGATCAAACCGTAATTGTACTAGGCAGCTTCCAGATGTGAATGTATGCGTGTTGGAGTGTAAATTAGAGCTATGATCTCAGCAAAACCACTTCAAAAATAGTTAATAAACTGCATCTGCTTGTAATCCGTTACACGTATCCAAGATCACTTTGGTTACTACATAAAAACAAATCCTGGGAGACTCTTACCTTTGGCATACAGGTAAACAGTCACTGCATTTGACTCAGCTTTGGCCCCCGTGTTGTACCAGCCTCCATGCTGGTCCTGACCCCACGCCTGGGCATGACACGCATACATGCCCTGATCCTCGATTGTTGCTGCGTGGACCCTCAGTCTGTAGCTGCCGGCTGACAGGCGGTCGACGCTAACCTCACTACCGTTGGCATAGATCTCTGCGACACCGTCGTACATGAGGGCAGCTACCAGTCTGGGTTTTTGCACCACAGGGGGGTCCGGTAGAGCAACATCAGATGCTGGGCTCGGTACCTTCTTGACAACTCGTTCAGGGATTGGCCACCGCAGCCACTGCACCTGTGCCTGGGCGGGGCCTGTGGTCGTCACAGTGGCGTTGCAAATCAGGGTGATAGTGCTGCCTCTTTTTAAAAGGGGCCCTCGAGGGAGCTGAGCCACGGCTGCAACGAGCACATCTGTGGAGGGAAGTGGTAGATTGAAAGAATAGTTTATAGAGGGTGAACTGAACATACGTGACTGTCAGTTCGACAAAACTGAAAGTTCAGCGAGCCACAGATTCCAGTTGGCAGTTTACCATTAAGCATCAGAATGCTACACTGACTTATTGCATATCCCTGATGTTCCATACTTTTAAATAATTTCTTACACCAAACAAATGCAGAGGTCCTCGAGAAGAGAATGTAACCAGCAGTGGAAAGAAATAGGAATCACTGATATAGATGAAGCCTGCGTGTCACTGGGGACGCGAGTAGCAGCTCTCACCTTTGCTCTTGAGGTTGACGGTGACTCCCTCAGACCTCTGGGTGAGTGTTGCAGGAGTAAACTCGCCGGGGTTTGTCCTTCCAGCGTACACGCTCACCACACACCGGTATACCCCCGAGTCTAAGGGCTGGGCTGAGAACAGCTTCAGAGAGTACCTCCCCTCGGCCACTTTCTCCATAGAGCCCCCGCTAGCTCGGCTGAGGTCGTCCCCCCAGCTCACAACGCCGTCTGGGCTCATCCGGGCCACCTCCACCTTCACAACGTCAAATACAATGTCTCAGTATCCCTCAATAATACTGTGCAGGTACAAAACAAACACGGCAACTTGTTCTACTGTATACAATCGCACACACTGAGCAATAAACAATAATACAAATGAGTCAGCAGAATGAGAATCGGTACCTCGACTCCACCGCTCCAGGCTACATCGCTGCGTACCGATCCCCTCTTCATCCACTGAACCAGCAGGCCCGCGTTTACTTCAGACGGCAGCCCCAACACCTCACAGGTCAGGATGAGAGGGGAGCCCACCTGCAGGGTCACCTCCCCCTTGGGCGAGGACGTTATACTCAGAGACTCCGCTGGGGAATGGAAGAGGTGGAGGGAGACGGGTTAGTAATAATGAAAGCACAGGAAATCCTCCTCGGTGGAGGGCCTCAAACAAGCACTCAGACTGTGACAGTAAAACGTTTCACAGGAAGCGATATACTGTGGGTTTCTGTGGAGAAGCTAGAGTGGCCTCTCTTGTACATTACATACTTAATGGCCAAGATAAAATGGATAACCACTTTGCCCTTTTCTATTATTGCTCAATGAAAGAAACTTGAGCATGTTGGCAAAATCAGAAACATTTAACGCTCTACAGCAGAAGGTGCAGCACAAACGAGAAGTGCAAATTTGTTTCATGAATTGAAGAAGTTTCATATTGGAAGTACTGATATAACTGGGTATAAATGGAAGATATCAACACTGGTCCATTGTGTGAGCGAAGCCTCATTTAACCACAACACAGATCTGCTCAATAATAGAGACATTATACAAACAAAAGGAGACGCATAAGACTATTGTATTCGTCAGACAACAGGGGCCAGAAAATACAGAGCTATATAGTGCTCATCAGAGAAACAATGCATGCACTGATTAAATGCTTCAACTTCAGCTCCACTTTTATTGCTGAAGAGAAAAGAATTTGACCTAAATAACTTTAAGCTCCAATAAGTAGTTACTAAGTACTGAGACTCATCAGCAACACAGGTTCATTAAAAGAACATTTATAAAAATGTAGTTTTGAATAATTCAATATTAAACTTTAAAAAGCACTTTCATAGATACATATCAGGACCATATCCTCTATGTAACCGCATGTTAACGTCCCTATCTAAGATATTAAAGCAGTTTTAAGAAGGACAGATCTGTTCTGACACTAATGGACACATCAGTCTGACAGAGAGACAGTCGTCCTCTTTGTGGGCTACAAGAAGCCACGGTGGGAGGAAAGATTGCTTAATCCTTCAGACCTACACCAGCTCTTTAGAATTTAAATTGAGCCAAGCAGCGAGGCAGTTATTCTGCTGCTCTGCCAGCCGGCTATCGACCCCTCAGATCCAGCGGGATAATCAGCGAGAGCTGAGCATCAAGTTCAACAGTCAGACAGTTTGACAGCGGACACATAGTAAGTAGAATTTTGATAGTTGCAAGGTTCTCAAATGTGAGAATTTGCTGCTTTTTGTAGCCTTACATTATAGTTATTAGTATAGTAGAGTCAAACAAGACATTTGATAAAGTCACCTCAGAGTCTGAAGATACTGTGATGGGCATCTGTCACTGTTTTACAGATCAAAAGATGAATTGATTAATCAAGAAAATAATCGTCCGATCAATCGATCACGAGATTAACAAGAGAGTAGTACAATAGTAAGATATAATAGTAATATGTACATCCTTCCACCCAGCACGGGAGGAAAAACCCAGTCATCCAGGGGCAGCTAATCAGAAAGCCCAACACTCCTTCAGCCAACAAGCTGACTACAGATGTGTATCCAGTTACATGTTTAATCAGCTCCGCTATCTGTCCTGTCAGTAAACCGCTCAGTTCGCCAGCCAGCAGGCTAGACATTCGGTTAAGCTGTAAGTAACACAAACATCCAGAGCTTCAGCCTGAAACCTGGAAAGAGTCCAATGTACTCAACAGCAACACAAGTCCAGGCCGACTGACGCCACTGAGAGAGAAGAAGTGACCAGCAGGAACCAAACTTCAGCTGTTTTGCTTTCATTGTCTCCGGTTTATTTGGCCAACGATGTTCTTTTCTCAGTGTTTTATAAAGATTGTCTTACTAACTTCATCAAATGTCTGTTGTTTGAACAATTAACTGCAAACCAAATATCTGTGCAACATGCTGGTTGCAGTATGACCAATGGCACTCGCCCCAAGCCGTCAATGTGTTTAGCAAATGTCAGCACAAACACTGGCACAGTTTCCCAGTTACACTGACCTAGTTGCTGAACGGTCAAGTTGCCAATATCCAGCATCCTTTGTGCTATCTTCTGCCACGATCGATCAGGGTCCCGGATCCACTGGGAGGCCTCGCAGAAATACGTGCCGGTGTCTTGTGGCTGCACCGCTCTCATCTTCATCACGTACACGTCCAGTCCCGCCTCCCCGTTCCTCTTCTCCAGCGTGATCTCTCCGTCATCGTACCGCTTCTTGTACGAATGTCCGGGGACGACCCCCAGGAGCTTGTCGACGGAGATAATCTCTCTGGCGGTGCTGACCTCCCCTCCCGGTCCGCTATCCAAACCCTCTCCAGCACCGCGCTTCCCGAACGTGATGGACAGATGGGTGAGCTGCTCCGATTGGATGCCGGCTGAGCATGTCAGCGTTAATTCGGCCCCCTCTGGCACGGGCTGGCCGGTGAGTGAGCGGGTAAAACTGATCTGGAGCGTATCAGGGATCACTGCGGGTGTATAAAGAGGCAGACAGACAATTACATCAACAGGAGCCAGGTGGGAGGGGAAAGAAATGGACCAAATCTAATTTCTATTGCCGTTTCTATGTTTAGAACACTAAAGCGAGTCATGAAATGTGGTTACTGAGAGTGACTGCGAGCCGTTTACCAACCTTAGCTTTGGGGCTCAAGCTTTGCCAAAGCTAGATTAGCCAGCTATTATGAAGATAAAACTCTTAAGCTGCCTAACAAACACCCTGCATCCTACAAACATAAACGTAGTGGTACACGAAAAATAGAAACAGGATTGGTAACCATGTGGATGGTCGAAAATTGCCAAAATATAGTGGATAGCTTGAGCAGATGGATCTTCGTAGAAAGAAAGAAAAACTCCAGATGGCAAGTGTAAATAAGAGCTTATACATGAGGAATGTCATCGAGCACCAAGTTAAACACAGAGTATGATTAATAAACGTCATTCATCTGGCTGATGTAGAGCAGAGATGCAATAACCCCCGAAACAAACTGGAATACAGTGTGCTGGTTTCCACTGCGTGTCGGCTGAACTGTGACAGCCATCGTGTCGGGACTAGCACTGGGTACCGTTTGAGATTTTGCAGCAGAGGTTGGTGATGCATAATAATAGTTTTGGTACCGACTAGAACTAGTCGCTGAAAGAACAAAACAGGAAGATGCTGAAGGCTGATCTTGCCATGTTTTAGATCATATTATTGCAATCATCAGGGTTATGTTTTATTCATCTTTTTTCTTTATTTATTTCATGGATTTGTTTATTGCCCCTGTTTTCCCCTCTCCAGGGATATTCTCCATTTTCCTTATATTGAACAAATCCCATGAAAGGACCAAAACCAAAAAATAAATTGATTTTACTAACAAGTATGATGGAAATTATTCCTCTGTGCCATAGAACTCCCATGTTCTACCAAGATATATCTCTTACCTTTGACAGGCACTTTGGCGCTGTAGTTCCCCTGGTAGGTGATGTCCGTGCTGGGTGTGTAGCATTCATACTTCCCCTGATCGTCAGCTCGGAGCCTCTGGATCACTAGCCGGACTTTGTCCCCCAAGTCCCTCTCAACCCTCACCTCCCCACTCTTCACCCGGGCCTGGAAAGGGGCGTAAGGGAAGCCCTTGTCCCTGGTGGACACCACTCCCATCTGCCTTCCATTGGCGTCATCCCTGATCAGGAACCACTCAAAGTCCTGCGTACGTGGGCCATCGTATCCTGACACGGCACAGGGCAGGGAGAGGGGGAACCCTGCCACGCGGTACAAGGTCCCAGGAGGAAGAAATATGTCGCGACACACAGCGCACTGGAGCCCTGTGAAAAGAAAAAGGGAGAGAGAGCAAAGAGTGTGAAAGACGGTGACCAACGGGCAGGACGGGCTGGAAACGGTAACAATGTGAACTTCTGTGGGTCACAGCTTCGCCTCGCAGCATGTTTGCTACATGGACTCACAGATCAATATCCTGAGCTGATGACTGGCTAACAGTGAATCAATACGTTAAATAGTGGAGGAGAAAAAAACACTCCAGCTGGGGCAGGGCAATGACACATTCATAAATAAATACTATCATCTATGTGAGTCTATTAGCTCAAATTAGGGCTGCACAATTAATCAAAATGGCCTACTTCAATTTTAAAATCCCAGCAGGCGCATTATTTGTTAAAGGAGTAATGCGTGTCAAAATACCATTTTAAATGAAATATTGTCCTGGTCCACACATCATATTCTACAGACTTAAGAAAACATCTTTGTTTGGTGCATACCCCCGCAGAAAATCACACCATAGAGATTTTAATATCTCGCAATTGAAAAACCCTTAAAAGGAAGAGTTCACTAAAAAACAAATAAAAGCAGTTTGTTCTCTCACAGTGCTGCAGTGAGTAAGATTTGCTGAAACTGGTGTTTCTCACTGCAACACAGTGATCCAGAAAAGTGGCATTCAAAAAGTGCTGATGCTAATATTCAGTGCTCAAACCAGCAAAAAGTGATGGTCATTGAGCGCATTGTTTTTGGAAGGAGTGAATCTTGAAACTGCCAATCACACAGAAAGGGAAAAAATAGAATTAACTCTATCCCGCTGTCCTTACTGTTCAATAGACACCTGGTAACATGAGGGATTGTATGAGTATGAATATTCAGTGCGAGTGCCTCGGGAGTTTCAAGCTTCCAGGTTCAAGAATCATGATATTTCACTGATTCATATTGTCTGGCTGGTTCATCACTAACTTCCCCAAAAACCCTCCGAAATAGTCTGAAGGCTCAGGCCGAGCTATTTAAATACTGAAACACTCTTTTTAGCCGCAGGCATTGAAACTTCTCACGCCATTGATATTCTCTCATGATAAGGGTACTTACGCAAAGTCATAATTTCCTATTTTAAAAGAAGGAAACTGAGACATCATGAAGCGTGTTTTTAGGCTGGCTCTACAGACTTGCTCCCCCTTTAAGCGATTTGTGTTATTATTATACACAAATTACTTTCAAATCACACATTTTTTGCAGCAAGACAGATTTTTCAGGTCATTTTAACCGACTAACAAGTCAAATGCTAACAAGAAAAACAACATAAGGAAGAAAATTTGAATAAAGTTTAAGAAAAAATATAAAATTTAACAAAAATGGAATTTAAGAGTACAAACTATGGAAGTTGTATATGGTAAAAGTAGCAATACAATTCAGATGCTTAATCTCAGATTTTGGGCTGATACCAAGTAGCAGTGCTCGCTTTTCCCCCAAAAACTGAGAAAATAAAAATGCAAATCAGATGTGATCATCCCAACATAACAGTCAACTAACCGACACTCAGTCCGACCCACTAACACGCAGCCTTTAAACGTCACCTACGACTGATAAAACTACCTGAACAACTAGAAATACTAGATGGGTGCGTTTTGGCACTCCCCGTCTGTGTGTGTGTGTGTGTGTGTGTGTGTGTGTCTGTGTATGCGTCAGACCTAAAACAACTGGAGCTTTCTCACAGGCGAGCCACCACCCGACAATAACACGCCCCTACATAATGACATGGGAGACGAGTGGGAGGCTTAAGCGGATCAAGTCCTAATTAACATTGGGCTTGGACTGATAGGGCAGGGGGACACCACAGCTCGGGACAAGGCTCAATACTGTCTGGAGTGGATACTGTGCAACACGGAGGAGCGGGGCCCCAAACTTCTCATACTAAGAACCCACAAAGAGATGCATGTTGGACCACAGGACTGAAAAAAAGGAACCATGTCTACTTGGTTATTAGATAAGATTATGTGATTAATAATGCCGTGCGCAGGGAGATAAAAAAACTGTGACTCGGTCTGATATGTTCTACTTATGTCTAAACTGTCAAACAATGAAGAACTATCTTAAACGTGAGGTGCAAAGTTGAAAACAGAAGACATGTTAATGCATTCAGCTTTATCTGCTCTGCGTGTTTGGGTTGTGCATACAATGACTGGAGTCAAACAATACAACCTGGAAAATGAGGGTTGGTATCACTCCCATAAAACAACTATGATGTTTACCATTGTGTGAACACCATTAAACAGCCCTAGTGATGTGGATACTTTTGCTTGGGACTTCCTGGATGCCACCACTAGCCAATTTTATTGTCCAAAAACACCTGTTTCCCTGACACAACCTGTGGTCCTCAGGGGTTTGTGTTTGATGGTGGACTGTCCTATCTGACACTTTGGATTGAAGGTAATAAACTTGCAGACCACCACAAGAATGTGATGAAGTGTACCGCAGAAGAAGCGTTTACAGGCAAAAATAATTTCAAAATAAAGAGGAATAAAAGGGGCCAAATGAATCTAAATGAATGAATTGGTCGGCTTGAAGAAACAATCATGCAAATGCATCTCCGTGTGAGGCGGTTTTTAGTAATTGTGTGCAGAGCAAACAGGTACAACGCAGACCGCACGGCTGGCGTTACTCACCCCAGTGTAGAAGTACGAATAATGTTGTTTTCATCGAAGCCATCGCGGTCCTCATCTTCTCCCCCGATGCTCAGAAGGATTACGTTGACTCAGATTTCTCTCTGCGCGTTTATCGTCGCACATACTTCATCCCGCCGCGCGGAGGCCAGCTGTCTTTAAAAAAAACGACACGAAAGACGTGATTATTTTTTTGCGATGAAAGAAATGCTCGCATCAGTTTAATGTGCAACAATAGCAGTGCACGGAGAGGGCAGAGAACAGAGAGTTGGGGTTAGCGCTATTGGCTAACTGCAAGCAGGCGGGTCGATATTCATAACGTGAGAGGTTCGACTACCTTTTTCATGCACCGTCGCATCTCCGTCAACACATCGTCTGCTCCATGTTGGGTTTAGATTATATCGCCTCGACAGACAGACATGCCGCTGACCAGCAATGGAGGGGTTGGCATCACAGGGGGTTGGTGTGTGTGTGTGTGTGTGTGTGTGGAGGAGGAGGAGGGGTTGGAGGGAGGAGCATGCATGCAAAAAAAGGCTCCGAGAGAAGAAGTAAGACTGGTGCCATTGGTGAAGAAACGATGGGGACATTTTGAACCAATGGTAACAGAGTGTTGAAACAGCAACTTCAGACCGCAAGGGGTCACTACAGCCACAACACACACACACACACACACACACACACACACAGTATATACATGTATATATGTGTATATGTATATGTAATATATACATATATGTGTGTATATATGGCATACTATGAAGGGTTTCAGAAAAAACGTTGGAGCAGAGTATGACATAAAAGGTGGAATAACAATGCGAGTATAAAATGCCCCAAAATTGTCTTAGGCCAAATAAATGTAAAAAAAAAGGAGTAATAGTGTACTTTGCCATAAAAAACATATGCCACATTAATTACATCAACCGTCAGAGTATAGTATGCCATTAAAAATGTAATAAAAAATGTAATTCAAAGTGATAGCCATGAACATGTCATAGTATAGTATGGCATAAAAAGTGTCATAAAAATGTCATGATCTGAGGTTGTGGGTTCAATTCTTGTGTTGACAGTGGACTTTAACGTCCAACACCCAGAGTGAAGAAGTCAAATATGCTACAAAACCATAGTGGAGTGTCAGACATCTTGCAGCTCAGAGTGATTGAAGACTAGTCTGAAGACAGAAGGGTTGTGTGTTCAATCCTTGAATGGTGCAGTGAATTTTAAGTTCCAACACCCAAAGTGAAGAAGTCAAATATGCTACGAAACAGCAGCGGAGCGTGTCGGATTAGATAGTTCAGGATGATAGCAGTGTGGTCTACAAAGCTATGTTTGTTGGTTCTATCCTGAAGTATTACAGTGTTTTTTTTAGGTCTGCCACCCACAGTGAAGAGGTTGAATATGATACCAAACACTGGCTTGGCATGCCAGATCAGATAGCTCAGAAAAAGTAGTCTGAAGAGATGAGGTTGTGAGTTCAATCCCTTGTGTGGTGCAGTGAGTTTTGACGCCTAACACCAGCTTTGAAAGAGTAAAATACACAGAGAGATTAGTTCTAGGTGTGTGCGGCATTGGTAACACAGTTGGTTAGTTCCCATTATGGAAGTTACCAGTGCTGGGTTTGAGTCCTCACCGATGTGAGGACAGCAGTGTCCAGAGCACCATCGCAAAGGTGGACTAGGGAGTATGAGATGTGACCCATCCTGTTGTTGCAAAGATATAGAAGGAGGAGGTTATGGAACAGAAAACCATATATGTTCATGATTATTTTTATAAAAATGTGACAGAAGTGACCCCTTATGACACATCATACATTCATACAGTATAAGGACAAGAAGAAGACGACGGAGACGTGGATGAAGTGAGTGAAGAAACTTGGAAACTGCATTATGAGTTTTTACTGATTTTTCTTCTGAAATACATACATGCATACCATGACATTTTTCTCTGACATACCATACTATTGTTTTTTAATGGCATAGAATATTATGAGGTTTTATGCAATATTATACAATGAATTTGTATGGCATACTATACTATGACATTTATAATGTTCTACTCTATTATTATTAATTATGGCATACTATATAATTCATTTAATGATATTTTTATGACCATGACAACTTATGGAATATCATAATATGATATTTTTATAGATACTGTATTATTTTTGAATGGCATATTTTAACATAGTATTTTCATTACATTTGTATGGCATACCACATTACGACTAATTATGGGATACTATAGCATGGCAATTATATGACATTTATTATGGCATACTGTATTACTCATTTTTATGTTATTTTTAATGTCCATGACAATTCATGGCATACTATTTGTTTTATATTATTTGGACATACTATATATTTTTTCCATGGCATACTTTAGAATGATCTTTTCATGACATTCATGCACTATATAATTTATAGCCTGATATTCTATGATTCAAAATTATGAAAAAACATGGTTGACTTATGGTTTTTGTTCTACCTTGGAGGTATCTGAAAAACTAAAACCCTTTTGAGGATATGTGCCTGTATTAATAACTGTGTTCAACTTGTACATGATACAAAATACAATTTCACACAATAGTATATTCTTAATATACTACCACTGTTAAAAAAATGAAATAAAAAGTGATAAGTAACAATGGACTATAACTACAATGGGTGGATGGATTTTATTTCTATTTACATAATTATCACAAAAACAAAGATGCTATATTAGTATATTTTACCGAATACATTATTTACAATCTACATGACCTGCAAGAGGAAAAAATCCAGAATCAATAAACTGGGAAATAAATATGCAGACATTCTGCCAAAGAAAATGTGTGAGTGTGGACAAGACCAAAATAGATGACATAAATCCTTTGGAATAAGATGACAAATAAGCAGTCCACATCAATGTCCTTTTATGTTTGTAACCTTGGAGAGATGAAAGCATTCAGAATCCTGCTTATGTAAAAGCACAGAAGTATTATCATCAAATGTACCAATAAATAATAATATAAATATATATATAATAAAGTCATTTTTCTGCAAAAAAAGGAGGCTACTAGAGAATCCGCTTGTATTTATTAGCTGTTTTTTGGCACTTCTCCCTGCTCCAGATGATGAAAACCAAAAGCTTGAAGCTGCAACCTTTTAATCAGTATTTAAATGAAAACTAATACATTCAAGTTTCACTTTCATGTTTAAAAATGCATCATTGCTGCCTAAACTGAAAATGAAAATAGAGACTATATTGACAATAGAGGACTCCCAGGTCCATTTGATAATTGCAATGGGAAATTGAGTTGCAATTTAATTTTCAAATTGGCAGATAATAACCCACCTCAAAATTAAAAACTTAGCTTTTCTATTTGAATTTTAGCATGATTTTAGCTTATTGCAAATAAAAAAATAATTGGAAATGGCATTTCAAGAGATGTGACTTACCCATCAAAACCAGTGGGCAGACTATACATAGCATTCACTTGGCGGAAGTGAAAGGACACTATACTGTCTGGATTCATAATCCCGGTTGTTAAGCTAGTAAAGGGGGTTTTGATGGTTGAAAATAAAGGCACAGTAGTCTAGTTGCAGGTTGGGTGTTAGTTAATGCAAATAAATATCACAGATAACCTAGTCTCATTTACAGCTTTAACGTTCATATGTCACTATATTCACTATATTCACTGTGTTGTAGCCTACTTCTGCTTATTATTACTACCCCTCCGTATCCATATCTATACTGTCATCGTGCCACACATTTATGTGTGTTTGCACGTGTGTGTGCATTTATGCTTACATATTAGGTATTTTTCACTGAAGACATTTATGTTACAGTAAAAAGCACAGGCGTTGATAATAAAATGAATGATGGCTGAATTCCATTTAGATGCTTGAGTGGTATTATTCATGTTGGTTCACTGTCAGACTCATGTGGTTTACTGGGGCACTTGAATATAACAGAGCCATCGTTAATGTTAATAGTAACGAATGTACTTCAGTCGAAATGTCTGCAGAGAAAAAACACCTTCCAGTATTTCTCACATTTAGCTCTGCCCATGTGTGCGTGCAGATATGTATTATTGTTTTATTTGTGGTGGTTTATATTATTACTGTGTTTTTGTGTGAATATGCACACCATCACTCAAGTGTGTATTTGTGTATATTTCTTATATTTGTGAGTTATTCACATGCCGTATGTGTCGTCATGTATTTGAAGAATTGTGTGTGTGTGTGCGTGTGTCATTTACATACATAAATGAACTAGAGACAGCTTCATTCAGCCACAAGATGGCGACAAACAATTGCCATACCGAGAATTCAAACCATCTACATGAAGGACATAGACTGCGTATCAATCAATAAAGATGAAAATATAAAAAAGAGTAACAGATTTGTTGTCTTGTAGTGTTACCATTAGAATGATAACATAAAAAGTAGCTGATACTTAATGAATAGAACTTTTTTGATTTATATTGATTTCCAACTTCCATTAGTTTTAGTTCTTGGTTCCTAAACCCTGAATCATTCAAACAGTATGTGAGATTTCTTCAACAACAATGTTCACGAGCTGACAGTGATGTAAAACAGTGATAAAATACAACTAACATTTCTGTGGCCTGCAAAGGCAGCGCTGCTACATTCCCGCCTTCTCTGTCTCCTATTTTGTGTGACCCTCTAAGGAAAGGCAAGAAATGAGTCTAATCAGTTATTTAACAATTTTTCCATCATTGAAGTGGAGTCCGGAGAAATATCAAAGCTTAGAGTAGAAAGATGGAGAAACATTGAGTGGGGCAGGATATGCTCCTATATGTGGCTATAATATATGCTCATTGGGGGATAACCACTCAAATGCTGCTTACTCTAAAGAGGATTCATGCCATCAGAGCACACCTCATTAGTGGTACCGGTTGTCCTCCATCCCGTCTAGTTTCCTTTCCTCTCCTTCTCACTCCTCTTCTTACTTTAGGCTACATGGAAACATGGATGACTTCACAGTATGGCTCGGCAGCGAGAGGGGAAGTCATTAGGGTTTTCTGGGTTAACAAGGCGGCGTGCGGGATATGCAGACTTCAGCAGGAGCCTACACCAGCAATGAGGGATGGCTCTCATGCAGAGTAAACTTCCTCAGTCTTATGGCTTCCAAAGCGACGCAATTTCTTAACCGAGTTGGACAGTTAGAGCATGATGTAGTCTGATCCACTTCCATGTAAATAAACCTCTCAAAGCTCCACTCTGTTTCTTGTGCACATGACTGTGTATTACTTATGACAGGCAATCTTACAATCCCCAAGTCTTTGCTGTTAAAGTTTGTATTCTCTTGTTGTTTGATTTAAATCAACTTATTTTAATGTGTATTGTTTTTTTACCTTCAGTCAAAAAGTAAATACGTTATATCAAACTTAAGATTAAAACAATTTTGAGGTTTGTGTACTTCACTCTAGTATTTTCTTTTTCCGCTACTTTATATATATATGTAGTATTGTACTTTAAAATTGTACTTTTTACACTACATTTACTTGGCAGTTATAGTTATTAATTAGTTTACATAATGCAATTTTAAAAACCTTCTACTCGTGTGTAAAATATGATGCATTTTTACAGTAGATTTAGCTCATGCACAACTTTGTATTTGATACTGTTTTAGAGTTTCTTTCTTTCTTTCACATTACAGTATCACTAGTTTTACTTAAAGCTGTTTTATTTGATTTGTGGCCACCTGAGGGCAGCAGTAGCACCTGCAATCACAATATTTGACATATTACCACCTTATAAACCTTTTAGCAAGTAATTGACCCTTCTTTACTTTCTTCATCAGCTAGTAGCTCACTGTCTGTCAATTGGTACTGAGCAGGTAGTGTAAATTAAGTTCATCAAAGCTTTTCTTTTGCTGAAAACAGCTGCTTGCTGCTGCTGGAAATGAAGTTGATGAGTGCAGAGTTGGGAAACTGTAGAGTCAGGTGGTAATGTTCTGTAGGTTTTTCACTACAAGTGACATCTCTCACATTAGATGTAGTCATTTGCTCCATTGTTTACAGAAAGATATCAATTAGTGCAGCTTAAAATAAAGGAATTCCACCTTCGCATCAGGAACAAAGTTCTGCACTATATGATGAATGAACTTGTATTACATCTCCCTTCCAGTTTCCATTTGTGTTATTCTTCTCCTCACCTTCTTTGTGCACTCACTCCCACTCTTTTAAGGCCAGTACAGACTAAACTGTGACCTATACTGGAGACAGTCTCTAATTACCTAGTACTACAGTCACTACAGTCAGGCTAACACCCCTGTCATCGGAGGGACCTCAAGAAGATCCCTTCACTGTGTGTGGCATGGGTTGATATTGTAGGTACAGACACAGATTGGCACCTTTTGTTCATTCATCTTGCTCTGAGATTATTTTCATTGGCACAGACAGACAAAGCTTCTGTCTCATGTCAGCCATGGTTTTTGAGTATGACTTGGTCTGAATGCTTCCTTGGTTTATTTCCCTCACATGTAGATACAGTACATTCAAACAAACACATGTACTCACTCTATATTTGAGCTCCATTTGTTCTCCAGTTCTGTCTGCAGTTTTTATCCCCATGCTTCATGGGACACACTGAGCCAGTGGTGCTGATAGAAGGATGACTGCTAGACAAAACAAAGAGAAGGAGCAGGGACATGTGTACGTACGGCCAATTTACTGCTGGCAGGATATTAATAACTTTCTCTCGGAGGGCCTTTGGTTTTCTAGGTTTCCTCTCTTTATTATAGAATGCAACAACGATGTTTAGCTAAGCTTTTGACCGCATCGTTTTACTTCTTTTTGTCACTGTCTGGGACTGGAAATGTGTGAGGTTGATCAGTCAGTTTTTATTGGAACAGAGGACTTTTTCCCTTTTTCAGACCACTCTTAAAGAGATGTAAAAAAAAAGTAATGAGAACATATTTAGAACATATATGAGGGTAAAACCAGATGTTATGTCTACACATATGAACTATGTTTTAACAGTTTTATGTTCTGCTACATGATGAACACAGAACAGGACAGAGGAGGAGATTTATTGTCCAAAACTTTAAAATGTCTTCTGTCCAAATCAGCTATAGCCATTTACATTTATTCCATAAACATAACCAAACAAAGCATCTATTTACCAGACATGGTTTATTTTCT
Source organism: Anarrhichthys ocellatus (assembly GCF_004355925.1). NCBI lineage: Eukaryota > Metazoa > Chordata > Actinopteri > Perciformes > Anarhichadidae > Anarrhichthys > Anarrhichthys ocellatus. The sequence goes on from NW_022280031.1 coordinate 2,450,348, forward strand.
AACATTGGGAGTGAAATGTGTGGGTGCCACAAAAATGTGTAGGAAGTTCTAGTGGCCATGTAGCATAAAATGTTAGAAGTGGTCTCCTATGGTGTAATTGGCGTGGACTGGAGGATAGTTTTAGCTGGCCACTACACAAACAAGCAGGCCAATAGATAGATAAATAGAAAGTCTAATGGGCAATTTGGTGGACATGGAGAGAGAGAAACACACAGAGAGGAGAGGAGAGGAGAGGAGAGCAGAGATGTGAGGGCATGAGGAAGCCAAGAGAGGAGAAGGAGGGTCTGCAAGGAGGGGAGGGGGGGGGATTGGAAACACATGTAGTGGTCTGACTGCTGGTCTTCCCCCCTCTGCCTCATCCAGACAACCACACACAACAAAGACGGGAGATGGGCCAGGAATGGTGTGAGGTTGAGTGCAAAGGTGATGATACATGGGCAGTGTTTTGAAGCAGACTGGCAGTATTTTATGGAAGAAAGATGGCAACTAGCGATCGCTAAACAAACGCAGATGACAGAATGGACCATAAGTATTATATGAAAGTAATACTGCGGTTTCGCATTGTGTAGACTTCAAGTGTGGTATGTATGTATTGTTTAATGACAGCATAAAACAAAACAAAACAAAATAACTATTGTATGGAGGAGAGTATTGTATGTTGCACAAAAACAGGGAGTCCGAGGTTGTATATGTAACAACTGCACATGTATTTAATGTGCCTTTCCATATGAAAAATATTATTTTAGATGTCTATCACATAAAATAGAGATTCATAGAGCATCTAATTAATCGGTCAAATTACAACAAAAAGTTTGTCAGATGTGCTCTGCTTGCGGATGTCGGTACCATGTCTGTGTCCTCTGCCAAAGATTGACTGGAATTGTCCCAAAAAACAAACCGTTTAAATGGTGTGTCAAATAACAATAATCCAACCGCATCTAAGCGTGAAAATTACATTTTGACTTAGTTAGATCATAACTCATCATTACCGGCACAAAGTATGGTACACATGCATTGGACAGGAAAGATAGCAACTAGTTGTCAAATGATACTGACGGTCTCTCAGTCATACTTGAATAGATGTCGTATCAATATTTTAAGATAGTTTGCTCTGTCAGAATTGGATGGTCCGAAGAAGCTCAACCTATCAGTCGTTTATGTTTATGTTATCTCATGGAGTTAAACTATATAGCACCCAAACATTGTCATTTTTGACTCTTCAGATATTTTTTAGCTTTGACAGATTACATTTGAACACCCAATGTCACTTTTTTACAGATTGTTCAGATTTGTAAAATCATTATATTTTCATGAATTACTGCGATATGGAATTTGGCAAAAAATGATTTCTGACTGGCTGCTACTTGAGTAAACATTCACTAAGTGACTTTACAGTGGATCTTATTCATTTAGGAAAATCCTTTGTCTTGTTTTTGTTTCCTTTTGTTGATTTGTAACAAGGTAGGAACTATAAACAAAACTGTTTCTAACCCCCAGGGAGAGCAGACACGCTTTAGACTTGTGTGCTAACAGAAGCGTCAACTGATGGCCAGAAAATAAGCTTTCCAACAACATGCTTCTCTATGTGGCATAACTAAAAACAATATGGTAAAAGGAAATAACAAAAGAGCCAAAAGTTTACTTACAATCTGTAGATTACCAAACTGTGAATGAAATGTGATGGATAGCCAGAAGGTCTACATTGTGAGGTCGAAAGTGAAGGATTATTTGGGAGAGTATGAGCACGGTGAATGACATAAGCTTATTGCTTTCTAACAGGGCTAAAAAGGCCGATCCTGCTCTCCACTATGATACTAACTTAGAAAGAACATCTTATTGTTGTACATTTGTGTAGTGTATATTTTACAATAAGAAGTGCTGCTCTTAAGCAAACCTGTTGCTAGTTTAAGTTATAGCAGTAAATGTATATTAATATTAAGTCTAAAATCTTTATTTCAAAAAACAAAATATCTTTTTAACAAAGTTACGATGCAGGGAGTACTTAAACAAGGATTGAACCCAATTGAAAACATCTGAGGCAGCAGGATTAATTCAGTGGTATATTTAGGAACTTATAGGCATCTAGAGTCGAAATAGGCAGAAGGAAACAGCAATGTAACTATTACTATCTGAAAAAGAGGTAGGTGAGAGTGGTTGACGAGGGAATGAGATGCAGGTGAGGGGGTGAGCAGAAAAGGCCAGACAGAGCTGATGAGGGAAATGGCAACAGGTGTGTAGATGGGAGGGGATGTCAGGTGAGCAGGCCCGAGTCTGAGGGCATCTGGTGGACGGTTCGAGGATGGCAGGTCCGTGGAGTGAGAGGAGTACATCGCCGCGGGGAAGTAAACAGACAAGGACAGATGTTTAAGATTTACTGATGCAAATAAATATTATAGATTTCATTGTGAGAGCAATTCGGAGATACATTTTAAACATTTCACATTTGTGTGTATTGTTGTACTCTTTAAGTAATTATCTTTAAGTTTTATTCCATATTATGACCAGTTGTGGCAGCTCTTCTAATACTGGACGGATTATGTTTCAAAGTCTCGCATAGAAATTTGGGATATATACACAAACAGAGGACACACATTATTACTGTTAGTGAAAAGACGTGATTTTATTTGAACCCGAAAACTGTTGACTTGTTAACAAGCTTTAAGTAACTACTCGCCTACAGTGATGATGTCATGTAGTTAAATATTCATGCAGCACAACAGTAATTAAAGAGCTTGCTGAGCTACATTGTTCTACTGAAATATAATATTTCACATCCCCAAATCCTTTCTGTTAAATGTTATCTTTGGAGCTTAATCTCTTCATGTTCAAACTACTGTATCTCTTATTATTCACTAATAAATGTTTTCCTACTTCTGCAGCAGTTAGAATGTATAATAATATAATATTTTACCAGTTTGTAGCATCCTTTCACTGCTTTCCTGTAAAATTTGGTAAAGTCATTTTTGAATTTGAATGACCAGGAACCCAGTTACCATCTGGAATAGAATCAAAAGCGGTTCCTTTGTACCACTGACTTACTGCATTCATGTAAATTATTGTGGCATTTTTCTTGCTTTACAGTAAAACAGAACCAAAGGCGGAAATTATAAATAATTCATGTATGCTTCAGCAAAATTATGCCAAAATGTGTTGACAAGCATGTGTGCATAAATGTAGCAGCTTGCAAGTTGCCCACCTGTGTAAAGCTGTTGCCTATGCGCGTGCACACTGCACACTTGCACAAGTGTGCGGCTGGAGTGCGTGCAATGATTAAAGGCAGGTCTGCAGCGAGAGAGTGAGAGAGAGTATGTATCATCAGTGCGGTGATGGTGGTGGTGGTTAGAGGAGGAGGAGGATGGGGGGGGGGGGCGGACACAGCGAGACAGACGCCAGCCTTGGTTTGGAGCAGAGCCTGAAGAGGGACTGTGGCTGATGGAGAGCGCAGGGACTGGGGAACGAGGGAGAGAGGGAGAAGAGGAAAGGCGGAGAACATTTGGGGACTGAAATGCTGAAATACAGATGAATGATAGAGGAAGCTAGCAATGAATGAGCTGAAAGAGTGGTGAGAGGAAGCAGCAACAAAGAGAGATGTGAGAATACTGAAGTGTGGGGGTAAGGAGGAAAGAAGGAGGAGAAAAATAAAAAAGAGAAGGAAGGGGGGAGGATGTGTCGTATGAGTTTGCCGCTAGAGGGATGCCGGGGCTGGGGGAGTGAGGAAGAAGAGGAGGGAGAGGGGGCTCATTAACCAGTGCGAGATTGGAGCCTCCTTGGCTTGCTCGCATTCAACCACACTCGGCCTTTGATGAGGGCTAGATCCTCAAGCTCAATCAGTCCCACATGAGTCCAACTGAGAGGGAGAGGGAGACAGAGAGGCCAGAAAGACTGGGAGAGGGAGACAGAGGGGGAAGATAGAGAGACTGAAGGAGGGATGGATGACAGGAAAGGAGAAAACAGACAGGAAACGGTAGATGGTATAGAACAGGAGGAGCTGGGGGGGAGTGACAGCCCAAGGGTAAGCAAACGTCAGGATATGGCTAAACGGGTGCTCACAAAGAGCCACAGAGAACTGGTTTAAAGACTTTTCCTTTTAAAAAAACAAACTACTGGCCGGAATGAAGTTGTTTTCATAATACAAAAATATTTTAGTGGATACATGAGTCATTGTGAGGGAAGATTCTTGAAACGAAAACAAGTTTGTGACTGTGCATATATTTGCATCACCCAGAACAGCATTACTGTGGACTGGATGTAAATCGCTTTGTGTCTTTTCCTGTGAGTTAAATGCAATACAAGTTTAACTCTTTTATTTGATGGAATCTGTGATTGGAAAACCTTTCTTGAGTCTGCCTCTGGTTGTGTTTTATGTGTGTATTCATGCGTAGAAATACATGTGTGTGAGTGGTTGCCGAGATAGTTCAATGCACTACAACTCCAGAAAACAAGGTGCACGAAACAACAGGAAAATTTAGAAAACAGTTAAAAACAAATGTTGCATTTAGAAAAAATAGTACTGCAAGTAAATAAAACCAATATGACAACACATACTGTACGTGGCAGAAACTACAGAAACGTTGCAGTCAAACGGGAAAAGGGACAAATAAAAAGCCGATATCTCAGCAAGTCCTCTACATTAAACTACGAAGATCGGCTCTAGAACGACACATAGAAGGGTTTTCGGACCTGAAGACCCCATCTCCCGGACAACATTATTTTTCTGTGCCTTACGTTACAAGTCAAAGTTGTAAAATACATCTGTTTAGTGATGTGACAACACAATAGTTAAGGTTTTGTTCAGTTTAGGCAGGAAAACAAACTGATCTCCTCCCTACACGACTTTGTTGCTGTATGATAATACCACCTTCCTTATTTGCCCCAATCACTATTATTACATTGGCGTTATAATTATGAACAATGAATCGTCTCTGGTGCTGAAGACCATGTGATACGGCTGAAAAATCCAGTAAGTCGACCTCGAGTAGAGATTATTTTGTAAAACTTCTGTTGTTTTGTAAAAGTTTTAATATTTGCTTGCTAACATTTTATTTATGTATTCATGTTTTATTTTTGCTCGTGTGAATTTATTTAGTTTTTCAGCCCTGTTTTTAGGCTACTGTACCTGATGTGTGTATGTGTGCATGCTTTATAGATGGAGAAAGAGAGAGATAATGTGTGTGTGTGTGTGTGTGTGTGTGTGTGTGTGTGTGTGTGTGTGTCTGCACACGCATGTGTACGTGAGTGTGTGGCTGATGGAGGAACTGGCGTGTGGCATGGCGTCACTGCCGTGGATGAATGTGGCAGCATTTAGTGGTTCTCCTGAAGCTCAGGTCTCTCTCTCTTTTCCTTTCTCCTTTGCTCTCTCAACACCACATCAGCACCAGAGGGCCACAGAATCATTACCCAATTACTGTGTCTCTTCCAGAGGCAGGATTAAACTTACTGCCCCATCTGCCTCCTTCTCTCTCCTCTCATACACACAGCGTTCTGCAGGAACCAATTTATCGCAGCGGCCATGAGGGTCACAATTAGTAAGTGTTTAACTAAATCAAAACATGTCCCTCTCACCGATCCACTGTTAGTTAGCTGGATGTAAACATTGACTTACCTAATGAAAGGCTTTTTATAACTGGCTAAATTATATTGTCTTGTTGAGAAACACTGAGATAATAAATCAACATGGAACAAGCTCATTCCGAGTGGTGAGGGACCAAATCGGTTTTATGTGATGTCCTGCTTCTGTAAAGGCAGAGAAGAGGGATGTATACAACTGGATGATGTTATCTGGATGATAACCTAAAGGCTGGATGTAACTCTATACTCTCCAGTTGAATCCCCTCTACCACTTGGCAGACGTATGGAACTGAGGTTACTTTATTGGTTTCCCTAATTGGTGCCAGTTTCCATTTTCATTTCCAAAAATTACAATGGCGTAGCGTTCTGTTCATGCTGCGTGCATCCATGCTGTGTGTGTGTGTGTGTGTGTTAGAGAGATAGAGAGAGAGACAGAAATAAAGAGAGAGGCCGGTAGCTAAAAACACTGCCGTGCTGCACGTGTAAACGTATGCAGTAATTCTGTGATGACTGTTTGTGCTTTGTTCTGTTTATGTGTGTATAATGAGTCATCAGTGATTGGCCAAGTTGATGTGGTCAGCAATGGAGGCCGAGGGAACACTTTACAGTAAGTGCATCAGTGGAAAAGAACCTCTCTGGGAGGGGGGGGGGGGGGGGGGGGGGGGGGGGGGG